>NW_026902436.1:0-302500 GCF_027409185.1 Cynocephalus volans | reverse complement strand
GCACATTCTGCTGCTTCCTCCCTAACAGTTAAGCTTGCTTCTGAAAGCTCAACATCCGGTGACTCTGTTTGGCACAGATATAGAACACACTTTTCCAAGCCTGTTGGAAGGCCTTTGCAGTGTCATTTCGCATCTAATTTCCCAAACCAAACTGCTTGCAGCTCTAACTCCCTTCTAACTACCACTTCTTCGGTTCAGTGAGATATGCTGGATTGTAAACGGAGAAGCTTCTCTGACGCTTTTTCACAGAGATTTTGAAACTGAAATCTCCCATGCCGTTTCCACCATAGGCAGCAATGGGCTTCCCCATAGAACTTGCCAACCTGAATTCCTACAGGCTAGATGTGAGAGGCACATTCTGCTGCTTCCTCCCTTAGAGTTAAACTAGCTTCTGAAAGCTCAACCTCCGGGGAGTTTGTTTGGCAGAGATATAGAACACACTTTTCCAAGCCTGTTGGAGGGCATTTGCAGTTTCATTTCGCGTCTAATTTCCCAAACCAAACTGCTTGCAGCTCTAACTCCCTTCTAACTACCACTTCTTCGGTTCAGTGAGATATGCTGGATTCTAAACGGAGAAGCTTCTCTGACGCTTTTTCACAAAGATTTTGAAACTGAAATCTCCCATGCCGTTTCCACCATAGGCAGCAATGGGCTTCCCCATAGAACTTGCCAACCTGAATTCCTACAGGCTAGATGTGAGAGGCACATTCTGCTGCTTCCTCCCTTAGAGGTAAACTTGCTTCTGAAAGCTCAACCTCCAGGGAGTTTGTTTGGCAGAGATATAGAACACAGTTTTCCAAGCCTGTTGGAAGGCATTTGCAGTTTCATTTCGCGTCTAATTTCCCAAACCAAACTGCTTGCAGCTCTAACTCCCTTCTAACTACCACTTCTTCGGTTCAGTGAGATATGCTGGATTCTAAACGGAGAAGCTTCTCTGACGCTTTTTCACAGAGATTTTGAAACTGAAATTTCCAAACCCGTTTCCAACGAAGGCGCCAATGGGCTTCCCCATAGAACTTGCCAACCTGAATTCCTACAGGCTAGATGTGAGAGGCACATTCTGCTGCTTCCTCCCTTAGAGTTAAACTAGCTTCTGAAAGCTCAACCTCCGGGGAGTTTGTTTGGCAGAGATATAGAACACACTTTTCCAATCCTGTTGGAAGGCATTTGCAGTTTCATTTCGCGTCTAATTTCCCAAACCAAACTGCTTGCAGCTCTAACTGCCTTCTAACTACCACTTCTTCGGTTCAGTGAGATATGCTGGATTCTAAACGGAGAAGCTTCTCTGACGCTTTTTCACAGAGATTTTGAAACTGAAATCTCCCATGCCGTTTCCACCATAGGCAGCAATGGGCTTCCCCATAGAACTTGCCAACCTGAATTCCTACAGGCTAGATATGAGAGGCACATTCTGCTGCTTCCTCCCTTAGAGTTAAACTAGCTTCTGAAAGCTCAACCTCCGGGGAGTTTGTTTGGCAGAGATATAGAACACACTTTTCCAAGCCTGTTGGAAGGCATTTGCAGTTTCATTTCGCGTCTAATTTCCCAAACCAAACTGCTTGCAGCTCTAACTCCCTTCTAACTACCACTTCTTCGGTTCAGTGAGATATGCTGGATTCTAAACGGAGAAGCTTCTCTGACGCTTTTTCACAGAGATTTTGAAACTGAAATTTCCAAACCCGTTTCCAACGGAGGTGACAATGTGCTTCCCCATAGAACTTGCCAACCTGAATTCCTACAGGCTAGATGTGAGAGGCACATTCCGCTGCTTCCTCCCTTAGAGTTAAACTAGCTTCTGAAAGCTCAACCTCCGGGGAGTTTGTTTGGCAGAGATATAGAACACACTTTTCCAAGCCTGTTGGAAGGCATTTGCAGTTTCATTTCGCGTCTAATTTCCCAAACCAAACTGCTTGCAGCTCTAACTCCCTTCTAACTACCACTTCTTCGGTTCAGTGAGATATGCTGGATTCTAAACGGAGAAGCTTCTCTGACGCTTTTTCACAGAGATTTTGAAACTGAAATCTCCCATGCCGTTTCCACCATAGGCAGCAATGGGCTTCCCCATAGAACTTGCCAACCTGAATTCCTACAGGCTAGATGTGAGAGGCACATTCTGCTGCTTCCTCCCTAACAGTTAAGCTTGCTTCTGAAAGCTCAACCTCCGGGGACTCTGTTTGGCACAGATATAGAACACACTTTTCCAAGCCTGTTGGAAGGCCTTTGCAGTGTCATTTCGCATCTAATTTCCCAAACCAAACTGCTTGCAGCTCTAACTCCCTTCTAACTACCACTTCTTCGGTTCAGTGAGATATGCTGGATTCTAAACGGAGAAGCTTCTCTGACGCTTTTTCACAGAGATTTTGAAACTGAAATCTCCCATGCCGTTTCCACCATAGGCAGCAATGGGCTTCCCCATAGAACTTGCCAACCTGAATTCCTACAGGCTAGATGTGAGAGGCACATTCTGCTGCTTCCTCCCTTAGAGTTAAACTTGCTTCTGAAAGCTCAACCTCCGGGGAGTCTGTTTGGCAGAGATATAGAACACACTTTTCCAAGCCTGTTGGAAGGCATTTGCAGTTTCATTTCGCGTCTAATTTCCCAAACCAAACTGCTTGCAGCTCTAACTCCCTTCTAACTACCACTTCTTCGGTTCAGTGAGATATGCTGGATTCTAAACGGAGAAGCTTCTCTGACGCTTTTTCACAGAGATTTTGAAACTGAAATTTCCAAACCCGTTTCCAACGAAGGCGCCAATGGGCTTCCCCATAGAACTTGCCAACCTGAATTCCTACAGGCTAGATGTGAGAGGCACATTCTGCTGCTTCCTCCCTTAGAGTTAAACTAGCTTCTGAAAGCTCAACCTCCGGGGAGTTTGTTTGGCAGAGATATAGAACACATTTTTCCAAGCCTGTTGGAAGGCATTTGCAGTTTCATTTCGCGTCTAATTTCCCAAACCAAACTGCTTGCAGCTCTAACTGCCTTCTAACTACCACTTCTTCGGTTCAGTGAGATATGCTGGATTCTAAACGGAGAAGCTTCTCTGACGCTTTTTCACAGAGATTTTGAAACTGAAATCTCCCATGCCGTTTCCACCATAGGCAGCAATGGGCTTCCCCATAGAACTTGCCAACCTGAATTCCTACAGGCTAGATGTGAGAGGCACATTCTGCTGCTTCCTCCCTAAGAGTTAAGCTTGCTTCTGAAAGCTCAACCTCCGGGGAGTCTGTTTGGCAGAGATATAGAACACACTTTTCCAAGCCTGTTGGAAGGCCTTTGCAGTGTCATTTCGCATCTAATTTCCCAAACCAAACTGCTTGCAGCTCTAACTCCCTTCTAACTACCACTTCTTCGGTTCAGTGAGATATGCTGGATTCTAAACGGAGAAGCTTCTCTGACGCTTTTTCACAAAGATTTTGAAACTGAAATCTCCCATGCCGTTTCCACCATAGGCAGCAATGGGCTTCCCCATAGAACTTGCCAACCTGAATTCCTACAGGCTAGATGTGAGAGGCACATTCTGCTGCTTCCTCCCTTAGAGGTAAACTTGCTTCTGAAAGCTCAACCTCCAGGGAGTTTGTTTGGCAGAGATATAGAACACAGTTTTCCAAGCCTGTTGGAAGGCATTTGCAGTTTCATTTCGCGTCTAATTTCCCAAACCAAACTGCTTGCAGCTCTAACTCCCTTCTAACTACCACTTCTTCGGTTCAGTGAGATATGCTGGATTCTAAACGGAGAAGCTTCTCTGACGCTTTTTCACAGAGATTTTGAAACTGAAATTTCCAAACCCGTTTCCAACGAAGGCGCCAATGGGCTTCCCCATAGAACTTGCCAACCTGAATTCCTACAGGCTAGATGTGAGAGGCACATTCTGCTGCTTCCTCCCTTAGAGTTAAACTAGCTTCTGAAAGCTCAACCTCCGGGGAGTTTGTTTGGCAGAGATATAGAACACACTTTTCCAATCCTGTTGGAAGGCATTTGCAGTGTCATTTCGCGTCTAATTTCCCAAACCAAACTGCTTGCAGCTCTAACTGCCTTCTAACTACCACTTCTTCGGTTCAGTGAGATATGCTGGATTCTAAACGGAGAAGCTTCTCTGACGCTTTTTCACAGAGATTTTGAAACTGAAATCTCCCATGCCGTTTCCACCATAGGCAGCAATGGGCTTCCCCATAGAACTTGCCAACCTGAATTCCTACAGGCTAGATATGAGAGGCACATTCTGCTGCTTCCTCCCTTAGAGTTAAACTAGCTTCTGAAAGCTCAACCTCCGGGGAGTTTGTTTGGCAGAGATATAGAACACACTTTTCCAAGCCTGTTGGAAGGCATTTGCAGTTTCATTTCGCGTCTAATTTCCCAAACCAAACTGCTTGCAGCTCTAACTCCCTTCTAACTACCACTTCTTCGGTTCAGTGAGATATGCTGGATTCTAAACGGAGAAGCTTCTCTGACGCTTTTTCACAGAGATTTTGAAACTGAAATTTCCAAACCCGTTTCCAACGGAGGTGACAATGTGCTTCCCCATAGAACTTGCCAACCTGAATTCCTACAGGCTAGATGTGAGAGGCACATTCCGCTGCTTCCTCCCTTAGAGTTAAACTAGCTTCTGAAAGCTCAACCTCCGGGGAGTTTGTTTGGCAGAGATATAGAACACACTTTTCCAAGCCTGTTGGAAGGCATTTGCAGTTTCATTTCGCGTCTAATTTCCCAAACCAAACTGCTTGCAGCTCTAACTCCCTTCTAACTACCACTTCTTCGGTTCAGTGAGATATGCTGGATTCTAAACGGAGAAGCTTCTCTGACGCTTTTTCACAGAGATTTTGAAACTGAAATCTCCCATGCCGTTTCCACCATAGGCAGCAATGGGCTTCCCCATAGAACTTGCCAACCTGAATTCCTACAGGCTAGATGTGAGAGGCACATTCTGCTGCTTCCTCCCTAACAGTTAAGCTTGCTTCTGAAAGCTCAACCTCCGGGGACTCTGTTTGGCACAGATATAGAACACACTTTTCCAAGCCTGTTGGAAGGCCTTTGCAGTGTCATTTCGCATCTAATTTCCCAAACCAAACTGCTTGCAGCTCTAACTCCCTTCTAACTACCACTTCTTCGGTTCAGTGAGATATGCTGGATTCTAAACGGAGAAGCTTCTCTGACGCTTTTTCACAGAGATTTTGAAACTGAAATCTCCCATGCCGTTTCCACCATAGGCAGCAATGGGCTTCCCCATAGAACTTGCCAACCTGAATTCCTACAGGCTAGATGTGAGAGGCACATTCTGCTGCTTCCTCCCTTAGAGTTAAACTTGCTTCTGAAAGCTCAACCTCCGGGGAGTCTGTTTGGCAGAGATATAGAACACACTTTTCCAAGCCTGTTGGAAGGCATTTGCAGTTTCATTTCGCGTCTAATTTCCCAAACCAAACTGCTTGCAGCTCTAACTCCCTTCTAACTACCACTTCTTCGGTTCAGTGAGATATGCTGGATTCTAAACGGAGAAGCTTCTCTGACGCTTTTTCACAGAGATTTTGAAACTGAAATTTCCAAACCCGTTTCCAACGAAGGCGCCAATGGGCTTCCCCATAGAACTTGCCAACCTGAATTCCTACAGGCTAGATGTGAGAGGCACATTCTGCTGCTTCCTCCCTTAGAGTTAAACTAGCTTCTGAAAGCTCAACCTCCGGGGAGTTTGTTTGGCAGAGATATAGAACACATTTTTCCAAGCCTGTTGGAAGGCATTTGCAGTTTCATTTCGCGTCTAATTTCCCAAACCAAACTGCTTGCAGCTCTAACTGCCTTCTAACTACCACTTCTTCGGTTCAGTGAGATATGCTGGATTCTAAACGGAGAAGCTTCTCTGACGCTTTTTCACAGAGATTTTGAAACTGAAATCTCCCATGCCGTTTCCACCATAGGCAGCAATGGGCTTCCCCATAGAACTTGCCAACCTGAATTCCTACAGGCTAGATGTGAGAGGCACATTCTGCTGCTTCCTCCCTAAGAGTTAAGCTTGCTTCTGAAAGCTCAACCTCCGGGGAGTCTGTTTGGCAGAGATATAGAACACACTTTTCCAAGCCTGTTGGAAGGCCTTTGCAGTGTCATTTCGCATCTAATTTCCCAAACCAAACTGCTTGCAGCTCTAACTCCCTTCTAACTACCACTTCTTCGGTTCAGTGAGATATGCTGGATTCTAAACGGAGAAGCTTCTCTGACGCTTTTTCACAGAGATTTTGAAACTGAAATTTCCAAACCCGTTTCCAACGAAGGCGCCAATGGGCTACCCCATAGAACTTGCCAACCTGAATTCCTACAGGCTAGATATGAGAGGCACATTCTGCTGCTTCCTCCCTTAGAGTTAAACTAGCTTCTGAAAGCTCAACCTCCGGGGAGTTTGTTTGGCAGAGATATAGAACACACTTTTCCAAGCCTGTTGGAAGGCATTTGCAGTTTCATTTCGCGTCTAATTTCCCGAGCCAAACTGCTTGCAGCTCTAACTCCCTTCTAACTACCACTTCTTCGGTTCAGTGAGATATGCTGGATTCTAAACGGAGAAGCTTCTCTGACGCTTTTTCACAGAGATTTTGAAACTGAAATCTCCCATGCCGTTTCCACCATAGGCAGCAATGGGCTTCCCCATAGAACTTGCCAACCTGAATTCCTACAGGCTAGATGTGAGAGGCACATTCTGTTGCTTCCTCCCTAAGAGTTAAGCTTGCCTCTGAAAGCTCAACCTCCGGGGAGTCTGTTTGGCAGAGATATAGAACACACTTTTCCAAGCCTGTTGGAAGGCCTTTGCAGTGTCATTTCGCGTCTAATTTCCCAAACCAAACTGCTTGCAGCTCTAACTGCCTTCTAACTACCACTTCTTCGGTTCAGTGAGATATGCTGGATTCTAAACGGAGAAGCTTCTCTGACGCTTTTTCACAGAGATTTTGAAACTGAAATCTCCCATGCCGTTTCCACCATAGGCAGCAATGGGCTTCCCCATAGAACTTGCCAACCTGAATTCCTACAGGCTAGATATGAGAGGCACATTCTGCTGCTTCCTCCCTTAGAGTTAAACTAGCTTCTGAAAGCTCAACCTCCGGGGAGTTTGTTTGGCAGAGATATAGAACACACTTTTCCAAGCCTGTTGGAAGGCATTTGCAGTTTCATTTCGCGTCTAATTTCCCAAACCAAACTGCTTGCAGCTCTAACTCCCTTCTAACTACCACTTCTTCGGTTCAGTGAGATATGCTGGATTCTAAACGGAGAAGCTTCTCTGACGCTTTTTCACAGAGATTTTGAAACTGAAATTTCCAAACCCGTTTCCAACGGAGGTGACAATGTGCTTCCCCATAGAACTTGCCAACCTGAATTCCTACAGGCTAGATGTGAGAGGCACATTCCGCTGCTTCCTCCCTTAGAGTTAAACTAGCTTCTGAAAGCTCAACCTCCGGGGAGTTTGTTTGGCAGAGATATAGAACACACTTTTCCAAGCCTGTTGGAAGGCATTTGCAGTTTCATTTCGCGTCTAATTTCCCAAACCAAACTGCTTGCAGCTCTAACTCCCTTCTAACTACCACTTCTTCGGTTCAGTGAGATATGCTGGATTCTAAACGGAGAAGCTTCTCTGACGCTTTTTCACAGAGATTTTGAAACTGAAATCTCCCATGCCGTTTCCACCATAGGCAGCAATGGGCTTCCCCATAGAACTTGCCAACCTGAATTCCTACAGGCTAGATGTGAGAGGCACATTCTGCTGCTTCCTCCCTAACAGTTAAGCTTGCTTCTGAAAGCTCAACCTCCGGGGACTCTGTTTGGCACAGATATAGAACACACTTTTCCAAGCCTGTTGGAAGGCCTTTGCAGTGTCATTTCGCATCTAATTTCCCAAACCAAACTGCTTGCAGCTCTAACTCCCTTCTAACTACCACTTCTTCGGTTCAGTGAGATATGCTGGATTCTAAACGGAGAAGCTTCTCTGACGCTTTTTCACAGAGATTTTGAAACTGAAATCTCCCATGCCGTTTCCACCATAGGCAGCAATGGGCTTCCCCATAGAACTTGCCAACCTGAATTCCTACAGGCTAGATGTGAGAGGCACATTCTGCTGCTTCCTCCCTTAGAGTTAAACTTGCTTCTGAAAGCTCAACCTCCGGGGAGTCTGTTTGGCAGAGATATAGAACACACTTTTCCAAGCCTGTTGGAAGGCATTTGCAGTTTCATTTCGCGTCTAATTTCCCAAACCAAACTGCTTGCAGCTCTAACTCCCTTCTAACTACCACTTCTTCGGTTCAGTGAGATATGCTGGATTCTAAACGGAGAAGCTTCTCTGACGCTTTTTCACAGAGATTTTGAAACTGAAATTTCCAAACCCGTTTCCAACGAAGGCGCCAATGGGCTTCCCCATAGAACTTGCCAACCTGAATTCCTACAGGCTAGATGTGAGAGGCACATTCTGCTGCTTCCTCCCTTAGAGTTAAACTAGCTTCTGAAAGCTCAACCTCCGGGGAGTTTGTTTGGCAGAGATATAGAACACATTTTTCCAAGCCTGTTGGAAGGCATTTGCAGTTTCATTTCGCGTCTAATTTCCCAAACCAAACTGCTTGCAGCTCTAACTGCCTTCTAACTACCACTTCTTCGGTTCAGTGAGATATGCTGGATTCTAAACGGAGAAGCTTCTCTGACGCTTTTTCACAGAGATTTTGAAACTGAAATCTCCCATGCCGTTTCCACCATAGGCAGCAATGGGCTTCCCCATAGAACTTGCCAACCTGAATTCCTACAGGCTAGATGTGAGAGGCACATTCTGCTGCTTCCTCCCTAAGAGTTAAGCTTGCTTCTGAAAGCTCAACCTCCGGGGAGTCTGTTTGGCAGAGATATAGAACACACTTTTCCAAGCCTGTTGGAAGGCCTTTGCAGTGTCATTTCGCATCTAATTTCCCAAACCAAACTGCTTGCAGCTCTAACTCCCTTCTAACTACCACTTCTTCGGTTCAGTGAGATATGCTGGATTCTAAACGGAGAAGCTTCTCTGACGCTTTTTCACAGAGATTTTGAAACTGAAATTTCCAAACCCGTTTCCAACGAAGGCGCCAATGGGCTACCCCATAGAACTTGCCAACCTGAATTCCTACAGGCTAGATATGAGAGGCACATTCTGCTGCTTCCTCCCTTAGAGTTAAACTAGCTTCTGAAAGCTCAACCTCCGGGGAGTTTGTTTGGCAGAGATATAGAACACACTTTTCCAAGCCTGTTGGAAGGCATTTGCAGTTTCATTTCGCGTCTAATTTCCCGAGCCAAACTGCTTGCAGCTCTAACTCCCTTCTAACTACCACTTCTTCGGTTCAGTGAGATATGCTGGATTCTAAACGGAGAAGCTTCTCTGACGCTTTTTCACAGAGATTTTGAAACTGAAATCTCCCATGCCGTTTCCACCATAGGCAGCAATGGGCTTCCCCATAGAACTTGCCAACCTGAATTCCTACAGGCTAGATGTGAGAGGCACATTCTGTTGCTTCCTCCCTAAGAGTTAAGCTTGCCTCTGAAAGCTCAACCTCCGGGGAGTCTGTTTGGCAGAGATATAGAACACACTTTTCCAAGCCTGTTGGAAGGCCTTTGCAGTGTCATTTCGCATCTAATTTCCCAAACCAAACTGCTTGCAGCTCTAACTCCCTTCTAACTACCACTTCTTCGGTTCAGTGAGATATGCTGGATTCTAAACTGAGAAGCTTCTCTGACGCTTTTTCACAGAGATTTTGAAACTGAAATCTCCCATGCCGTTTCTACCATAGGCAGCAATGGGCTTCCCCATAGAACTTGCCAACCTGAATTCCTACAGGCTAGATGTGAGAGGCACATTCTGCTGCTTCCTCCCTTAGAGTTAAACTTGCTTCTGAAATCTCAACCTCCGGGGAGTTTGTTTGGCAGAGATATAGAACACACTTTTCCAAGCCTGTTGGAAGGCATTTGCAGTTTCATTTCGCATCTAATTTCCCAAATCAAACTGCTTGCAGCTCTAAATCCCTTCTAACTACCACTTCTTCGGTTCAGTGAGATATGCTGGATTCTAAACGGAGAAGCTTCTCTGACGCTTTTTCACAGAGATTTTGAAACTGAAATTTCCAAACCCGTTTCCAACGAAGGCGACAATGTGCTTCCCCATAGAACTTGCCAACCTGAATTCCTCCAGGCTAGATGTGAGAGGCACATTCTGCTGCTTCCTCCCTTAGAGTTAAACTAGCTTCTGAAAGCTCAACCTCCGGGGAGTTTGTTTGGCAGAGATATAGAACACACTTTTCCAAGCCTGTTGGAAGGCATTTGCAGTTTCATTTCGCGTCTAATTTCCCAAACCAAACTGCTTGCAGCTCTAACTCCCTTCTAACTACCACTTCTTCGGTTCAGTGAGATATGCTGGATTCTAAACGGAGAAGCTTCTCTGACGCTTTTTCACAGAGATTTTGAAACTGAAATCTCCCATGCCGTTTCCACCATAGGCAGCAATGGGCTTCCCCATAGAACTTGCCAACCTGAATTCCTACAGGCTAGATGTGAGAGGCACATTCTGCTGCTTCCTCCCTAACAGTTAAGCTTGCTTCTGAAAGCTCAACCTCCGGGGACTCTGTTTGGCACAGATATAGAACACACTTTTCCAAGCCTGTTGGAAGGCCTTTGCAGTGTCATTTCGCATCTAATTTCCCAAACCAAACTGCTTGCAGCTCTAACTCCCTTCTAACTACCACTTCTTCGGTTCAGTGAGATATGCTGGATTCTAAACGGAGAAGCTTCTCTGACGCTTTTTCACAGAGATTTTGAAACTGAAATCTCCCATGCCGTTTCCACCATGGGCAGCAATGGGCTTCCCCATAGAACTTGCCAACCTGAATTCCTACAGGCTAGATGTGAGAGGCACATTCTGCTGCTTCCTCCCTTAGAGTTAAACTTGCTTCTGAAAGCTCAACCTCCGGGGAGTCTGTTTGGCAGAGATATAGAACACACTTTTCCAAGCCTGTTGGAAGGCATTTGCAGTTTCATTTCGCCTCTAATTTCCCAAACCAAACTGCTTGCAGCTCTAACTCCCTTCTAACTACCACTTCTTCGGTTCAGTGAGATATGCTGGATTCTAAACGGAGAAGCTTCTCTGACGCTTTTTCACAGAGATTTTGAAACTGAAATTTCCAAACCCGTTTCCAACGAAGGCGCCAATGGGCTTCCCCATAGAACTTGCCAACCTGAATTCCTACAGGCTAGATGTGAGAGGCACATTCTGCTGCTTCCTCCCTTAGAGTTAAACTAGCTTCTGAAAGCTCAACCTCCGGGGAGTTTGTTTGGCAGAGATATAGAACACACTTTTCCAAGCCTGTTGGAGGGCATTTGCAGTTTCATTTCGCGTCTAATTTCCCAAACCAAACTGCTTGCAGCTCTAACGCCCTTCTAACTACCACTTCTTCGGTTCAGTGAGATATGCTGGATTCTAAACGGAGAAGCTTCTCTGACGCTTTTTCACAGAGATTTTGAAACTGAAATCTCCCATGCCGTTTCCACCATAGGCAGCAATGGGCTTCCCCATAGAACTTGCCAACCTGAATTCCTACAGGCTAGATGTGAGAGGCACATTCTGCTGCTTCCTCCCTTAGAGTTAAACTTGCTTCTGAAAGCTCAACCTCCGGGGAGTTTGTTTGGCAGAGATATAGAACACACTTTTCCAAGCCTGTTGGAAGGCATTTGCAGTTTCATTTCGCGTCTAATTTCCCAAACCAAACTGCTTGCAGCTCTAACTCCCTTCTAACTACCACTTCTTCGGTTCAGTGAGATATGCTGGATTCTAAACGGAGAAGCTTCTCTGACGCTTTTTCACAGAGATTTTGAAACTGAAATTTCCAAACCCGTTTCCAACGAAGGCGCCAATGGGCTTCCCCATAGAACTTGCCAACCTGAATTCCTACAGGCTAGATGTGAGAGGCACATTCTGCTGCTTCCTCCCTTAGAGTTAAACTAGCTTCTGAAAGCTCAACCTCCGGGGAGTTTGTTTGGCAGAGATATAGAACACACTTTTCCAAGCCTGTTGGAAGGCATTTGCAGTTTCATTTCGCGTCTAATTTCCCAAACCAAACTGCTTGCAGCTCTAACTGCCTTCTAACTACCACTTCTTCGGTTCAGTGAGATATGCTGGATTCTAAACGGAGAAGCTTCTCTGACGCTTTTTCACAGAGATTTTGAAACTGAAATCTCCCATGCCGTTTCCACCATAGGCAGCAATGGGCTTCCCCATAGAACTTGCCAACCTGAATTCCTACAGGCTAGATGTGAGAGGCACATTCTGCTGCTTCCTCCCTTAGGGTTAAACTAGCTTCTGAAAGCTCAACCTCCGGGGAGTCTGTTTGGCAGAGATATAGAACACACTTTTCCAAGCCTGTTGGAAGGCCTTTGCAGTGTCATTTCGCGTCTAATTTCCCAAACCAAACTGCTTGCAGCTCTAACTCCCTTCTACCTACCACTTCTTCGGTTCTGTGAGATATGCTGGATTCTAAACGGGGAAGCTTCTCTGATGCATTTTCACAGAGATTTTGAAACTGAAATTTCCAAACCAGTTTCCAAGGAAGGCGCCAAAGGGCTTCCCAATATAACTTGCCAACCTGAATTCCTACAGGCTAGATGTGAGAGGCACATTCTGCTGCTTCCTCCCTTAGAGTTAAACTAGCTTCTGAAAGCTCAACCTCCGGGGAGTCTGTTTGGCAGAGATATAGAACACACTTTTCCAAGCCTGTTGGAAGGCCTTTGCAGTGTCATTTCGCGTCTAATTTCCCAAACCAAACTGCTTGCAGCTCTAACTCCCTTCTAACTACCACTTCTTCGGTTCAGTGAGATATGCGGGATTCTAAACGGAGAAGCTTCTCTGACGCTTTTTCACAGAGATTTTGAAACTGAAATTTCCAAACCCGTTTCCAACGAAGGCGCCAATGGGCTTCCCCATAGAACTTGCCAACCTGAATTCCTACAGGCTAGATGTGAGAGGCACATTCTGCTGCTTCCTCCCTAAGAGTTAAGCGTGCTTCTGAAAGCTCAACCTCCGGGGAGTCTGTTTGGCAGAGATATAGAACACACTTTTCCAAGCCTGTTGGAAGGCCTTTGCAGTGTCATTTCGCGTCTAATTTCCCAAACCAAACTGCTTGCAGCTCTAACTCCCTTCTAACTACCACTTCTTCGGTTCAGTGAGATATGCTGGATTCTGAACGGAGAAGCTTCTCTGACGCTTTTTCACAGAGATTTTGAAACTGAAATCTCCCATGCCGTTTCCACCATAGGCAGCAATGGGCTTCCCCATAGAACTTGCCAACCTGAATTCCTACAGGCTAGATGTGAGAGGCACATTCTGCTGCTTCCTCCCTTAGGGTTAAACTAGCTTCTGAAAGCTCAACCTCCGGGGAGTCTGTTTGGCAGAGATATAGAACACACTTTTCCAAGCCTGTTGGAAGGCCTTTGCAGTGTCATTTCGCGTCTAATTTCCCAAACCAAACTGCTTGCAGCTCTAACTCCCTTCTACCTACCACTTCTTCGGTTCTGTGAGATATGCTGGATTCTAAACGGGGAAGCTTCTCTGATGCATTTTCACAGAGATTTTGAAACTGAAATTTCCAAACCAGTTTCCAAGGAAGGCGCCAAAGGGCTTCCCAATATAACTTGCCAACCTGAATTCCTACAGGCTAGATGTGAGAGGCACATTCTGCTGCTTCCTCCCTTAGAGTTAAACTAGCTTCTGAAAGCTCAACCTCCGGGGAGTCTGTTTGGCAGAGATATAGAACACACTTTTCCAAGCCTGTTGGAAGGCCTTTGCAGTGTCATTTCGCGTCTAATTTCCCAAACCAAACTGCTTGCAGCTCTAACTCCCTTCTAACTACCACTTCTTCGGTTCAGTGAGATATGCGGGATTCTAAACGGAGAAGCTTCTCTGACGCTTTTTCACAGAGATTTTGAAACTGAAATTTCCAAACCCGTTTCCAACGAAGGCGCCAATGGGCTTCCCCATAGAACTTGCCAACCTGAATTCCTACAGGCTAGATGTGAGAGGCACATTCTGCTGCTTCCTCCCTAAGAGTTAAGCGTGCTTCTGAAAGCTCAACCTCCGGGGAGTCTGTTTGGCAGAGATATAGAACACACTTTTCCAAGCCTGTTGGAAGGCCTTTGCAGTGTCATTTCGCGTCTAATTTCCCAAACCAAACTGCTTGCAGCTCTAACTCCCTTCTAACTACCACTTCTTCGGTTCAGTGAGATATGCTGGATTCTGAACGGAGAAGCTTCTCTGACGCTTTTTCACAGAGATTTTGAAACTGAAATCTCCCATGCCGTTTCCACCATAGGCAGCAATGGGCTTCCCCATAGAACTTGCCAACCTGAATTCCTACAGGCTAGATGTGAGAGGCACATTCTGCTGCTTCCTCCCTTAGAGTTAAACTAGCTTCTGAAAGCTCAACCTCCGGGGAGTCTGTTTGGCAGAGATATAGAACACACTTTTCCAAGCCTGTTGGATTGCCTTTGCAGTGTCATTTCGCGTCTAATTTCCCAAACCAAACTGCTTGCAGCTCTAACTCCCTTCTAACTACCACTTCTTCGGTTCGGTGAGATATGCAGGATTCTAAACGGAGAAGCTTATCTGACGCTTTTTCACAGAGATTTTGAAACTGAAATCTCCCATGCCGTTTCCACCATAGGCAGCAATGGGCTTCCCCATAGAACTTGCCAACCTGAATTCCTACAGGCTAGATGTGAGAGGCACATTCTGCTGCTTCCTCCCTTAGAGTTAAAGTTGCTTCTGAAATCTCAACCTCCGGGGAGTCTGTTTGGCAGAGATATAGAACACACTTTTCCAAGCCTGTTGGAAGGCCTTTGCAGTGTCATTTCGCGTCTAATTTCCCAAACCAAACTGCTTGCAGCTCTAACTCCCTTCTAACTACCACTTCTTCGGTTCAGTGAGATATGCTGGATTCTAAACGGAGAAGCTTCTCTGACGCTTTTTCACAGAGATTTTGAAACTGAAATTTCCAAACCCGTTTCCAACGAAAGCGCCAATGGGCTTCCCCATAGAACTTGCCAACCTGAATTCCTACAGGCTAGATGTGAGAGGCACATTCTGCTGCTTCCTCCCTTAGAGTTAAACTTGCTTCTGAAAGCTCAACCTCCGGGGAGTTTGTTTGGCAGAGATATAGAACACACTTTTCCAAGCCTGTTGGAAGGCATTTGCAGTTTCATTTCGCGTCTAATTTCCCAAACCAAACTGCTTGCAGCTCTAACTCCCTTCTAACTACCACTTCTTCGGTTCAGTGAGATATGCTGGATTCTAGACGGAGAAGCTTCTCTGACGCTTTTTCACAGAGATTTTGAAACTGAAATTTCCAAACCCGTTTCCAACGAAGGCGCCAATGGGCTTCCCCATAGAACTTGCCAACCTGAATTCCTACAGGCTAGATGTGAGAGGCACATTCTGCTGCTTCCTCCCTTAGAGTTAAACTAGCTTCTGAAAGCTCAACCTCCGGGGAGTTTGTTTGGCAGAGATATAGAACACACTTTTCCAAGCCTGTTGGAAGGCATTTGCAGTTTCATTTCGCGTCTAATTTCCCAAACCAAACTGCTTGCAGCTCTAACTGCCTTCTAACTACCACTTCTTCGGTTCAGTGAGATATGCTGGATTCTAAACGGAGAAGCTTCTCTGACGCTTTTTCACAGAGATTTTGAAACTGAAATCTCCCATGCCGTTTCCACCATAGGCAGCAATGGGCTTCCCCATAGAACTTGCCAACCTGAATTCCTACAGGCTAGATGTGAGAGGCACATTCTGCTGCTTCCTCCCTTAGGGTTAAACTAGCTTCTGAAAGCTCAACCTCCGGGGAGTCTGTTTGGCAGAGATATAGAACACACTTTTCCAAGCCTGTTGGAAGGCCTTTGCAGTTTCATTTCGCGTCTAATTTCCCAAACCAAACTGCTTGCAGCTCTAACTCCCTTCTAACTACCACTTCTTCGGTTCAGTGAGATATGCGGGATTCTAAACGGAGAAGCTTCTCTGACGCTTTTTCACAGAGATTTTGAAACTGAAATTTCCAAACCCGTTTCCAACGAAGGCGCCAATGGGCTTCCCCATAGAACTTGCCAACCTGAATTCCTACAGGCTAGATGTGAGAGGCACATTCTGCTGCTTCCTCCCTAAGAGTTAAGCGTGCTTCTGAAAGCTCAACCTCCGGGGAGTCTGTTTGGCAGAGATATAGAACACACTTTTCCAAGCCTGTTGGAAGGCCTTTGCAGTGTCATTTCGCGTCTAATTTCCCAAACCAAACTGCTTGCAGCTCTAACTCCCTTCTAACTACCACTTCTTCGGTTCAGTGAGATATGCTGGATTCTGAACGGAGAAGCTTCTCTGACGCTTTTTCACAGAGATTTTGAAACTGAAATCTCCCATGCCGTTTCCACCATAGGCAGCAATGGGCTTCCCCATAGAACTTGCCAACCTGAATTCCTACAGGCTAGATGTGAGAGGCACATTCTGCTGCTTCCTCCCTTAGAGTTAAACTAGCTTCTGAAAGCTCAACCTCCGGGGAGTCTGTTTGGCAGAGATATAGAACACACTTTTCCAAGCCTGTTGGATTGCCTTTGCAGTGTCATTTCGCGTCTAATTTCCCAAACCAAACTGCTTGCAGCTCTAACTCCCTTCTAACTACCACTTCTTCGGTTCGGTGAGATATGCAGGATTCTAAACGGAGAAGCTTATCTGACGCTTTTTCACAGAGATTTTGAAACTGAAATCTCCCATGCCGTTTCCACCATAGGCAGCAATGGGCTTCCCCATAGAACTTGCCAACCTGAATTCCTACAGGCTAGATGTGAGAGGCACATTCTGCTGCTTCCTCCCTTAGAGTTAAAGTTGCTTCTGAAATCTCAACCTCCGGGGAGTCTGTTTGGCAGAGATATAGAACACACTTTTCCAAGCCTGTTGGAAGGCCTTTGCAGTGTCATTTCGCGTCTAATTTCCCAAACCAAACTGCTTGCAGCTCTAACTCCCTTCTAACTACCACTTCTTCGGTTCAGTGAGATATGCTGGATTCTAAACGGAGAAGCTTCTCTGACGCTTTTTCACAGAGATTTTGAAACTGAAATTTCCAAACCCGTTTCCAACGAAAGCGCCAATGGGCTTCCCCATAGAACTTGCCAACCTGAATTCCTACAGGCTAGATGTGAGAGGCACATTCTGCTGCTTCCTCCCTTAGAGTTAAACTAGCTTCTGAAAGCTCAACCTCCGGGGAGTTTGTTTGGCAGAGATATAGAACACAATTTTCCAAGCCTGTTGGAAGGCATTTGCAGTTTCATTTCGCGTCTAATTTCCCAAACCAAACTGCTTGCAGCTCTAACTCCCTTCTAACTACCACTTCTTCGGTTCAGTGAGATATGCTGGATTCTAAACGGAGAAGCTTCTCTGACGCTTTTTCACAGAGATTTTGAAACTGAAATCTCCCATGCTGTTTCCACCATAGCCAGCAATGGGTTTCCCCATAGAACTTGCCAACCTGAATTCCTACAGGCTAGATGTGAGAGGCACATTCTGCTGCTTCCTCCCTTAGAGTTAAACTAGCTTCTGAAAGCTCAACCTCCGGGGAGTCTGTTTGGCAGAGATATAGAACACACTTTTCCAAGCCTGTTGGAAGGCATTTGCAGTTTCATTTCGCGTCTAATTTCCCAAACCAAACTGCTTGCAGCTCTAACTGCCTTCTAACTACCACTTCTTCGGTTCAGTGAGATATGCTGGATTCTAAACGGAGAAGCTTCTCTGACGCTTTTTCACAGAGATTTTGAAACTGAAATCTCCCATGCCGTTTCCACCATAGGCAGCAATGGGCTTCCCCATAGAACTTGCCAACCTGAATTCCTACAGGCTAGATGTGAGAGGCACATTCTGCTGCTTCCTCCCTAAGAGTTAAGCTTGCTTCTGAAAGCTCAACCTCCGGGGAGTCTGTTTGGCAGAGATATAGAACACACTTTTCCAAGCCTGTTGGAAGGCCTTTGCAGTGTCATTTCGCATCTAATTTCCCATACCAAACTGCTTGCAGCTCTAACTCCCTTCTAACTACCACTTCTTCGGTTCAGTGAGATATGCTGGATTTTAAACGGAGAAGCTTCTCTGACGCTTTTTCACAGAGATTTTGAAACTGAAATTTCCAAACCCGTTTCCAACGAAGGCGCCAATGGGCTTCCCCATAGAACTTGCCAACCTGAATTCCTACAGGCTAGATGTGAGAGGCACATTCTGCTGCTTCCTCCCTTAGAGTTAAACTAGCTTCTGAAAGCTCAACCTCCGGGGAGTTTGTTTGGCAGAGATATAGAACACACTTTTCCAAGCCTGTTGGAAGGCATTTGCAGTTTCATTTCGCGTCTAATTTCCCAAACCAAACTGCTTGCAGCTCTAACTCCCTTCTAACTACCACTTCTTCGGTTCAGTGAGATATGCTGGATTCTAAACGGAGAAGCTTCTCTGACGCTTTTTCACAGAGATTTTGAAACTGAAATCTCCCATGCCGTTTCCACCATAGGCAGCAATGGGCTTCCCCATAGAACTTGCCAACCTGAATTCCTACAGGCTAGATGTGAGAGGCACATTCTGCTGCTTCCTCCCTTAGAGTTAAACTAGCTTCTGAAAGCTCAACCTCCGGGGAGTTTGTTTGGCAGAGATATAGAACACACTTTTCCAAGCCTGTTGGAAGGCATTTGCAGTTTCATTTCGCGTCTAATTTCCCAAACCAAACTGCTTGCAGCTCTAACTCCCTTCTAACTACCACTTCTTCGGTTCAGTGAGATATGCTGGATTCTAAACGGAGAAGCTTCTCTGACGCTTTTTCACAGAGATTTTGAAACTGAAATTTCCAAACCCGTTTCCAACGAAAGCGCCAATGGGCTTCCCCATAGAACTTGCCAACCTGAATTCCTACAGGCTAGATGTGAGAGGCACATTCTGCTGCTTCCTCCCTTAGAGTTAAACTAGCTTCTGAAAGCTCAACCTCCGGGGAGTTTGTTTGGCAGAGATATAGAACACAATTTTCCAAGCCTGTTGGAAGGCATTTGCAGTTTCATTTCGCGTCTAATTTCCCAAACCAAACTGCTTGCAGCTCTAACTGCCTTCTAACTACCACTTCTTCGGTTCAGTGAGATATGCTGGATTCTAAACGGAGAAGCTTCTCTGACGCTTTTTCACAGAGATTTTGAAACTGAAATCTCCCATGCTGTTTCCACCATAGCCAGCAATGGGTTTCCCCATAGAACTTGCCAACCTGAATTCCTACAGGCTAGATGTGAGAGGCACATTCTGCTGCTTCCTCCCTTAGAGTTAAACTAGCTTCTGAAAGCTCAACCTCCGGGGAGTCTGTTTGGCAGAGATATAGAACACACTTTTCCAAGCCTGTTGGAAGGCATTTGCAGTTTCATTTCGCGTCTAATTTCCCAAACCAAACTGCTTGCAGCTCTAACTGCCTTCTAACTACCACTTCTTCGGTTCAGTGAGATATGCTGGATTCTAAACGGAGAAGCTTCTCTGACGCTTTTTCACAGAGATTTTGAAACTGAAATCTCCCATGCCGTTTCCACCATAGGCAGCAATGGGCTTCCCCATAGAACTTGCCAACCTGAATTCCTACAGGCTAGATGTGAGAGGCACATTCTGCTGCTTCCTCCCTAAGAGTTAAGCTTGCTTCTGAAAGCTCAACCTCCGGGGAGTCTGTTTGGCAGAGATATAGAACACACTTTTCCAAGCCTGTTGGAAGGCCTTTGCAGTGTCATTTCGCATCTAATTTCCCATACCAAACTGCTTGCAGCTCTAACTCCCTTCTAACTACCACTTCTTCGGTTCAGTGAGATATGCTGGATTTTATACGGAGAAGCTTCTCTGACGCTTTTTCACAGAGATTTTGAAACTGAAATTTCCAAACCCGTTTCCAACGAAGGTGACAATGTGCTTCCCCATAGAACTTGCCAACCTGAATTCCTACAGGCTAGATGTGAGAGGCACATTCTGCTGCTTCCTCCCTTAGAGTTAAACTAGCTTCTGAAAGCTCAACCTCCGGGGAGTTTGTTTGGCAGAGATATAGAACACACTTTTCCAAGCCTGTTGGAAGGCATTTGCAGTTTCATTTCGCGTCTAATTTCCCAAACCAAACTGCTTGCAGCTCTAACTCCCTTCTAACTACCACTTCTTCGGTTCAGTGAGATATGCTGGATTCTAAACGGAGAAGCTTCTCTGACGCTTTTTCACAGAGATTTTGAAACTGAAATCTCCCATGCCGTTTCCACCATAGGCAGCAATGGGCTTCCCCATAGAACTTGCCAACCTGAATTCCTACAGGCTAGATGTGAGAGGCACATTCTGCTGCTTCCTCCCTAACAGTTAAGCTTGCTTCTGAAAGCTCAACCTCCGGGGACTCTGTTTGGCACAGATATAGAACACACTTTTCCAAGC
Organism: Cynocephalus volans; assembly: GCF_027409185.1. NCBI lineage: Eukaryota > Metazoa > Chordata > Mammalia > Dermoptera > Cynocephalidae > Cynocephalus > Cynocephalus volans. The sequence goes on along the minus strand of NW_026902436.1, from coordinate 282,042 downwards.
CTGTTGGAAGGCCTTTGCAGTGTCATTTCGCATCTAATTTCCCAAACCAAACTGCTTGCAGCTCTAACTCCCTTCTAACTACCACTTCTTCGGTTCAGTGAGATATGCTGGATTCTAAACGGAGAAGCTTCTCCGACGCTTTTTCACAGAGATTTTGAAACTGAAATCTCCCATGCCGTTTCCACCATAGGCAGCAATGGGCTTCCCCATAGAACTTGCCAACCTGAATTCCTACAGGCTAGATGTGAGAGGCACATTCTGCTGCTTCCTCCCTAAGAGTTAAGCTTGCTTCTGAAAGCTCAACCTCCGGGGAGTTTGTTTGGCAGAGATATAGAACACACTTTTCCAAGCCTGTTGGAAGGCATTTGCAGTTTCATTTCGCGTCTAATTTCCCAAACCAAACTGCTTGCAGCTCTAACTCCCTTCTAACTACCACTTCTTCGGTTCAGTGAGATATGCTGGATTCTAAACGGAGAAGCTTCTCTGACGCTTTTTCACAGAGATTTTGAAACTGAAATCTCCCATGCCGTTTCCACCATAGGCAGCAATGGGCTTCCCCATAGAACTTGCCTACCTGAATTCCTACAGGCTAAATGTGAGAGGCACATTCTGCTGCTTCCTCCCTTAGAGTTAAACTTGCTTCTGAAAGCTCAACCTCCGGGGAGTTTGTTTGGCAGAGATATAGAACACACTTTTCCAAGCCTGTTGGAAGGCATTTGCAGTTTCATTTCGCGTCTAATTTCCAAAACCAAACTGCTTGCAGCTCTAACTCCCTTCTAACTACCACTTCTTTGGTTCAGTGAGATATGCTGGATTCTAAACGGAGAAGCTTCTCTGACGCTTTTTCACAGAGATTTTGAAACTGAAATCTCCCATGCCGTTTCCACCATAGGCAGCAATGGGCTTCCCCATAGAACTTGCCAACCTGAATTCCTACAGGCTAGATGTGAGAGGCACATTCTGCTGCTTCCTCCCTAAGAGTTAAGCTTGCTTCTGAAAGCTCAACCTCCGGGGAGTCTGTTTGGCAGAGATATAGAACACACTTTTCCAAGCCTGTTGGAAGGCCTTTGCAGTGTCATTTCGCATCTAATTTCCCAAACCAAACTGCTTGCAGCTCTAACTCCCTTCTAACTACCACTTCTTCGGTTCAGTGAGATATGCTGGATTGTAAACGGAGAAGCTTCTCTGACGCTTTTTCACAGAGATTTTGAAACTGAAATCTCCCATGCCGTTTCCACCATAGGCAGCAATGGGCTTCCCCATAGAACTTGCCAACCTGAATTCCTACAGGCTAGATGTGAGAGGCACATTCTGCTGCTTCCTCCCTAAGAGTTAAGCGTGCTTCTGAAAGCTCAACCTCCGGGGAGTCTGTTTGGCAGAGATATAGAACACACTTTTCCAAGCCTGTTGGAAGGCCTTTGCAGTGTCATTTCGCGTCTAATTTCCCAAACCAAACTGCTTGCAGCTCTAACTCCCTTCTAACTACCACTTCTTCGGTTCAGTGAGATATGCTGGATTCTGAACGGAGAAGCTTCTCTGACGCTTTTTCACAGAGATTTTGAAACTGAAATCTCCCATGCCGTTTCCACCATAGGCAGCAATGGGCTTCCCCATAGAACTTGCCAACCTGAATTCCTACAGGCTAGATGTGAGAGGCACATTCTGCTGCTTCCTCCCTTCGAGTTAAACTAGCTTCTGAAAGCTCAACCTCCGGGGAGTCTGTTTGGCAGAGATATAGAACACACTTTTCCAAGCCTGTTGGATTGCCTTTGCAGTGTCATTTCGCGTCTAATTTCCCAAACCAAACTGCTTGCAGCTCTAACTCCCTTCTAACTACCACTTCTTCGGTTCGGTGAGATATGCAGGATTCTAAACGGAGAAGCTTCTCTGACGCTTTTTCACAGAGATTTTGAAACTGAAATCTCCCATGCCGTTTCCACCATAGGCAGCAATGGGCTTCCCCATAGAACTTGCCAACCTGAATTCCTACAGGCTAGATGTGAGAGGCACATTCTGCTGCTTCCTCCCTTAGAGTTAAAGTTGCTTCTGAAATCTCAACCTCCGGGGAGTCTGTTTGGCAGAGATATAGAACACACTTTTCCAAGCCTGTTGGAAGGCCTTTGCAGTGTCATTTCGCGTCTAATTTCCCAAACCAAACTGCTTGCAGCTCTAACTCCCTTCTAACTACCACTTCTTCGGTTCAGTGAGATATGCTGGATTCTAAACGGAGAAGCTTCTCTGACGCTTTTTCACAGAGATTTTGAAACTGAAATTTCCAAACCCGTTTCCAACGAAAGCGCCAATGGGCTTCCCCATAGAACTTGCCAACCTGAATTCCTACAGGCTAGATGTGAGAGGCACATTCTGCTGCTTCCTCCCTTAGAGTTAAACTAGCTTCTGAAAGCTCAACCTCCGGGGAGTTTGTTTGGCAGAGATATAGAACACAATTTTCCAAGCCTGTTGGAAGGCATTTGCAGTTTCATTTCGCGTCTAATTTCCCAAACCAAACTGCTTGCAGCTCTAACTGCCTTCTAACTACCACTTCTTCGGTTCAGTGAGATATGCTGGATTCTAAACGGAGAAGCTTCTCTGACGCTTTTTCACAGAGATTTTGAAACTGAAATCTCCCATGCTGTTTCCACCATAGCCAGCAATGGGTTTCCCCATAGAACTTGCCAACCTGAATTCCTACAGGCTAGATGTGAGAGGCACATTCTGCTGCTTCCTCCCTTAGAGTTAAACTAGCTTCTGAAAGCTCAACCTCCGGGGAGTCTGTTTGGCAGAGATATAGAACACACTTTTCCAAGCCTGTTGGAAGGCATTTGCAGTTTCATTTCGCGTCTAATTTCCCAAACCAAACTGCTTGCAGCTCTAACTGCCTTCTAACTACCACTTCTTCGGTTCAGTGAGATATGCTGGATTCTAAACGGAGAAGCTTCTCTGACGCTTTTTCACAGAGATTTTGAAACTGAAATCTCCCATGCCGTTTCCACCATAGGCAGCAATGGGCTTCCCCATAGAACTTGCCAACCTGAATTCCTACAGGCTAGATGTGAGAGGCACATTCTGCTGCTTCCTCCCTAAGAGTTAAGCTTGCTTCTGAAAGCTCAACCTCCGGGGAGTCTGTTTGGCAGAGATATAGAACACACTTTTCCAAGCCTGTTGGAAGGCCTTTGCAGTGTCATTTCGCATCTAATTTCCCATACCAAACTGCTTGCAGCTCTAACTCCCTTCTAACTACCACTTCTTCGGTTCAGTGAGATATGCTGGATTTTAAACGGAGAAGCTTCTCTGACGCTTTTTCACAGAGATTTTGAAACTGAAATTTCCAAACCCGTTTCCAACGAAGGCGCCAATGGGCTTCCCCATAGAACTTGCCAACCTGAATTCCTACAGGCTAGATGTGAGAGGCACATTCTGCTGCTTCCTCCCTTAGAGTTAAACTAGCTTCTGAAAGCTCAACCTCCGGGGAGTTTGTTTGGCAGAGATATAGAACACACTTTTCCAAGCCTGTTGGAAGGCATTTGCAGTTTCATTTCGCGTCTAATTTCCCAAACCAAACTGCTTGCAGCTCTAACTCCCTTCTAACTACCACTTCTTCGGTTCAGTGAGATATGCTGGATTGTAAACGGAGAAGCTTCTCTGACGCTTTTTCACAGAGATTTTGAAACTGAAATCTCCCATGCCGTTTCCACCATAGGCAGCAATGGGCTTCCCCATAGAACTTGCCAACCTGAATTCCTACAGGCTAGATGTGAGAGGCACATTCTGCTGCTTCCTCCCTTAGAGTTAAACTAGCTTCTGAAAGCTCAACCTCCGGGGAGTTTGTTTGGCAGAGATATAGAACACAATTTTCCAAGCCTGTTGGAAGGCATTTGCAGTTTCATTTCGCGTCTAATTTCCCAAACCAAACTGCTTGCAGCTCTAACTCCCTTCTAACTACCACTTCTTCGGTTCAGTGAGATATGCTGGATTCTAAACGGAGAAGCTTCTCTGACGCTTTTTCACAGAGATTTTGAAACTGAAATTTCCAAACCCGTTTCCAACGAAAGCGCCAATGGGCTTCCCCATAGAACTTGCCAACCTGAATTCCTACAGGCTAGATGTGAGAGGCACATTCTGCTGCTTCCTCCCTTAGAGTTAAACTAGCTTCTGAAAGCTCAACCTCCGGGGAGTTTGTTTGGCAGAGATATAGAACACAATTTTCCAAGCCTGTTGGAAGGCATTTGCAGTTTCATTTCGCGTCTAATTTCCCAAACCAAACTGCTTGCAGCTCTAACTGCCTTCTAACTACCACTTCTTCGGTTCAGTGAGATATGCTGGATTCTAAACGGAGAAGCTTCTCTGACGCTTTTTCACAGAGATTTTGAAACTGAAATCTCCCATGCTGTTTCCACCATAGCCAGCAATGGGTTTCCCCATAGAACTTGCCAACCTGAATTCCTACAGGCTAGATGTGAGAGGCACATTCTGCTGCTTCCTCCCTTAGAGTTAAACTAGCTTCTGAAAGCTCAACCTCCGGGGAGTCTGTTTGGCAGAGATATAGAACACACTTTTCCAAGCCTGTTGGAAGGCATTTGCAGTTTCATTTCGCGTCTAATTTCCCAAACCAAACTGCTTGCAGCTCTAACTGCCTTCTAACTACCACTTCTTCGGTTCAGTGAGATATGCTGGATTCTAAACGGAGAAGCTTCTCTGACGCTTTTTCACACAGATTTTGAAACTGAAATCTCCCATGCCGTTTCCACCATAGGCAGCAATGGGCTTCCCCATAGAACTTGCCAACCTGAATTCCTACAGGCTAGATGTGAGAGGCACATTCTGCTGCTTCCTCCCTAAGAGTTAAGCTTGCTTCTGAAAGCTCAACCTCCGGGGAGTCTGTTTGGCAGAGATATAGAACACACTTTTCCAAGCCTGTTGGAAGGCCTTTGCAGTGTCATTTCGCATCTAATTTCCCATACCAAACTGCTTGCAGCTCTAACTCCCTTCTAACTACCACTTCTTCGGTTCAGTGAGATATGCTGGATTTTAAACGGAGAAGCTTCTCTGACGCTTTTTCACAGAGATTTTGAAACTGAAATTTCCAAACCCGTTTCCAACGAAGGCGCCAATGGGCTTCCCCATAGAACTTGCCAACCTGAATTCCTACAGGCTAGATGTGAGAGGCACATTCTGCTGCTTCCTCCCTTAGAGTTAAACTAGCTTCTGAAAGCTCAACCTCCGGGGAGTTTGTTTGGCAGAGATATAGAACACACTTTTCCAAGCCTGTTGGAAGGCATTTGCAGTTTCATTTCGCGTCTAATTTCCCAAACCAAACTGCTTGCAGCTCTAACTCCCTTCTAACTACCACTTCTTCGGTTCAGTGAGATATGCTGGATTCTAAACGGAGAAGCTTCTCTGACGCTTTTTCACAGAGATTTTGAAACTGAAATCTCCCATGCCGTTTCCACCATAGGCAGCAATGGGCTTCCCCATAGAACTTGCCAACCTGAATTCCTACAGGCTAGATGTGAGAGGCACATTCTGCTGCTTCCTCCCTAACAGTTAAGCTTGCTTCTGAAAGCTCAACATCCGGGGACTCTGTTTGGCACAGATATAGAACACACTTTTCCAAGCCTGTTGGAAGGCCTTTGCAGTGTCATTTCGCATCTAATTTCCCAAACCAAACTGCTTGCAGCTCTAACTCCCTTCTAACTACCACTTCTTCGGTTCAGTGAGATATGCTGGATTCTAAACGGAGAAGCTTCTCTGACGCTTTTTCACAGAGATTTTGAAACTGAAATCTCCCATGCCGTTTCCACCATAGGCAGCAATGGGCTTCCCCATAGAACTTGCCAACCTGAATTCCTACAGGCTAGATGTGAGAGGCACATTCTGCTGCTTCCTCCCTTAGAGTTAAACTAGCTTCTGAAAGCTCAACCTCCGGGGAGTTTGTTTGGCAGAGATATAGAACACACTTTTCCAAGCCTGTTGGAGGGCATTTGCAGTTTCATTTGGCGTCTAATTTCCCAAACCAAACTGCTTGCAGCTCTAACTCCCTTCTAACTACCACTTCTTCGGTTCAGTGAGATATGCTGGATTCTAAACGGAGAAGCTTCTCTGACGCTTTTTCACAGATATTGAAAGTGAAATCTCCCATGCCGTTTCCACCATAGGCAGCAATGGGCTTCCCCATAGAACTTGCCAACCTGAATTCCTATAGGCTAGATGTGAGAGGCACATTCTGCTGCTTCCTCCCTTAGAGGTAAACTTGCTTCTGAAAGCTCAACCTCCGGGGAGTTTGTTTGGCAGAGATATAGAACACACTTTTCCAAGCCTGTTGGAAGGCATTTGCAGTTTCATTTCGCGTCTAATTTCCCAAACCAAACTGCTTGCAGCTCTAACTCCCTTCTAACTACCACTTCTTCGGTTCAGTGAGATATGCTGGATTCTAAACGGAGAAGCTTCTCTGACGCTTTTTCACAGAGATTTTGAAACTGAAATTTCCAAACCCGTTTCCAACGAAGGCGCCAATGGGCTTCCCCATAGAACTTGCCAACCTGAATTCCTACAGGCTAGATGTGAGAGGCACATTCTGCTGCTTCCTCCCTTAGAGTTAAACTAGCTTCTGAAAGCTCAACCTCCGGGGAGTTTGTTTGGCAGAGATATAGAACACACTTTTCCAAGCCTGTTGGAAGGCATTTGCAGTTTCATTTCGCGTCTAATTTCCCAAACCAAACTGCTTGCAGCTCTAACTGCCTTCTAACTACCACTTCTTCGGTTCAGTGAGATATGCTGGATTCTAAACGGAGAAGCTTCTCTGACGCTTTTTCACAGAGATTTTGAAACTGAAATCTCCCATGCCGTTTCCACCATAGGCAGCAATGGGCTTCCCCATAGAACTTGCCAACCTGAATTCCTACAGGCTAGATATGAGAGGCACATTCTGCTGCTTCCTCCCTTAGAGTTAAACTAGCTTCTGAAAGCTCAACCTCCGGGGAGTTTGTTTGGCAGAGATATAGAACACAATTTTCCAAGCCTGTTGGAAGGCATTTGCAGTTTCATTTCGCGTCTAATTTCCCAAACCAAACTGCTTGCAGCTCTAACTCCCTTCTAACTACCACTTCTTCGGTTCAGTGAGATATGCTGGATTCTAAACGGAGAAGCTTCTCTGACGCTTTTTCACAGAGATTTTGAAACTGAAATCTCCCATGCCGTTTCCACCATAGGCAGCAATGGGCTTCCCCATAGAACTTGCCAACCTGAATTCCTACAGGCTAGATGTGAGAGGCACATTCTGCTGCTTCCTCCCTAACAGTTAAGCTTGCTTCTGAAAGCTCAACCTCCGGGGACTCTGTTTGGCACAGATATAGAACACACTTTTCCAAGCCTGTTGGAAGGCCTTTGCAGTGTCATTTCGCATCTAATTTCCCAAACCAAACTGCTTGCAGCTCTAACTCCCTTCTAACTACCACTTCTTCGGTTCAGTGAGATATGCTGGATTCTAAACGGAGAAGCTTCTCTGACGCTTTTTCACAGAGATTTTGAAACTGAAATCTCCCATGCCGTTTCCACCATAGGCAGCAATGGGCTTCCCCATAGAACTTGCCAACCTGAATTCCTACAGGCTAGATGTGAGAGGCACATTCTGCTGCTTCCTCCCTTAGAGTTAAACTTGCTTCTGAAAGCTCAACCTCCGGGGAGTTTGTTTGGCAGAGATATAGAACACACTTTTCCAAGCCTGTTGGAAGGCATTTGCAGTTTCATTTCGCGTCTAATTTCCCAAACCAAACTGCTTGCAGCTCTAACTCCCTTCTAACTACCACTTCTTCGGTTCAGTGAGATATGCTGGATTCTAAACGGAGAAGCTTCTCTGACGCTTTTTCACAGAGATTTTGAAACTGAAATTTCCAAACCCGTTTCCAACGAAGGTGACAATGTGCTTCCCCATAGAACTTGCCAACCTGAATTCCTACAGGCTAGATGTGAGAGGCACATTCTGCTGCTTCCTCCCTTAGAGTTAAACTAGCTTCTGAAAGCTCAACCTCCGGGGAGTTTGTTTGGCAGAGATATAGAACACACTTTTCCAAGCCTGTTGGAAGGCATTTGCAGTTTCATTTCGCGTCTAATTTCCCAAACCAAACTGCTTGCAGCTCTAACTCCCTTCTAACTACCACTTCTTCGGTTCAGTGAGATATGCTGGATTCTAAACGGAGAAGCTTCTCTGACGCTTTTTCACAGAGATTTTGAAACTGAAATCTCCCATGCCGTTTCCACCATAGGCAGCAATGGGCTTCCCCATAGAACTTGCCAACCTGAATTCCTACAGGCTAGATGTGAGAGGCACATTCTGCTGCTTCCTCCCTAACAGTTAAGCTTGCTTCTGAAAGCTCAACCTCCGGGGACTCTGTTTGGCACAGATATAGAACACACTTTTCCAAGCCTGTTGGAAGGCCTTTGCAGTGTCATTTCGCATCTAATTTCCCAAACCAAACTGCTTGCAGCTCTAACTCCCTTCTAACTACCACTTCTTCGGTTCAGTGAGATATGCTGGATTCTAAACGGAGAAGCTTCTCTGACGCTTTTTCACAGAGATTTTGAAACTGAAATCTCCCATGCCGTTTCCACCATAGGCAGCAATGGGCTTCCCCATAGAACTTGCCAACCTGAATTCCTACAGGCTAGATGTGAGAGGCACATTCTGCTGCTTCCTCCCTAAGAGTTAAGCTTGCTTCTGAAAGCTCAACCTCCGGGGAGTCTGTTTGGCAGAGATATAGAACACACTTTTCCAAGCCTGTTGAAAGGCCTTTGCAGTGTCATTTCGCATCTAATTTCCCAAACCAAACTGCTTGCAGCTCTAACTCCCTTCTAACTACCACTTCTTCGGTTCAGTGAGATATGCTGGATTCTAAACGGAGAAGCTTCTCTGACGCTTTTTCACAGAGATTTTGAAACTGAAATCTCCCATGCCGTTTCCACCATAGGCAGCAATGGGCTTCCCCATAGAACTTGCCAACCTGAATTCCTACAGGCTAGATGTGAGAGGCACATTCTGCTGCTTCCTCCCTTAGAGTTAAACTAGCTTCTGAAAGCTCAACCTCCGGGGAGTTTGTTTGGCAGAGATATAGAACACACTTTTCCAAGCCTGTTGGAAGGCATTTGCAGTTTCATTTCGCGTCTAATTTCCCAAACCAAACTGCTTGCAGCTCTAACTCCCTTCTAACTACCACTTCTTCGGTTCAGTGAGATATGCTGGATTCTAAACGGAGAAGCTTCTCTGACGCTTTTTCACAGAGATTTTGAAACTGAAATCTCCCATGCCGTTTCCACCATAGGCAGCAATGGGCTTCCCCATAGAACTTGCCAACCTGAATTCCTACAGGCTAGATGTGAGAGGCACATTCTGCTGCTTCCTCCCTAAGAGTTAAGCTTGCTTCTGAAAGCTCAACCTCCGGGGAGTCTGTTTGGCAGAGATATAGAACACACTTTTCCAAGCCTGTTGGAAGGCCTTTGCAGTGTCATTTCGCATCTAATTTCCCATACCAAACTGCTTGCAGCTCTAACTCCCTTCTAACTACCACTTCTTCGGTTCAGTGAGATATGCTGGATTTTAAACGGAGAAGCTTCTCTGACGCTTTTTCACAGAGATTTTGAAACTGAAATTTCCAAACCCGTTTCCAACGAAGGCGCCAATGGGCTTCCCCATAGAACTTGCCAACCTGAATTCCTACAGGCTAGATGTGAGAGGCACATTCTGCTGCTTCCTCCCTTAGAGTTAAACTAGCTTCTGAAAGCTCAACCTCCGGGGAGTTTGTTTGGCAGAGATATAGAACACACTTTTCCAAGCCTGTTGGAAGGCATTTGCAGTTTCATTTCGCGTCTAATTTCCCAAACCAAACTGCTTGCAGCTCTAACTCCCTTCTAACTACCACTTCTTCGGTTCAGTGAGATATGCTGGATTGTAAACGGAGAAGCTTCTCTGACGCTTTTTCACAGAGATTTTGAAACTGAAATCTCCCATGCCGTTTCCACCATAGGCAGCAATGGGCTTCCCCATAGAACTTGCCAACCTGAATTCCTACAGGCTAGATGTGAGAGGCACATTCTGCTGCTTCCTCCCTTAGAGTTAAACTAGCTTCTGAAAGCTCAACCTCCGGGGAGTTTGTTTGGCAGAGATATAGAACACAATTTTCCAAGCCTGTTGGAAGGCATTTGCAGTTTCATTTCGCGTCTAATTTCCCAAACCAAACTGCTTGCAGCTCTAACTCCCTTCTAACTACCACTTCTTCGGTTCAGTGAGATATGCTGGATTCTAAACGGAGAAGCTTCTCTGACGCTTTTTCACAGAGATTTTGAAACTGAAATTTCCAAACCCGTTTCCAACGAAAGCGCCAATGGGCTTCCCCATAGAACTTGCCAACCTGAATTCCTACAGGCTAGATGTGAGAGGCACATTCTGCTGCTTCCTCCCTTAGAGTTAAACTAGCTTCTGAAAGCTCAACCTCCGGGGAGTTTGTTTGGCAGAGATATAGAACACAATTTTCCAAGCCTGTTGGAAGGCATTTGCAGTTTCATTTCGCGTCTAATTTCCCAAACCAAACTGCTTGCAGCTCTAACTGCCTTCTAACTACCACTTCTTCGGTTCAGTGAGATATGCTGGATTCTAAACGGAGAAGCTTCTCTGACGCTTTTTCACAGAGATTTTGAAACTGAAATCTCCCATGCTGTTTCCACCATAGCCAGCAATGGGTTTCCCCATAGAACTTGCCAACCTGAATTCCTACAGGCTAGATGTGAGAGGCACATTCTGCTGCTTCCTCCCTTAGAGTTAAACTAGCTTCTGAAAGCTCAACCTCCGGGGAGTCTGTTTGGCAGAGATATAGAACACACTTTTCCAAGCCTGTTGGAAGGCATTTGCAGTTTCATTTCGCGTCTAATTTCCCAAACCAAACTGCTTGCAGCTCTAACTGCCTTCTAACTACCACTTCTTCGGTTCAGTGAGATATGCTGGATTCTAAACGGAGAAGCTTCTCTGACGCTTTTTCACAGAGATTTTGAAACTGAAATCTCCCATGCCGTTTCCACCATAGGCAGCAATGGGCTTCCCCATAGAACTTGCCAACCTGAATTCCTACAGGCTAGATGTGAGAGGCACATTCTGCTGCTTCCTCCCTAAGAGTTAAGCTTGCTTCTGAAAGCTCAACCTCCGGGGAGTCTGTTTGGCAGAGATATAGAACACACTTTTCCAAGCCTGTTGGAAGGCCTTTGCAGTGTCATTTCGCATCTAATTTCCCATACCAAACTGCTTGCAGCTCTAACTCCCTTCTAACTACCACTTCTTCGGTTCAGTGAGATATGCTGGATTTTAAACGGAGAAGCTTCTCTGACGCTTTTTCACAGAGATTTTGAAACTGAAATTTCCAAACCCGTTTCCAACGAAGGCGCCAATGGGCTTCCCCATAGAACTTGCCAACCTGAATTCCTACAGGCTAGATGTGAGAGGCACATTCTGCTGCTTCCTCCCTTAGAGTTAAACTAGCTTCTGAAAGCTCAACCTCCGGGGAGTTTGTTTGGCAGAGATATAGAACACACTTTTCCAAGCCTGTTGGAAGGCATTTGCAGTTTCATTTCGCGTCTAATTTCCCAAACCAAACTGCTTGCAGCTCTAACTCCCTTCTAACTACCACTTCTTCGGTTCAGTGAGATATGCTGGATTGTAAACGGAGAAGCTTCTCTGACGCTTTTTCACAGAGATTTTGAAACTGAAATCTCCCATGCCGTTTCCACCATAGGCAGCAATGGGCTTCCCCATAGAACTTGCCAACCTGAATTCCTACAGGCTAGATGTGAGAGGCACATTCTGCTGCTTCCTCCCTAACAGTTAAGCTTGCTTCTGAAAGCTCAACATCCGGGGACTCTGTTTGGCACAGATATAGAACACACTTTTCCAAGCCTGTTGGAAGGCCTTTGCAGTGTCATTTCGCATCTAATTTCCCAAACCAAACTGCTTGCAGCTCTAACTCCCTTCTAACTACCACTTCTTCGGTTCAGTGAGATATGCTGGATTCTAAACGGAGAAGCTTCTCTGACGCTTTTTCACAGAGATTTTGAAACTGAAATCTCCCATGCCGTTTCCACCATAGGCAGCAATGGGCTTCCCCATAGAACTTGCCAACCTGAATTCCTACAGGCTAGATGTGAGAGGCACATTCTGCTGCTTCCTCCCTTAGAGTTAAACTAGCTTCTGAAAGCTCAACCTCCGGGGAGTTTGTTTGGCAGAGATATAGAACACACTTTTCCAAGCCTGTTGGAGGGCATTTGCAGTTTCATTTGGCGTCTAATTTCCCAAACCAAACTGCTTGCAGCTCTAACTCCCTTCTAACTACCACTTCTTCGGTTCAGTGAGATATGCTGGATTCTAAACGGAGAAGCTTCTCTGACGCTTTTTCACAGATATTGAAAGTGAAATCTCCCATGCCGTTTCCACCATAGGCAGCAATGGGCTTCCCCATAGAACTTGCCAACCTGAATTCCTATAGGCTAGATGTGAGAGGCACATTCTGCTGCTTCCTCCCTTAGAGGTAAACTTGCTTCTGAAAGCTCAACCTCCGGGGAGTTTGTTTGGCAGAGATATAGAACACACTTTTCCAAGCCTGTTGGAAGGCATTTGCAGTTTCATTTCGCGTCTAATTTCCCAAACCAAACTGCTTGCAGCTCTAACTCCCTTCTAACTACCACTTCTTCGGTTCAGTGAGATATGCTGGATTCTAAACGGAGAAGCTTCTCTGACGCTTTTTCACAGAGATTTTGAAACTGAAATTTCCAAACCCGTTTCCAACGAAGGCGCCAATGGGCTTCCCCATAGAACTTGCCAACCTGAATTCCTACAGGCTAGATGTGAGAGGCACATTCTGCTGCTTCCTCCCTTAGAGTTAAACTAGCTTCTGAAAGCTCAACCTCCGGGGAGTTTGTTTGGCAGAGATATAGAACACACTTTTCCAAGCCTGTTGGAAGGCATTTGCAGTTTCATTTCGCGTCTAATTTCCCAAACCAAACTGCTTGCAGCTCTAACTGCCTTCTAACTACCACTTCTTCGGTTCAGTGAGATATGCTGGATTCTAAACGGAGAAGCTTCTCTGACGCTTTTTCACAGAGATTTTGAAACTGAAATCTCCCATGCCGTTTCCACCATAGGCAGCAATGGGCTTCCCCATAGAACTTGCCAACCTGAATTCCTACAGGCTAGATATGAGAGGCACATTCTGCTGCTTCCTCCCTTAGAGTTAAACTAGCTTCTGAAAGCTCAACCTCCGGGGAGTTTGTTTGGCAGAGATATAGAACACAATTTTCCAAGCCTGTTGGAAGGCATTTGCAGTTTCATTTCGCGTCTAATTTCCCAAACCAAACTGCTTGCAGCTCTAACTCCCTTCTAACTACCACTTCTTCGGTTCAGTGAGATATGCTGGATTCTAAACGGAGAAGCTTCTCTGACGCTTTTTCACAGAGATTTTGAAACTGAAATCTCCCATGCCGTTTCCACCATAGGCAGCAATGGGCTTCCCCATAGAACTTGCCAACCTGAATTCCTACAGGCTAGATGTGAGAGGCACATTCTGCTGCTTCCTCCCTAACAGTTAAGCTTGCTTCTGAAAGCTCAACCTCCGGGGACTCTGTTTGGCACAGATATAGAACACACTTTTCCAAGCCTGTTGGAAGGCCTTTGCAGTGTCATTTCGCATCTAATTTCCCAAACCAAACTGCTTGCAGCTCTAACTCCCTTCTAACTACCACTTCTTCGGTTCAGTGAGATATGCTGGATTCTAAACGGAGAAGCTTCTCTGACGCTTTTTCACAGAGATTTTGAAACTGAAATCTCCCATGCCGTTTCCACCATAGGCAGCAATGGGCTTCCCCATAGAACTTGCCAACCTGAATTCCTACAGGCTAGATGTGAGAGGCACATTCTGCTGCTTCCTCCCTTAGAGTTAAACTTGCTTCTGAAAGCTCAACCTCCGGGGAGTTTGTTTGGCAGAGATATAGAACACACTTTTCCAAGCCTGTTGGAAGGCATTTGCAGTTTCATTTCGCGTCTAATTTCCCAAACCAAACTGCTTGCAGCTCTAACTCCCTTCTAACTACCACTTCTTCGGTTCAGTGAGATATGCTGGATTCTAAACGGAGAAGCTTCTCTGACGCTTTTTCACAGAGATTTTGAAACTGAAATTTCCAAACCCGTTTCCAACGAAGGTGACAATGTGCTTCCACATAGAACTTGCCAACCTGAATTCCTACAGGCTAGATGTGAGAGGCACATTCTGCTGCTTCCTCCCTTAGAGTTAAACTAGCTTCTGAAAGCTCAACCTCCGGGGAGTTTGTTTGGCAGAGATATAGAACACACTTTTCCAAGCCTGTTGGAAGGCATTTGCAGTTTCATTTCGCGTCTAATTTCCCAAACCAAACTGCTTGCAGCTCTAACTCCCTTCTAACTACCACTTCTTCGGTTCAGTGAGATATGCTGGATTCTAAACGGAGAAGCTTCTCTGACGCTTTTTCACAGAGATTTTGAAACTGAAATCTCCCATGCCGTTTCCACCATAGGCAGCAATGGGCTTCCCCATAGAACTTGCCAACCTGAATTCCTACAGGCTAGATGTGAGAGGCACATTCTGCTGCTTCCTCCCTAACAGTTAAGCTTGCTTCTGAAAGCTCAACCTCCGGGGACTCTGTTTGGCACAGATATAGAACACACTTTTCCAAGCCTGTTGGAAGGCCTTTGCAGTGTCATTTCGCATCTAATTTCCCAAACCAAACTGCTTGCAGCTCTAACTCCCTTCTAACTACCACTTCTTCGGTTCAGTGAGATATGCTGGATTCTAAACGGAGAAGCTTCTCTGACGCTTTTTCACAGAGATTTTGAAACTGAAATCTCCCATGCCGTTTCCACCATAGGCAGCAATGGGCTTCCCCATAGAACTTGCCAACCTGAATTCCTACAGGCTAGATGTGAGAGGCACATTCTGCTGCTTCCTCCCTAAGAGTTAAGCTTGCTTCTGAAAGCTCAACCTCCGGGGAGTCTGTTTGGCAGAGATATAGAACACACTTTTCCAAGCCTGTTGAAAGGCCTTTGCAGTGTCATTTCGCATCTAATTTCCCAAACCAAACTGCTTGCAGCTCTAACTCCCTTCTAACTACCACTTCTTCGGTTCAGTGAGATATGCTGGATTCTAAACGGAGAAGCTTCTCTGACGATTTTTCACAGAGATTTTGAAACTGAAATCTCCCATGCCGTTTCCACCATAGGCAGCAATGGGCTTCCCCATAGAACTTGCCAACCTGAATTCCTACAGGCTAGATGTGAGAGGCACATTCTGCTGCTTCCTCCCTTAGAGTTAAACTAGCTTCTGAAAGCTCAACCTCCGGGGAGTTTGTTTGGCAGAGATATAGAACACACTTTTCCAAGCCTGTTGGAAGGCATTTGCAGTTTCATTTCGCGTCTAATTTCCCAAACCAAACTGCTTGCAGCTCTAACTCCCTTCTAACTACCACTTCTTCGGTTCAGTGAGATATGCTGGATTCTAAACGGAGAAGCTTCTCTGACGCTTTTTCACAGAGATTTTGAAACTGAAATCTCCCATGCCGTTTCCACCATAGGCAGCAATGGGCTTCCCCATAGAACATGCCAACCTGAATTCCTACAGGCTAGATGTGAGAGGCACATTCTGCTGCTTCCTCCCTTAGAGTTAAACTTGCTTCTGAAAGCTCAACCTCCGGGGAGTTTGTTTGGCAGAGATATAAAACACATTTTTCCAAGCCTGTTGGAAGGCATTTGCAGTTTCATTTCGCGTCTAATTTCCCAAACCAAACTGCTTGCAGCTCTAACTCCCTTCTAACTACCACTTCTTCGGTTCAGTGAGATATGCTGGATTCTAAACGGAGAAGCTTCTCTGACGCTTTTTCACAGAGATTTTGAAACTGAAATTTCCAAACCCGTTTCCAACGAAGGCGCCAATGGGCTTCCCCATAGAACTTGCCAACCTGAATTCCTACAGGCTAGATGTGAGAGGCACATTCTGCTGCTTCCTCCCTTAGAGTTAAACTAGCTTCTGAAAGCTCAACCTCCGGGGAGTTTGTTTGGCAGAGATATAGAACACAATTTTCCAAGCCTGTTGGAAGGCATTTGCAGTTTCATTTCGCGTCTAATTTCCCAAACCAAACTGCTTGCAGCTCTAACTGCCTTCTAACTACCACTTCTTCGGTTCAGTGAGATATGCTGGATTCTAAACGGAGAAGCTTCTCTGACGCTTTTTCACAGAGATTTTGAAACTGAAATCTCCCATGCTGTTTCCACCATAGCCAGCAATGGGTTTCCCCATAGAACTTGCCAACCTGAATTCCTACAGGCTAGATGTGAAAGGCACATTCTGCTGCTTCCTCCCTTAGAGTTAAACTAGCTTCTGAAAGCTCAACCTCCGGGGAGTCTGTTTGGCAGAGATATAGAACACACTTTTCCAATCCTGTTGGAAGGCATTTGCAGTTTCATTTCGCGTCTAATTTCCCAAACCAAACTGCTTGCAGCTCTAACTGCCTTCTAACTACCACTTCTTCGGTTCAGTGAGATATGCTGGATTCTAAACGGAGAAGCTTCTCTGACGCTTTTTCACAGAGATTTTGAAACTGAAATCTCCCATGCCGTTTCCACCATAGGCAGCAATGGGCTTCCCCATAGAACTTGCCAACCTGAATTCCTACAGGCTAGATGTGAGAGGCACATTCTGCTGCTTCCTCCCTAAGAGTTAAGCTTGCTTCTGAAAGCTCAACCTCCGGGGAGTCTGTTTGGCAGAGATATAGAACACACTTTTCCAAGCCTGTTGGAAGGCCTTTGCAGTGTCATTTCGCATCTAATTTCCCATACCAAACTGCTTGCAGCTCTAACTCCCTTCTAACTACCACTTCTTCGGTTCAGTGAGATATGCTGGATTTTAAACGGAGAAGCTTCTCTGACGCTTTTTCACAGAGATTTTGAAACTGAAATTTCCAAACCCGTTTCCAACGAAGGCGCCAATGGGCTTCCCCATAGAACTTGCCAACCTGAATTCCTACAGGCTAGATGTGAGAGGCACATTCTGCTGCTTCCTCCCTTAGAGTTAAACTAGCTTCTGAAAGCTCAACCTCCGGGGAGTTTGTTTGGCAGAGATATAGAACACACTTTTCCAAGCCTGTTGGAAGGCATTTGCAGTTTCATTTCGCGTCTAATTTCCCAAACCAAACTGCTTGCAGCTCTAACTCCCTTCTAACTACCACTTCTTCGGTTCAGTGAGATATGCTGGATTGTAAACGGAGAAGCTTCTCTGACGCTTTTTCACAGAGATTTTGAAACTGAAATCTCCCATGCCGTTTCCACCATAGGCAGCAATGGGCTTCCCCATAGAACTTGCCAACCTGAATTCCTACAGGCTAGATGTGAGAGGCACATTCTGCTGCTTCCTCCCTAACAGTTAAGCTTGCTTCTGAAAGCTCAACATCCGGGGACTCTGTTTGGCACAGATATAGAACACACTTTTCCAAGCCTGTTGGAAGGCCTTTGCAGTGTCATTTCGCATCTAATTTCCCAAAGCAAACTGCTTGCAGCTCTAACTCCCTTCTAACTACCACTTCTTCGGTTCAGTGAGATATGCTGGATTCTAAACGGAGAAGCTTCTCTGACGCTTTTTCACAGAGATTTTGAAACTGAAATCTCCCATGCCGTTTCCACCATAGGCAGCAATGGGCTTCCCCATAGAACTTGCCAACCTGAATTCCTACAGGCTAGATGTGAGAGGCACATTCTGCTGCTTCCTCCCTTAGAGTTAAACTAGCTTCTGAAAGCTCAACCTCCGGGGAGTTTGTTTGGCAGAGATATAGAACACACTTTTCCAAGCCTGTTGGAAGGCATTTGCAGTTTCATTTGGCGTCTAATTTCCCAAACCAAACTGCTTGCAGCTCTAACTCCCTTCTAACTACCACTTCTTCGGTTCAGTGAGATATGCTGGATTCTAAACGGAGAAGCTTCTCTGACGCTTTTTCACAGAGATTTTGAAAGTGAAATCTCCCATGCCGTTTCCACCATAGGCAGCAATGGGCTTCCCCATAGAACTTGCCAACCTGAATTCCTACAGGCTAGATGTGAGAGGCACATTCTGCTGCTTCCTCCCTTAGAGGTAAACTTGCTTCTGAAAGCTCAACCTCCGGGGAGTTTGTTTGGCAGAGATATAGAACACACTTTTCCAAGCCTGTTGGAAGGCATTTGCAGTTTCATTTCGCGTCTAATTTCCCAAACCAAACTGCTTGCAGCTCTAACTCCCTTCTAACTACCACTTCTTCGGTTCAGTGAGATATGCTGGATTCTAAACGGAGAAGCTTCTCTGACGCTTTTTCACAGAGATTTTGAAACTGAAATTTCCAAACCCGTTTCCAACGAAGGCGCCAATGGGCTTCCCCATAGAACTTGCCAACCTGAATTCCTACAGGCTAGATGTGAGAGGCACATTCTGCTGCTTCCTCCCTTAGAGTTAAACTAGCTTCTGAAAGCTCAACCTCCGGGGAGTTTGTTTGGCAGAGATATAGAACACACTTTTCCAAGCCTGTTGGAAGGCATTTGCAGTTTCATTTCGCGTCTAATTTCCCAAACCAAACTGCTTGCAGCTCTAACTGCCTTCTAACTACCACTTCTTCGGTTCAGTGAGATATGCTGGATTCTAAACGGAGAAGCTTCTCTGACGCTTTTTCACAGAGATTTTGAAACTGAAATCTCCCATGCCGTTTCCACCATAGGCAGCAATGGGCTTCCCCATAGAACTTGCCAACCTGAATTCCTACAGGCTAGATGTGAGAGGCACATTCTGCTGCTTCCTCCCTAACAGTTAAGCTTGCTTCTGAAAGCTCAACCTCCGGGGACTCTGTTTGGCACAGATATAGAACACACTTTTCCAAGCCTGTTGGAAGGCCTTTGCAGTGTCATTTCGCATCTAATTTCCCAAACCAAACTGCTTGCAGCTCTAACTCCCTTCTAACTACCACTTCTTCGGTTCAGTGAGATATGCTGGATTCTAAACGGAGAAGCTTCTCTGACGCTTTTTCACAGAGATTTTGAAACTGAAATCTCCCATGCCGTTTCCACCATAGGCAGCAATGGGCTTCCCCATAGAACTTGCCAACCTGAATTCCTACAGGCTAGATGTGAGAGGCACATTCTGCTGCTTCCTCCCTTAGAGTTAAACTTGCTTCTGAAAGCTCAACCTCCGGGGAGTTTGTTTGGCAGAGATATAGAACACACTTTTCCAAGCCTGTTGGAAGGCATTTGCAGTTTCATTTCGCGTCTAATTTCCCAAACCAAACTGCTTGCAGCTCTAACTCCCTTCTAACTACCACTTCTTCGGTTCAGTGAGATATGCTGGATTCTAAACGGAGAAGCTTCTCTGACGCTTTTTCACAGAGATTTTGAAACTGAAATTTCCAAACCCGTTTCCAACGAAGGTGACAATGTGCTTCCCCATAGAACTTGCCAACCTGAATTCCTACAGGCTAGATGTGAGAGGCACATTCTGCTGCTTCCTCCCTTAGAGTTAAACTAGCTTCTGAAAGCTCAACCTCCGGGGAGTTTGTTTGGCAGAGATATAGAACACACTTTTCCAAGCCTGTTGGAAGGCATTTGCAGTTTCATTTCGCGTCTAATTTCCCAAACCAAACTGCTTGCAGCTCTAACTCCCTTCTAACTACCACTTCTTCGGTTCAGTGAGATATGCTGGATTCTAAACGGAGAAGCTTCTCTGACGCTTTTTCACAGAGATTTTGAAACTGAAATCTCCCATGCCGTTTCCACCATAGGCAGCAATGGGCTTCCCCATAGAACTTGCCAACCTGAATTCCTACAGGCTAGATGTGAGAGGCACATTCTGCTGCTTCCTCCCTAACAGTTAAGCTTGCTTCTGAAAGCTCAACCTCCGGGGACTCTGTTTGGCACAGATATAGAACACACTTCTCCAAGCCTGTTGGAAGGCATTTGCAGTTTCATTTCGCGTATAATTTCCCAAACCAAACTGCTTGCAGCTCTAACTGCCTTCTAAATACCACTTCTTCGGTTCAGTGAGATATGCTGGATTCTAAACGGAGAAGCTTCTCTGACGCTTTTTCACAGAGATTTTGAAACTGAAATCTCCCATGCCGTTTCCACCATAGGCAGCAATGGGCTTCCCCATAGAACTTGCCAACCTGAATTCCTACAGGCTAGATGTGAGAGGCACATTCTGCTGCTTCCTCCCTTAGAGTTAAACTTGCTTCTGAAAGCTCAACCTCCGGGGAGTCTGTTTGGCAGAGATATAGAACACACTTTTCCAAGCCTGTTGGAAGGCATTTGCAGTTTCATTTCGCGTCTAATTTCCCAAACCAAACTGCTTGCAGCTCTAACTCCCTTCTAACTACCACTTCTTCGGTTCAGTGAGATATGCTGGATTCTAAACGGAGAAGCTTCTCTGACGCTTTTTCACAGAGATTTTGAAACTGAAATTTCCAAACCCGTTTCCAACGAAGGCGCCAAGGGGCTTCCCCATAGAACTTGCCAACCTGAATTCCTACAGGCTAGATGTGAGAGGCACATTCTGCTGCTTCCTCCCTTAGAGTTAAACTTGCTTCTGAAAGCTCAACCTCCGGGGAGTCTGTTTGGCAGAGATATAGAACACACTTTTCCAAGCCTGTTGGAAGGCATTTGCAGTTTCATTTCGCGTATAATTTCCCAAACCAAACTGCTTGCAGCTCTAACTGCCTTCTAAATACCACTTCTTCGGTTCAGTGAGATATGCTGGATTCTAAACGGAGAAGCTTCTCTGACGCTTTTTCACAGAGATTTTGAAACTGAAATCTCCCATGCCGTTTCCACCGTAGGCAGCAATGGGCTTCCCCATAGAACTTGCCAACCTGAATTCCTACAGGCTAGATGTGAGAGGCACATTCTGCTGCTTCCTCCCTTAGAGGTAAACTTGCTTCTGAAAGCTCAACCTCCAGGGAGTTTGTTTGGCAGAGATATAGAACACACTTTTCCAAGCCTGTTGGAAGGCATTTGCAGTTTCATTTCGCGTCTAATTTCCCAAACCAAACTGCTTGCAGCTCTAACTCCCTTCTAACTACCACTTCTTCGGTTCAGTGAGATATGCTGGATTGTAAACGGAGAAGCTTCTCTGACGCTTTTTCACAGAGATTTTGAAACTGAAATCTCCCATGCCGTTTCCACCATAGGCAGCAATGGGCTTCCCCATAGAACTTGCCAACCTGAATTCCTACAGGCTAGATGTGAGAGGCACATTCTGCTGCTTCCTCCCTAACAGTTAAGCTTGCTTCTGAAAGCTCAACATCCGGGGACTCTGTTTGGCACAGATATAGAACACACTTTTCCAAGCCTGTTGGAAGGCCTTTGCAGTGTCATTTCGCATCTAATTTCCCAAACCAAACTGCTTGCAGCTCTAACTCCCTTCTAACTACCACTTCTTCGGTTCAGTGAGATATGCTGGATTCTAAACGGAGAAGCTTCTCTTACGCTTTTTCACAGAGATTTTGAAACTGAAATCTCCCATGCCGTTTATACCATAGGCAGCAATGGGCTTCCCCATAGAACTTGCCAACCTGAATTCCTACAGGCTAGATGTGAGAGGCACATTCTGCTGCTTCCTCCCTTAGAGTTAAACTAGCTTCTGAAAGCTCAACCTCCGGGGAGTTTGTTTGGCAGAGATATAGAACACACTTTTCCAAGCCTGTTGGAGGGCATTTGCAGTTTCATTTGGCGTCTAATTTCCCAAACCAAACTGCTTGCAGCTCTAACTCCCTTCTAACTACCACTTCTTCGGTTCAGTGAGATATGCTGGATTCTAAACGGAGAAGCTTCTCTGACGCTTTTTCACAGAGATTTTGAAAGTGAAATCTCCCATGCCGTTTCCACCATAGGCAGCAATGGGCTTCCCCATAGAACTTGCCAACCTGAATTCCTACAGGCTAGATGTGAGAGGCACATTCTGCTGCTTCCTCCCTTAGAGGTAAACTTGCTTCTGAAAGCTCAACCTCCAGGGAGTTTGTTTGGCAGAGATATAGAACACACTTTTCCAAGCCTGTTGGAAGGCATTTGCAGTTTCATTTCGCGTCTAATTTCCCAAACCAAACTGCTTGCAGCTCTAACTCCCTTCTAACTACCACTTCTTCGGTTCAGTGAGATATGCTGGATTCTAAACGGAGAAGCTTCTCTGACGCTTTTTCACAGAGATTTTGAAACTGAAATTTCCAAACCCGTTTCCAACGAAGGCGCCAATGGGCTTCCCCATAGAACTTGCCAACCTGAATTCCTACAGGCTAGATGTGAGAGGCACATTCTGCTGCTTCCTCCCTTAGAGTTAAACTAGCTTCTGAAAGCTCAACCTCCGGGGAGTTTGTTTGGCAGAGATATAGAACACACTTTTCCAAGCCTGTTGGAAGGCATTTGCAGTTTCATTTCGCGTCTAATTTCCCAAACCAAACTGCTTGCAGCTCTAACTGCCTTCTAACTACCACTTCTTCGGTTCAGTGAGATATGCTGGATTCTAAACGGAGAAGCTTCTCTGACGCTTTTTCACAGAGATTTTGAAACTGAAATCTCCCATGCCGTTTCCACCATAGGCAGCAATGGGCTTCCCCATAGAACTTGCCAACCTGAATTCCTACAGGCTAGATATGAGAGGCACATTCTGCTGCTTCCTCCCTTAGAGTTAAACTAGCTTCTGAAAGCTCAACTTCCGGGGAGTTTGTTTGGCAGAGATATAGAACACACTTTTCCAAGCCTGTTGGAAGGCATTTGCAGTTTCATTTCGCGTCTAATTTCCCAAACCAAACTGCTTGCAGCTCTAACTCCCTTCTAACTACCACTTCTTCGGTTCAGTGAGATATGCTGGATTCTAAACGGAGAAGCTTCTCTGACGCTTTTTCACAGAGATTTTGAAACTGAAATCTCCCATGCCGTTTCCACCATAGGCAGCAATGGGCTTCCCCATAGAACTTGCCAACCTGAATTCCTACAGGCTAGATGTGAGAGGCACATTCTGCTGCTTCCTCCCTAACAGTTAAGCTTGCTTCTGAAAGCTCAACCTCCGGGGACTCTGTTTGGCACAGATATAGAACACACTTTTCCAAGCCTGTTGGAAGGCCTTTGCAGTGTCATTTCGCATCTAATTTCCCAAACCAAACTGCTTGCAGCTCTAACTCCCTTCTAACTACCACTTCTTCGGTTCAGTGAGATATGCTGGATTCTAAACGGAGAAGCTTCTCTGACGCTTTTTCACAGAGATTTTGAAACTGAAATCTCCCATGCCGTTTCCACCATAGGCAGCAATGGGCTTCCCCATAGAACTTGCCAACCTGAATTCCTACAGGCTAGATGTGAGAGGCACATTCTGCTGCTTCCTCCCTTAGAGTTAAACTAGCTTCTGAAAGCTCAACCTCCGGGGAGTCTGTTTGGCAGAGATATAGAACACACTTTTCCAAGCCTGTTGGAAGGCATTTGCAGTTTCATTTCGCGTCTAATTTCCCAAACCAAACTGCTTGCAGCTCTAACTCCCTTCTAACTACCACTTCTTCGGTTCAGTGAGATATGCTGGATTCTAAACGGAGAAGCTTCTCTGACGCTTTTTCACAGAGATTTTGAAACTGAAATCTCCCATGCCGTTTCCACCATAGGCAGCAATGGGCTTCCCCATAGAACTTGCCAACCTGAATTCCTACAGGCTAGATGTGAGAGGCACATTCTGCTGCTTCTTCCCTAAGAGTTAAGCTTGCTTCTGAAAGCTCAACCTCCGGGGAGTCTGTTTGGCAGAGATATAGAACACACTTTTCCAAGCCTGTTGGAAGGCCTTTGCAGTGTCATTTCGCATCTAATTTCCCATACCAAACTGCTTGCAGCTCTAACTCCCTTCTAACTACCACTTCTTCGGTTCAGTGAGATATGCTGGATTTTAAACGGAGAAGCTTCTCTGACGCTTTTTCACAGAGATTTTGAAACTGAAATTTCCAAACCCGTTTCCAACGAAGGCGCCAATGGGCTTCCCCATAGAACTTGCCAACCTGAATTCCTACAGGCTAGATATGAGAGGCACATTCTGCTGCTTCCTCCCTTAGAGTTAAACTAGCTTCTGAAAGCTCAACCTCCGGGGAGTTTGTTTGGCAGAGATATAGAACACACTTTTCCAAGCCTGTTGGAAGGCATTTGCAGTTTCATTTCGCGTCTAATTTCCCAAACCAAACTGCTTGCAGCTCTAACTCCCTTCTAACTACCACTTCTTCGGTTCAGTGAGATATGCTGGATTGTAAACGGAGAAGCTTCTCTGACGCTTTTTCACAGAGATTTTGAAACTGAAATCTCCCATGCCGTTTCCACCATAGGCAGCAATGGGCTTCCCCATAGAACTTGCCAACCTGAATTCCTACAGGCTAGATGTGAGAGGCACATTCTGCTGCTTCCTCCCTAACAGTTAAGCTTGCTTCTGAAAGCTCAACATCCGGGGACTCTGTTTGGCACAGATATAGAACACACTTTTCCAAGCCTGTTGGAAGGCCTTTGCAGTGTCATTTCGCATCTAATTTCCCAAACCAAACTGCTTGCAGCTCTAACTCCCTTCTAACTACCACTTCTTCGGTTCAGTGAGATATGCTGGATTCTAAACGGAGAAGCTTCTCTGACGCTTTTTCACAGAGATTTTGAAACTGAAATCTCCCATGCCGTTTCCACCATAGGCAGCAATGGGCTTCCCCATAGAACTTGCCAACCTGAATTCCTACAGGCTAGATGTGAGAGGCACATTCTGCTGCTTCCTCCCTTAGAGTTAAACTAGCTTCTGAAAGCTCAACCTCCGGGGAGTTTGTTTGGCAGAGATATAGAACACACTTTTCCAAGCCTGTTGGAGGGCATTTGCAGTTTCATTTGGCGTCTAATTTCCCAAACCAAACTGCTTGCAGCTCTAACTCCCTTCTAACTACCACTTCTTCGGTTCAGTGAGATATGCTGGATTCTAAACGGAGAAGCTTCTCTGACGCTTTTTCACAGAGATTTTGAAAGTGAAATCTCCCATGCCGTTTCCACCATAGGCAGCAATGGGCTTCCCCATAGAACTTGCCAACCTGAATTCCTACAGGCTAGATGTGAGAGGCACATTCTGCTGCTTCCTCCCTTAGAGGTAAACTTGCTTCTGAAAGCTCAACCTCCGGGGAGTTTGTTTGGCAGAGATATAGAACACACTTTTCCAAGCCTGTTGGAAGGCATTTGCAGTTTCATTTCGCGTCTAATTTCCCAAACCAAACTGCTTGCAGCTCTAACTCCCTTCTAACTACCACTTCTTCGGTTCAGTGAGATATGCTGGATTCTAAACGGAGAAGCTTCTCTGACGCTTTTTCACAGAGATTTTGAAACTGAAATTTCCAAACCCGTTTCCAACGAAGGCGCCAATGGGCTTCCCCATAGAACTTGCCAACCTGAATTCCTACAGGCTAGATGTGAGAGGCACATTCTGCTGCTTCCTCCCTTAGAGTTAAACTAGCTTCTGAAAGCTCAACCTCCGGGGAGTTTGTTTGGCAGAGATATAGAACACACTTTTCCAAGCCTGTTGGAAGGCATTTGCAGTTTCATTTCGCGTCTAATTTCCCAAACCAAACTGCTTGCAGCTCTAACTCCCTTCTAACTACCACTTCTTCGGTTCAGTGAGATATGCTGGATTCTAAACGGAGAAGCTTCTCTGACGCTTTTTCACAGAGATTTTGAAACTGAAATTTCCAAACCCGTTTCCAAAGAAGGCGCCAATGGGCTTCCCCATAGAACTTGCCAACCTGAATTCCTACAGGCTAGATGTGAGAGGCACATTCTGCTGCTTCCTCCCTTAGAGTTAAACTAGCTTCTGAAAGCTCAACCTCCGGGGAGTTTGTTTGGCAGAGATATAGAACACACTTTTCCAAGCCTGTTGGAAGGCATTTGCAGTTTCATTTCGCGTCTAATTTCCCAAACCAAACTGCTTGCAGCTCTAACTGCCTTCTAACTACCACTTCTTCGGTTCAGTGAGATATGCTGGATTCTAAACGGAGAAGCTTCTCTGACGCTTTTTCACAGAGATTTTGAAACTGAAATCTCCCATGCCGTTTCCACCATAGGCAGCAATGGGCTTCCCCATAGAACTTGCCAACCTGAATTCCTACAGGCTAGATGTGAGAGGCACATTCTGCTGCTTCCTCCCTTAGAGTTAAACTTGCTTCTGAAAGCTCAACCTCCGGGGAGTTTGTTTGGCAGAGATATAAAACACATTTTTCCAAGCCTGTTGGAAGGCATTTGCAGTTTCATTTCGCGTCTAATTTCCCAAACCAAACTGCTTGCAGCTCTAACTCCCTTCTAACTACCACTTCTTCGGTTCAGTGAGATATGCTGGATTCTAAACGGAGAAGCTTCTCTGACGCTTTTTCACAGAGATTTTGAAACTGAAATTTCCAAACCCGTTTCCAACGAAGGCGCCAATGGGCTTCCCCATAGAACTTGCCAACCTGAATTCCTACAGGCTAGATGTGAGAGGCACATTCTGCTGCTTCCTCCCTTAGAGTTAAACTAGCTTCTGAAAGCTCAACCTCCGGGGAGTTTGTTTGGCAGAGATATAGAACACAATTTTCCAAGCCTGTTGGAAGGCATTTGCAGTTTCATTTCGCATCTAATTTCCCAAACCAAACTGCTTGCAGCTCTAACTGCCTTCTAACTACCACTTCTTCGGTTCAGTGAGATATGCTGGATTCTAAACGGAGAAGCTTCTCTGACGCTTTTTCACAGAGATTTTGAAACTGAAATCTCCCATGCTGTTTCCACCATAGCCAGCAATGGGTTTCCCCATAGAACTTGAAAACCTGAATTCCTACAGGCTAGATGTGAGAGGCACATTCTGCTGCTTCCTCCCTTAGAGTTAAACTAGCTTCTGAAAGCTCAACCTCCGGGGAGTCTGTTTGGCAGAGATATAGAACACACTTTTCCAAGCCTGTTGGAAGGCATTTGCAGTTTCATTTCGCGTCTAATTTCCCAAACCAAACTGCTTGCAGCTCTAACTCCCTTCTAACTACCACTTCTTCGGTTCAGTGAGATATGCTGGATTCTAAACGGAGAAGCTTCTCTGACGCTTTTTCACAGAGATTTTGAAACTGAAATCTCCCATGCCGTTTCCACCATAGGCAGCAATGGGCTTCCCCATAGAACTTGCCAACCTGAATTCCTACAGGCTAGATGTGAGAGGCACATTCTGCTGCTTCCTCCCTAAGAGTTAAGCTTGCTTCTGAAAGCTCAACCTCCGGGGAGTCTGTTTGGCAGAGATATAGAACACACTTTTCCAAGCCTGTTGGAAGGCCTTTGCAGTGTCATTTCGCATCTAATTTCCCATACCAAACTGCTTGCAGCTCTAACTCCCTTCTAACTACCACTTCTTCGGTTCAGTGAGATATGCTGGATTTTAAACGGAGAAGCTTCTCTGACGCTTTTTCACAGAGATTTTGAAACTGAAATTTCCAAACCCGTTTCCAACGAAGGCCCCAATGGGCTTCCCCATAGAACTTGCCAACCTGAATTCCTACAGGCTAGATGTGAGAGGCACATTCTGCTGCTTCCTCCCTTAGAGTTAAACTAGCTTCTGAAAGCTCAACCTCCGGGGAGTTTGTTTGGCAGAGATATAGAACACACTTTTCCAAGCCTGTTGGAAGGCATTTGCAGTTTCATTTCGCGTCTAATTTCCCAAACCAAACTGCTTGCAGCTCTAACTCCCTTCTAACTACCACTTCTTCGGTTCAGTGAGATATGCTGGATTGTAAACGGAGAAGCTTCTCTGACGCTTTTTCACAGAGATTTTGAAACTGAAATCTCCCATGCCGTTTCCACCATAGGCAGCAATGGGCTTCCCCATAGAACTTGCCAACCTGAATTCCTACAGGCTAGATGTGAGAGGCACATTCTGCTGCTTCCTCCCTAACAGTTAAGCTTGCTTCTGAAAGCTCAACATCCGGGGACTCTGTTTGGCACAGATATAGAACACACTTTTCCAAGCCTGTTGGAAGGCCTTTGCAGTGTCATTTCGCATCTAATTTCCCAAACCAAACTGCTTGCAGCTCTAACTCCCTTCTAACTACCACTTCTTCGGTTCAGTGAGATATGCTGGATTCTAAACGGAGAAGCTTCTCTGACGCTTTTTCACAGAGATTTTGAAACTGAAATCTCCCATGCCGTTTCCACCATAGGCAGCAATGGGCTTCCCCATAGAACTTGCCAACCTGAATTCCTACAGGCTAGATGTGAGAGGCACATTCTGCTGCTTCCTCCCTTAGAGTTAAACTAGCTTCTGAAAGCTCAACCTCCGGGGAGTTTGTTTGGCAGAGATATAGAACACACTTTTCCAAGCCTGTTGGAGGGCATTTGCAGTTTCATTTGGCGTCTAATTTCCCAAACCAAACTGCTTGCAGCTCTAACTCCCTTCTAACTACCACTTCTTCGGTTCAGTGAGATATGCTGGATTCTAAACGGAGAAGCTTCTCTGACGCTTTTTCACAGAGATTTTGAAAGTGAAATCTCCCATGCCGTTTCCACCATAGGCAGCAATGGGCTTCCCCATAGAACTTGCCAACCTGAATTCCTACAGGCTAGATGTGAGAGGCACATTCTGCTGCTTCCTCCCTTAGAGGTAAACTTGCTTCTGAAAGCTCAACCTCCGGGGAGTTTGTTTGGCAGAGATATAGAACACACTTTTCCAAGCCTGTTGGAAGGCATTTGCAGTTTCATTTCGCGTCTAATTTCCCAAACCAAACTGCTTGCAGCTCTAACTCCCTTCTAACTACCACTTCTTCGGTTCAGTGAGATATGCTGGATTCTAAACGGAGAAGCTTCTCTGACGCTTTTTCACAGAGATTTTGAAACTGAAATTTCCAAACCCGTTTCCAACGAAGGCGCCAATGGGCTTCCCCATAGAACTTGCCAACCTGAATTCCTACAGGCTAGATGTGAGAGGCACATTCTGCTGCTTCCTCCCTTAGAGTTAAACTAGCTTCTGAAAGCTCAACCTCCGGGGAGTTTGTTTGGCAGAGATATAGAACACACTTTTCCAAGCCTGTTGGAAGGCATTTGCAGTTTCATTTCGCGTCTAATTTCCCAAACCAAACTGCTTGCAGCTCTAACTGCCTTCTAACTACCACTTCTTCGGTTCAGTGAGATATGCTGGATTCTAAACGGAGAAGCTTCTCTGACGCTTTTTCACAGAGATTTTGAAACTGAAATCTCCCATGCCGTTTCCACCATAGGCAGCAATGGGCTTCCCCATAGAACTTGCCAACCTGAATTCCTACAGGCTAGATATGAGAGGCACATTCTGCTGCTTCCTCCCTTAGAGTTAAACTAGCTTCTGAAAGCTCAACCTCCGGGGAGTTTGTTTGGCAGAGATATAGAACACACTTTTCCAAGCCTGTTGGAAGGCATTTGCAGTTTCATTTCGCGTCTAATTTCCCAAACCAAACTGCTTGCAGCTCTAACTCCCTTCTAACTACCACTTCTTCGGTTCAGTGAGATATGCTGGATTCTAAACGGAGAAGCTTCTCTGACGCTTTTTCACAGAGATTTTGAAACTGAAATCTCCCATGCCGTTTCCACCATAGGCAGCAATGGGCTTCCCCATAGAACTTGCCAACCTGAATTCCTACAGGCTAGATGTGAGAGGCACATTCTGCTGCTTCCTCCCTAACAGTTAAGCTTGCTTCTGAAAGCTCAACCTCCGGGGACTCTGTTTGGCACAGATATAGAACACACTTTTCCAAGCCTGTTGGAAGGCCTTTGCAGTGTCATTTCGCATCTAATTTCCCAAACCAAACTGCTTGCAGCTCTAACTCCCTTCTAACTACCACTTCTTCGGTTCAGTGAGATATGCTGGATTCTAAACGGAGAAGCTTCTCTGACGCTTTTTCACAGAGATTTTGAAACTGAAATCTCCCATGCCGTTTCCACCATAGGCAGCAATGGGCTTCCCCATAGAACTTGCCAACCTGAATTCCTACAGGCTAGATGTGAGAGGCACATTCTGCTGCTTCCTCCCTTAGAGTTAAACTTGCTTCTGAAAGCTCAACCTCCGGGGAGTTTGTTTGGCAGAGATATAGAACACACTTTTCCAAGCCTGTTGGAAGGCATTTGCAGTTTCATTTCGCGTCTAATTTCCCAAACCAAACTGCTTGCAGCTCTAACTCCCTTCTAACTACCACTTCTTCGGTTCAGTGAGATATGCTGGATTCTAAACGGAGAAGCTTCTCTGACGCTTTTTCACAGAGATTTTGAAACTGAAATTTCCAAACCCGTTTCCAACGAAGGTGACAATGTGCTTCCCCAAAGAACTTGCCAACCTGAATTCCTACAGGCTAGATGTGAGAGGCACATTCTGCTGCTTCCTCCCTTAGAGTTAAACTAGCTTCTGAAAGCTCAACCTCCGGGGAGTTTGTTTGGCAGAGATATAGAACACACTTTTCCAAGCCTGTTGGAAGGCATTTGCAGTTTCATTTCGCGTCTAATTTCCCAAACCAAACTGCTTGCAGCTCTAACTCCCTTCTAACTACCACTTCTTCGGTTCAGTGAGATATGCTGGATTCTAAACGGAGAAGCTTCTCTGACGCTTTTTCACAGAGATTTTGAAACTGAAATCTCCCATGCCGTTTCCACCATAGGCAGCAATGGGCTTCCCCATAGAACTTGCCAACCTGAATTCCTACAGGCTAGATGTGAGAGGCACATTCTGCTGCTTCCTCCCTAACAGTTAAGCTTGCTTCTGAAAGCTCAACCTCCGGGGACTCTGTTTGGCACAGATATAGAACACACTTTTCCAAGCCTGTTGGAAGGCATTTGCAGTTTCATTTCGCGTATAATTTCCCAAACCAAACTGCTTGCAGCTCTAACTGCCTTCTAAATACCACTTCTTCGGTTCAGTGAGATATGCTGGATTCTAAACGGAGAAGCTTCTCTGACGCTTTTTCACAGAGATTTTGAAACTGAAATCTCCCATGCCGTTTCCACCATAGGCAGCAATGGGCTTCCCCATAGAACTTGCCAACCTGAATTCCTACAGGCTAGATGTGAGAGGCACATTCTGCTGCTTCCTCCCTTAGAGTTAAACTTGCTTCTGAAAGCTCAACCTCCGGGGAGTCTGTTTGGCAGAGATATAGAACACACTTTTCCAAGCCTGTTGGAAGGCATTTGCAGTTTCATTTCGCGTCTAATTTCCCAAACCAAACTGCTTGCAGCTCTAACTCCCTTCTAACTACCACTTCTTCGGTTCAGTGAGATATGCTGGATTCTAAACGGAGAAGCTTCTCTGACGCTTTTTCACAGAGATTTTGAAACTGAAATTTCCAAACCCGTTTCCAACGAAGGCGCCAATGGGCTTCCCCATAGAACTTGCCAACCTGAATTCCTACAGGCTAGATGTGAGAGGCACATTCTGCTGCTTCCTCCCTTAGAGTTAAACTTGCTTCTGAAAGCTCAACCTCCGGGGAGTCTGTTTGGCAGAGATATAGAACACACTTTTCCAAGCCTGTTGGAAGGCATTTGCAGTTTCATTTCGCGTATAATTTCCCAAACCAAACTGCTTGCAGCTCTAACTGCCTTCTAAATACCACTTCTTCGGTTCAGTGAGATATGCTGGATTCTAAACGGAGAAGCTTCCCTGACGCTTTTTCACAGAGATTTTGAAACTGAAATCTCCCATGCCGTTTCCACCATAGGCAGCAATGGGCTTCCCCATAGAACTTGCCAACCTGAATTCCTACAGGCTAGATGTGATAGGCACATTCTGCTGCTTCCTCCCTTAGAGTTAAACTTGCTTCTGAAAGCTCAACCTCCGGGGAGTCTGTTTGGCAGAGATATAGAACACACTTTTCCAAGCCTGTTGGAAGGCATTTGCAGTTTCATTTCGCGTCTAATTTCCCAAACCAAACTGCTTGCAGCTCTAACTCCCTTCTAACTACCACTTCTTCGGTTCAGTGAGATATGCTGGATTGTAAACGGAGAAGCTTCTCTGACGCTTTTTCACAGAGATTTTGAAACTGAAATCTCCCATGCCGTTTCCACCATAGGCAGCAATGGGCTTCCCCATAGAACTTGCCAACCTGAATTCCTACAGGCTAGATGTGAGAGGCACATTCTGCTGCTTCCTCCCTTAGAGGTAAACTTGCTTCTGAAAGCTCAACCTCCGGGGAGTTTGTTTGGCAGAGATATAGAACACACTTTTCCAAGCCTGTTGGAAGGCATTTGCAGTTTCATTTCGCGTCTAATTTCCCAAACCAAACTGCTTGCAGCTCTAACTCCCTTCTAACTACCACTTCTTCGGTTCAGTGAGATATGCTGGATTCTAAACGGAGAAGCTTCTCTGACGCTTTTTCACAGAGATTTTGAAACTGAAATTTCCAAACCCGTTTCCAAAGAAGGCGCCAATGGGCTTCCCCATAGAACTTGCCAACCTGAATTCCTACAGGCTAGATGTGAGAGGCACATTCTGCTGCTTCCTCCCTTAGAGTTAAACTAGCTTCTGAAAGCTCAACCTCCGGGGAGTTTGTTTGGCAGAGATATAGAACACACTTTTCCAAGCCTGTTGGAAGGCATTTGCAGTTTCATTTCGCGTCTAATTTCCCAAACCAAACTGCTTGCAGCTCTAACTGCCTTCTAACTACCACTTCTTCGGTTCAGTGAGATATGCTGGATTCTAAACGGAGAAGCTTCTCTGATGCTTTTTCACAGAGATTTTGAAACTGAAATCTCCCATGCCGTTTCCACCATAGGCAGCAATGGGCTTCCCCATAGAACTTGCCAACCTGAATTCCTACAGGCTAGATATGAGAGGCACATTCTGCTGCTTCCTCCCTTAGAGTTAAACTAGCTTCTGAAAGCTCAACCTCCGGGGAGTTTGTTTGGCAGAGATATAGAACACACTTTTCCAAGCCTGTTGGAAGGCATTTGCAGTTTCATTTCGCGTCTAATTTCCCAAACCAAACTGCTTGCAGCTCTAACTCCCTTCTAACTACCACTTCTTCGGTTCAGTGAGATATGCTGGATTCTAAACGGAGAAGCTTCTCTGACGCTTTTTCACAGAGATTTTGAAACTGAAATTTCCAAACCCGTTTCCAACGAAGGTGACAATGTGCTTCCCCATAGAACTTGCCAACCTGAATTCCTACAGGCTAGATGTGAGAGGCACATTCTGCTGCTTCCTCCCTTAGAGTTAAACTAGCTTCTGAAAGCTCAACCTCCGGGGAGTTTGTTTGGCAGAGATATAGAACACACTTTTCCAAGCCTGTTGGAAGGCATTTGCAGTTTCATTTCGCGTCTAATTTCCCAAACCAAACTGCTTGCAGCTCTAACTCCCTTCTAACTACCACTTCTTCGGTTCAGTGAGATATGCTGGATTCTAAACGGAGAAGCTTCTCTGACGCTTTTTCACAGAGATTTTGAAACTGAAATCTCCCATGCCGTTTCCACCATAGGCAGCAATGGGCTTCCCCATAGAACTTGCCAACCTGAATTCCTACAGGCTAGATGTGAGAGGCACATTCTGCTGCTTCCTCCCTTAGAGTTAAACTTGCTTCTGAAAGCTCAACCTCCGGGGAGTTTGTTTGGCAGAGATATAAAACACATTTTTCCAAGCCTGTTGGAAGGCATTTGCAGTTTCATTTCGCGTCTAATTTCCCAAACCAAACTGCTTGCAGCTCTAACTCCCTTCTAACTACCACTTCTTCGGTTCAGTGAGATATGCTGGATTCTAAACGGAGAAGCTTCTCTGACGCTTTTTCACAGAGATTTTGAAACTGAAATTTCCAAACCCGTTTCCAACGAAGGCGCCAATGGGCTTCCCCATAGAACTTGCCAACCTGAATTCCTACAGGCTAGATGTGAGAGGCACATTCTGCTGCTTCCTCCCTTAGAGTTAAACTAGCTTCTGAAAGCTCAACCTCCGGGGAGTTTGTTTGGCAGAGATATAGAACACAATTTTCCAAGCCTGTTGGAATGCATTTGCAGTTTCATTTCGCGTCTAATTTCCCAAACCAAACTGCTTGCAGCTCTAACTGCCTTCTAACTACCACTTCTTCGGTTCAGTGAGATATGCTGGATTCTAAACGGAGAAGCTTCTCTGACGCTTTTTCACAGAGATTTTGAAACTGAAATCTCCCATGCTGTTTCCACCATAGCCAGCAATGGGTTTCCCCATAGAACTTGCCAACCTGAATTCCTACAGGCTAGATGTGAGAGGCACATTCTGCTGCTTCCTCCCTTAGAGTTAAACTAGCTTCTGAAAGCTCAACCTCCGGGGAGTCTGTTTGGCAGAGATATAGAACACACTTTTCCAAGCCTGTTGGAAGGCATTTGCAGTTTCATTTCGCGTCTAATTTCCCAAACCAAACTGCTTGCAGCTCTAACTGCCTTCTAACTACCACTTCTTCGGTTCAGTGAGATATGCTGGATTCTAAACGGAGAAGCTTCTCTGACGCTTTTTCACAGAGATTTTGAAACTGAAATCTCCCATGCCGTTTCCACCATAGGCAGCAATGGGCTTCCCCATAGAACTTGCCAACCTGAATTCCTACAGGCTAGATGTGAGAGGCACATTCTGCTGCTTCCTCCCTAAGAGTTAAGCTTGCTTCTGAAAGCTCAACCTCCGGGGAGTCTGTTTGGCAGAGATATAGAACACACTTTTCCAAGCCTGTTGGAAGGCCTTTGCAGTGTCATTTCGCATCTAATTTCCCATACCAAACTGCTTGCAGCTCTAACTCCCTTCTAACTACCACTTCTTCGGTTCAGTGAGATATGCTGGATTTTAAACGGAGAAGCTTCTCTGACGCTTTTTCACAGAGATTTTGAAACTGAAATTTCCAAACCCGTTTCCAACGAAGGCGCCAATGGGCTTCCCCATAGAACTTGCCAACCTGAATTCCTACAGGCTAGATGTGAGAGGCACATTCTGCTGCTTCCTCCCTTAGAGTTAAACTAGCTTCTGAAAGCTCAACCTCCGGGGAGTTTGTTTGGCAGAGATATAGAACACACTTTTCCAAGCCTGTTGGAAGGCATTTGCAGTTTCATTTCGCGTCTAATTTCCCAAACCAAACTGCTTGCAGCTCTAACTCCCTTCTAACTACCACTTCTTCGGTTCAGTGAGATATGCTGGATTGTAAACGGAGAAGCTTCTCTGACGCTTTTTCACAGAGATTTTGAAACTGAAATCTCCCATGCCGTTTCCACCATAGGCAGCAATGGGCTTCCCCATAGAACTTGCCAACCTGAATTCCTACAGGCTAGATGTGAGAGGCACATTCTGCTGCTTCCTCCCTAACAGTTAAGCTTGCTTCTGAAAGCTCAACATCCGGGAACTCTGTTTGGCACAGATATAGAACACACTTTTCCAAGCCTGTTGGAAGGCCTTTGCAGTGTCATTTCGCATCTAATTTCCCAAACCAAACTGCTTGCAGCTCTAACTCCCTTCTAACTACCACTTCTTCGGTTCAGTGAGATATGCTGGATTCTAAACGGAGAAGCTTCTCTGACGCTTTTTCACAGAGATTTTGAAAGTGAAATCTCCCATGCCGTTTCCACCATAGGCAGCAATGGGCTTCCCCATAGAACTTGCCAACCTGAATTCCTACAGGCTAGATGTGAGAGGCACATTCTGCTGCTTCCTCCCTTAGAGGTAAACTTGCTTCTGAAAGCTCAACCTCCGGGGAGTTTGTTTGGCAGAGATATAGAACACACTTTTCCAAGCCTGTTGGAAGGCATTTGCAGTTTCATTTCGCGTCTAATTTCCCAAACCAAACTGCTTGCAGCTCTAACTCCCTTCTAACTACCACTTCTTCGGTTCAGTGAGATATGCTGGATTCTAAACGGAGAAGCTTCTCTGACGCTTTTTCACAGAGATTTTGAAACTGAAATTTCCAAACCCGTTTCCAACGAAGGCGCCAATGGGCTTCCCCATAGAACTTGCCAACCTGAATTCCTACAGGCTAGATGTGAGAGGCACATTCTGCTGCTTCCTCCCTTAGAGTTAAACTAGCTTCTGAAAGCTCAACCTCCGGGGAATTTGTTTGGCAGAGATATAGAACACACTTTTCCAAGCCTGTTGGAAGGCATTTGCAGTTTCATTTCGCGTCTAATTTCCCAAACCAAACTGCTTGCAGCTCTAACTGCCTTCTAACTACCACTTCTTCGGTTCAGTGAGATATGCTGGATTCTAAACGGAGAAGCTTCTCTGACGCTTTTTCACAGAGATTTTGAAACTGAAATCTCCCATGCCGTTTCCACCATAGGCAGCAATGGGCTTCCCCATAGAACTTGCCAACCTGAATTCCTACAGGCTAGATATGAGAGGCACATTCTGCTGCTTCCTCCCTTAGAGTTAAACTAGCTTCTGAAAGCTCAACCTCCGGGGAGTTTGTTTGGCAGAGATATAGAACACACTTTTCCAAGCCTGTTGGAAGGCATTTGCAGTTTCATTTCGCGTCTAATTTCCCAAACCAAACTGCTTGCAGCTCTAACTCCCTTCTAACTACCACTTCTTCGGTTCAGTGAGATATGCTGGATTCTAAACGGAGAAGCTTCTCTGACGCTTTTTCACAGAGATTTTGAAACTGAAATCTCCCATGCCGTTTCCACCATAGGCAGCAATGGGCTTCCCCATAGAACTTGCCAACCTGAATTCCTACAGGCTAGATGTGAGAGGCACATTCTGCTGCTTCCTCCCTAACAGTTAAGCTTGCTTCTGAAAGCTCAACCTCCGGGGACTCTGTTTGGCACAGATATAGAACACACTTTTCCAAGCCTGTTGGAAGGCCTTTGCAGTGTCATTTCGCATCTAATTTCCCAAACCAAACTGCTTGCAGCTCTAACTCCCTTCTAACTACCACTTCTTCGGTTCAGTGAGATATGCTGGATTGTAAACGGAGAAGCTTCTCTGACGCTTTTTCACAGAGATTTTGAAACTGAAATCTCCCATGCCGTTTCCACCATAGGCAGCAATGGGCTTCCCCATAGAACTTGCCAACCTGAATTCCTACAGGCTAGATGTGAGAGGCACATTCTGCTGCTTCCTCCCTTAGAGTTAAACTTGCTTCTGAAAGCTCAACCTCCGGGGAGTTTGTTTGGCAGAGATATAGAACACACTTTTCCAAGCCTGTTGGAAGGCATTTGCAGTTTCATTTCGCGTCTAATTTCCCAAACCAAACTGCTTGCAGCTCTAACTCCCTTCTAACTACCACTTCTTCGGTTCAGTGAGATATGCTGGATTCTAAACGGAGAAGCTTCTCTGACGCTTTTTCACAGAGATTTTGAATCTGAAATTTCCAAACCCGTTTCCAACGAAGGCGCCAATGGGCTTCCCCATAGAACTTGCCAACCTGAATTCCTACAGGCTAGATGTGAGAGGCACATTCTGCTGCTTCCTCCCTTAGAGTTAAACTAGCTTCTGAAAGCTCAACCTCCGGGGAGTTTGTTTGGCAGAGATATAGAACACACTTTTCCAAGCCTGTTGGAAGGCATTTGCAGTTTCATTTGGCGTCTAATTTCCCAAACCAAACTGCTTGCAGCTCTAACTCCCTTCTAACTACCACTTCTTCGGTTCAGTGAGATATGCTGGATTCTAAACGGAGAAGCTTCTCTGACGCTTTTTCACAGAGATTTTGAAACTGAAATCTCCCATGCCGTTTCCACCATAGGCAGCAATGGGCTTCCCCATAGAACTTGCCAACCTGAATTCCTACAGGCTAGATGTGAGAGGCACATTCTGCTGCTTCCTCCCTAACAGTTAAGCTTGCTTCTGAAAGCTCAACCTCCGGGGACTCTGTTTGGCACAGATATAGAACACACTTTTCCAAGCCTGTTGGAAGGCATTTGCAGTTTCATTTCGCGTATAATTTCCCAAACCAAACTGCTTGCAGCTCTAACTGCCTTCTAAATACCACTTCTTCGGTTCAGTGAGATATGCTGGATTCTAAACGGAGAAGCTTCTCTGACGCTTTTTCACAGAGATTTTGAAACTGAAATCTCCCATGCCGTTTCCACCATAGGCAGCAATGGGCTTCCCCATAGAACTTGCCAACCTGAATTCCTACAGGCTAGATGTGAGAGGCACATTCTGCTGCTTCCTCCCTTAGAGTTAAACTTGCTTCTGAAAGCTCAACCTCCGGGGAGTCTGTTTGGCAGAGATATAGAACACACTTTTCCAAGCCTGTTGGAAGGCATTTGCAGTTTCATTTCGCGTCTAATTTCCCAAACCAAACTGCTTGCAGCTCTAACTCCCTTCTAACTACCACTTCTTCGGTTCAGTGAGATATGCTGGATTCTAAACGGAGAAGCTTCTCTGACGCTTTTTCACAGAGATTTTGAAACTGAAATTTCCAAACCCGTTTCCAACGAAGGCGCCAATGGGCTTCCCCATAGAACTTGCCAACCTGAATTCCTACAGGCTAGATGTGAGAGGCACATTCTGCTGCTTCCTCCCTTAGAGTTAAACTTGCTTCTGAAAGCTCAACCTCCGGGGAGTCTGTTTGGCAGAGATATAGAACACACTTTTCCAAGCCTGTTGGAAGGCATTTGCAGTTTCATTTCGCGTATAATTTCCCAAACCAAACTGCTTGCAGCTCTAACTGCCTTCTAAATACCACTTCTTCGGTTCAGTGAGATATGCTGGATTCTAAACGGAGAAGCTTCTCTGACGCTTTTTCACAGAGATTTTGAAACTGAAATCTCCCATGCCGTTTCCACCATAGGCAGCAATGGGCTTCCCCATAGAACTTGCCAACCTGAATTCCTACAGGCTAGATGTGAGAGGCACATTCTGCTGCTTCCTCCCTTAGAGTTAAACTTGCTTCTGAAAGCTCAACCTCCGGGGAGTCTGTTTGGCAGAGATATAGAACACACTTTTCCAAGCCTGTTGGAAGGCATTTGCAGTTTCATTTCGCGTCTAATTTCCCAAACCAAACTGCTTGCAGCTCTAACTCCCTTCTAACTACCACTTCTTCGGTTCAGTGAGATATGCTGGATTGTAAACGGAGAAGCTTCTCTGACGCTTTTTCACAGAGATTTTGAAACTGAAATCTCCCATGCCGTTTCCACCATAGGCAGCAATGGGCTTCCCCATAGAACTTGCCAACCTGAATTCCTACAGGCTAGATGTGAGAGGCACATTCTGCTGCTTCCTCCCTAACAGTTAAGCTTGCTTCTGAAAGCTCAACATCCGGGGACTCTGTTTGGCACAGATATAGAACACACTTTTCCAAGCCTGTTGGAAGGCCTTTGCAGTGTCATTTCGCATCTAATTTCCCAAACCAAACTGCTTGCAGCTCTAACTGCCTTCTAACTACCACTTCTTCGGTTCAGTGAGATATGCTGGATTCTAAACGGAGAAGCTTCTCTGACGCTTTTTCACAGAGATTTTGAAACTGAAATCTCCCATGCCGTTTCCACCATAGGCAGCAATGGGCTTCCCCATAGAACTTGCCAACCTGAATTCCTACAGGCTAGATGTGAGAGGCACATTCTGCTGCTTCCTCCCTTAGAGTTAAACTAGCTTCTGAAAGCTCAACCTCCGGGGAGTTTGTTTGGCAGAGATATAGAACACACTTTTCCAAGCCTGTTGGAGGGCATTTGCAGTTTCATTTGGCGTCTAATTTCCCAAACCAAACTGCTTGCAGCTCTAACTCCCTTCTAACTACCACTTCTTCGGTTCAGTGAGATATGCTGGATTCTAAACGGAGAAGCTTCTCTGACGCTTTTTCACAGAGATTTTGAAACTGAAATCTCCCATGCCGTTTCCACCATAGGCAGCAATGGGCTTCCCCATAGAACTTGCCAACCTGAATTCCTACAGGCTAGATGTGAGAGGCACATTCTGCTGCTTCCTCCCTTAGAGGTAAACTTGCTTCTGAAAGCTCAACCTCCGGGGAGTTTGTTTGGCAGAGATATAGAACACACTTTTCCAAGCCTGTTGGAAGGCATTTGCAGTTTCATTTCGCGTCTAATTTCCCAAACCAAACTGCTTGCAGCTCTAACTCCCTTCTAACTACCACTTCTTCGGTTCAGTGAGATATGCTGGATTCTAAACGGAGAAGTTTCTCTGACGCTTTTTCACAGAGATTTTGAAACTGAAATTTCCAAACCCGTTTCCAACGGAGGCGCCAATGGGCTTCCCCATAGAACTTGCCAACCTGAATTCCTACAGGCTAGATGTGAGAGGCACATTCTGCTGCTTCCTCCCTTAGAGTTAAACTAGCTTCTGAAAGCTCAACCTCCGGGGAGTTTGTTTGGCAGAGATATAGAACACACTTTTCCAAGCCTGTTGGAAGGCATTTGCAGTTTCATTTCGCGTCTAATTTCCCAAACCAAACTGCTTGCAGCTCTAACTGCCTTCTAACTACCACTTCTTCGGTTCAGTGAGATATGCTGGATTCTAAACGGAGAAGCTTCTCTGACGCTTTTTCACAGAGATTTTGAAACTGAAATCTCCCATGCCGTTTCCACCATAGGCAGCAATGGGCTTCCCCATAGAACTTGCCAACCTGAATTCCTACAGGCTAGATATGAGAGGCACATTCTGCTGCTTCCTCCCTTAGAGTTAAACTAGCTTCTGAAAGCTCAACCTCCGGGGAGTTTGTTTGGCAGAGATATAGAACACACTTTTCCAAGCCTGTTGGAAGGCATTTGCAGTTTCATTTCGCGTCTAATTTCCCAAACCAAACTGCTTGCAGCTCTAACTCCCTTCTAACTACCACTTCTTCGGTTCAGTGAGATATGCTGGATTCTAAACGGAGAAGCTTCTCTGACGCTTTTTCACAGAGATTTTGAAACTGAAATCTCCCATGCCGTTTCCACCATAGGCAGCAATGGGCTTCCCCATAGAACTTGCCAACCTGAATTCCTACAGGCTAGATGTGAGAGGCACATTCTGCTGCTTCCTCCCTAACAGTTAAGCTTGCTTCTGAAAGCTCAACCTCCGGGGACTCTGTTTGGCACAGATATAGAACACACTTTTCCAAGCCTGTTGGAAGGACTTTGCAGTGTCATTTCGCATCTAATTTCCCAAACCAAACTGCTTGCAGCTCTAACTCCCTTCTAACTACCACTTCTTCGGTTCAGTGAGATATGCTGGATTCTAAACGGAGAAGCTTCTCTGACGCTTTTTCACAGAGATTTTGAAACTGAAATCTCCCATGCCGTTTCCACCATAGGCAGCAATGGGCTTCCCCATAGAACTTGCCAACCTGAATTCCTACAGGCTAGATATGAGAGGCACATTCTGCTGCTTCCTCCCTTAGAGTTAAACTTGCTTCTGAAAGCTCAACCTCCGGGGAGTTTGTTTGGCAGAGATATAGAACACACTTTTCCAAGCCTGTTGGAAGGCATTTGCAGTTTCATTTCGCGTCTAATTTCCCAAACCAAACTGCTTGCAGCTCTAACTCCCTTCTAACTACCACTTCTTCGGTTCAGTGAGATATGCTGGATTCTAAACGGAGAAGCTTCTCTGACGCTTTTTCACAGAGATTTTGAAACTGAAATCTCCCATGCCGTTTCCACCATAGGCAGCAATGGGCTTCCCCATAGAACTTGCCAACCTGAATTCCTACAGGCTAGATGTGAGAGGCACATTCTGCTGCTTCCTCCCTAACAGTTAAGCTTGCTTCTGAAAGCTCAACCTCCGGGGACTCTGTTCGGCACAGATATAGAACACACTTTTCCAAGCCTGTTGGAAGGCCTTTGCAGTGTCATTTCGCATCTAATTTCCCAAACCAAACTGCTTGCAGCTCTAACTCCCTTCTAACTACCACTTCTTCGGTTCAGTGAGATATGCTGGATTCTAAACGGAGAAGCTTCTCTGACGCTTTTTCACAGAGATTTTGAAACTGAAATCTCCCATGCCGTTTCCACCATAGGCAGCAATGGGCTTCCCCATAGAACTTGCGAACCTGAATTCCTACAGGCTAGATGTGAGAGGCACATTCTGCTGCTTCCTCCCTTAGAGTTAAGCTTGCTTCTGAAAGCTCAACCTCCGGGGAGTCTGTTTGGCAGAGATATAGAACACAATTTTCCAAGCCTGTTGAAAGGCCTTTGTAGTGTCATTTCGCATATAATTTCCCAAACCAAACTGCTTGCAGCTCTAACTCCCTTCTAACTACCACTTCTTCGGTTCAGTGAGATATGCTGGATTCTAAACGGAGAAGCTTCTCTGACGCTTTTTCACAGAGATTTTGAAACTGAAATTTCCAAACCCGTTTCCAACGAAGGCGCCAATGGGCTTCCCCATAGAACTTGCCAACCTGAATTCCTACAGGCTAGATGTGAGAGGCACATTCTGCTGCTTCCTCCCTTAGAGTTAAACTAGCTTCTGAAAGCTCAACCTCCGGGGAGTTTGTTTGGCAGAGATATAGAACACACTTTTCCAAGCCTGTTGGAAGGCATTTGCAGTTTCATTTCGCGTCTAATTTCCCAAACCAAACTGCTTGCAGCTCTAACTCCCTTCTAACTACCACTTCTTCGGTTCAGTGAGATATGCTGGATTGTAAACGGAGAAGCTTCTCTGACGCTTTTTCACAGAGATTTTGAAACTGAAATCTCCCATGCCGTTTCCACCATAGGCAGCAATGGGCTTCCCCATAGAACTTGCCAACCTGAATTCCTACAGGCTAGATGTGAGAGGCACATTCTGCTGCTTCCTCCCTTAGAGTTAAACTAGCTTCTGAAAGCTCAACCTCCGGGGAGTGTGTTTGGCAGAGATATAGAACACACTTTTCCAAGCCTGTTGGAAGGCATTTGCAGTTTCATTTCGCGTCTAATTTCCCAAACCAAACTGCTTGCAGCTCTAACTCCCTTCTAACTACCACTTCTTCGGTTCAGTGAGATATGCTGGATTCTAAACGGAGAAGCTTCTCTGACGCTTTTTCACAGAGATTTTGAAACTGAAATCTCCCATGCCGTTTCCACCATAGGCAGCAATGGGCTTCCCCATAGAACTTGCCAACCTGAATTCCTACAGGCTAGATGTGAGAGGCACATTCTGCTGCTTCCTCCCTTAGAGTTAAACTTGCTTCTGAAAGCTCAACCTCCGGGGAGTTTGTTTGGCAGAGATATAAAACACGTTTTTCCAAGCCTGTTGGAAGGCATTTGCAGTTTCATTTCGCGTCTAATTTCCCAAACCAAACTGCTTGCAGCTCTAACTCCCTTCTAACTACCACTTCTTCGGTTCAGTGAGATATGCTGGATTCTAAACGGAGAAGCTTCTCTGACGCTTTTTCACAGAGATTTTGAAACTGAAATTTCCAAACCCGTTTCCAACGAAGGCGCCAATGGGCTTCCCCATAGAACTTGCCAACCTGAATTCCTACAGGCTAGATGTGAGAGGCACATTCTGCTGCTTCCTCCCTTAGAGTTAAACTAGCTTCTGAAAGCTCAACCTCCGGGGAGTCTGTTTGGCAGAGATATAGAACACACTTTTCCAAGCCTGTTGGAAGGCATTTGCAGTTTCATTTCGCGTCTAATTTCCCAAACCAAACTGCTTGCAGCTCTAACTGCCTTCTAACTACCACTTCTTCGGTTCAGTGAGATATGCTGGATTCTAAACGGAGAAGCTTCTCTGACGCTTTTTCACAGAGATTTTGAAACTGAAATCTCCCATGCCGTTTCCACCATAGGCAGCAATGGGCTTCCCCATAGAACTTGCCAACCTGAATTCCTACAGGCTAGATGTGAGAGGCACATTCTGCTGCTTCCTCCCTAAGAGTTAAGCTTGCTTCTGAAAGCTCAACCTCCGGGGAGTCTGTTTGGCAGAGATATAGAACACACTTTTCCAAGCCTGTTGGAAGGCCTTTGCAGTGTCATTTCGCATCTAATTTCCCATACCAAACTGCTTGAAGCTCTAACTCCCTTCTAACTACCACTTCTTCGGTTCAGTGAGATATGCTGGATTTTAAACGGAGAAGCTTCTCTGACGCTTTTTCACAGAGATTTTGAAACTGAAATTTCCAAACCCGTTTCCAACGAAGGCGCCAGTGGGCTTCCCCATAGAACTTGCCAACCTGAATTCCTACAGGCTAGATGTGAGAGGCACATTCTGCTGCTTCCTCCCTTAGAGTTAAACTAGCTTCTGAAAGCTCAACCTCCGGGGAGTTTGTTTGGCAGAGATATAGAACACACTTTTCCAAGCCTGTTGGAAGGCATTTGCAGTTTCATTTCGCGTCTAATTTCCCAAACCAAACTGCTTGCAGCTCTAACTCCCTTCTAACTACCACTTCTTCGGTTCAGTGAGATATGCTGGATTCTAAACGGAGAAGCTTCTCTGACGCTTTTTCACAGAGATTTTGAAACTGAAATTTCCAAACCCGTTTCCAACGAAGGCGCCAATGGGCTTCCCCATAGAACTTGCCAACCTGAATTCCTACAGGCTAGATGTGAGAGGCACATTCTGC
Source organism: Cynocephalus volans (assembly GCF_027409185.1). Taxonomy (NCBI): domain Eukaryota; kingdom Metazoa; phylum Chordata; class Mammalia; order Dermoptera; family Cynocephalidae; genus Cynocephalus; species Cynocephalus volans. The sequence goes on along the minus strand of NW_026902436.1, from coordinate 237,558 downwards.
TGCTTCCTCCCTTAGAGTTAAACTAGCTTCTGAAAGCTCAACCTCCGGGGAGTTTGTTTGGCAGAGATATAGAACACACTTTTCCAATCCTGTTGGAAGGCATTTGCAGTTTCATTTCGCGTCTAATTTCCCAAACCAAACTGCTTGCAGCTCTAACTGCCTTCTAACTACCACTTCTTCGGTTCAGTGAGATATGCTGGATTCTAAACGGAGAAGCTTCTCTGACGCTTTTTCACAGAGATTTTGAAACTGAAATCTCCCATGCCGTTTCCACCATAGGCAGCAATGGGCTTCCCCATAGAACTTGCCAACCTGAATTCCTACAGGCTAGATGTGAGAGGCACATTCTGCTGCTTCCTCCCTTAGAGTTAAACTAGCTTCTGAAAGCTCAACCTCCGGGGAGTTTGTTTGGCAGAGATATAGAACACACTTTTCCAAGCCTGTTGGAGGGCATTTGCAGTTTCATTTGGCGTCTAATTTCCCAAACCAAACTGCTTGCAGCTCTAACTCCCTTCTAACTACCACTTCTTCGGTTCAGTGAGATATGCTGGATTCTAAACGGAGAAGCTTCTCTGACGCTTTTTCACAGAGATTTTGAAACTGAAATCTCCCATGCCGTTTCCACCATAGGCAGCAATGGGCTTCCCCATAGAACTTGCCAACCTGAATTCCTACAGGCTAGATGTGAGAGGCACATTCTGCTGCTTCCTCCCTTAGAGGTAAACTTGCTTCTGAAAGCTCAACCTCCGGGGAGTTTGTTTGGCAGAGATATAGAACACACTTTTCCAAGCCTGTTGGAAGGCATTTGCAGTTTCATTTCGCGTCTAATTTCCCAAACCAAACTGCTTGCAGCTCTAACTCCCTTCTAACTACCACTTCTTCGGTTCAGTGAGATATGCTGGATTCTAAACGGAGAAGTTTCTCTGACGCTTTTTCACAGAGATTTTGAAACTGAAATTTCCAAACCCGTTTCCAACGAAGGCGCCAATGGGCTTCCCCATAGAACTTGCCAACCTGAATTCCTACAGGCTAGATGTGAGAGGCACATTCTGCTGCTTCCTCCCTTAGAGTTAAACTAGCTTCTGAAAGCTCAACCTCCGGGGAGTTTGTTTGGCAGAGATATAGAACACACTTTTCCAAGCCTGTTGGAAGGCATTTGCAGTTTCATTTCGCGTCTAATTTCCCAAACCAAACTGCTTGCAGCTCTAACTGCCTTCTAACTACCACTTCTTCGGTTCAGTGAGATATGCTGGATTCTAAACGGAGAAGCTTCTCTGACGCTTTTTCACAGAGATTTTGAAACTGAAATCTCCCATGCCGTTTCCACCATAGGCAGCAATGGGCTTCCCCATAGAACTTGCCAACCTGAATTCCTACAGGCTAGATATGAGAGGCACATTCTGCTGCTTCCTCCCTTAGAGTTAAACTAGCTTCTGAAAGCTCAACCTCCGGGGAGTTTGTTTGGCAGAGATATAGAACACACTTTTCCAAGCCTGTTGGAAGGCATTTGCAGTTTCATTTCGCGTCTAATTTCCCAAACCAAACTGCTTGCAGCTCTAACTCCCTTCTAACTACCACTTCTTCGGTTCAGTGAGATATGCTGGATTCTAAACGGAGAAGCTTCTCTGACGCTTTTTCACAGAGATTTTGAAACTGAAATCTCCCATGCCGTTTCCACCATAGGCAGCAATGGGCTTCCCCATAGAACTTGCCAACCTGAATTCCTACAGGCTAGATGTGAGAGGCACATTCTGCTGCTTCCTCCCTAACAGTTAAGCTTGCTTCTGAAAGCTCAACCTCCGGGGACTCTGTTTGGCACAGATATAGAACACACTTTTCCAAGCCTGTTGGAAGGCCTTTGCAGTGTCATTTCGCATCTAATTTCCCAAACCAAACTGCTTGCAGCTCTAACTCCCTTCTAACTACCACTTCTTCGGTTCAGTGAGATATGCTGGATTCTAAACGGAGAAGCTTCTCTGACGCTTTTTCACAGAGATTTTGAAACTGAAATCTCCCATGCCGTTTCCACCATAGGCAGCAATGGGCTTCCCCATAGAACTTGCCAACCTGAATTCCTACAGGCTAGATATGAGAGGCACATTCTGCTGCTTCCTCCCTTAGAGTTAAACTTGCTTCTGAAAGCTCAACCTCCGGGGAGTTTGTTTGGCAGAGATATAGAACACACTTTTCCAAGCCTGTTGGAAGGCATTTGCAGTTTCATTTCGCGTCTAATTTCCCAAACCAAACTGCTTGCAGCTCTAACTCCCTTCTAACTACCACTTCTTCGGTTCAGTGAGATATGCTGTATTGTAAACGGAGAAGCTTCTCTGACGCTTTTTCACAGAGATTTTGAAACTGAAATCTCCCATGCCGTTTCCACCATAGGCAGCAATGGGCTTCCCCATAGAACTTGCCAACCTGAATTCCTACAGGCTAGATGTGAGAGGCACATTCTGCTGCTTCCTCCCTAACAGTTAAGCTTGCTTCTGAAAGCTCAACCTCCGGGGACTCTGTTCGGCACAGATATAGAACACACTTTTCCAAGCCTGTTGGAAGGCCTTTGCAGTGTCATTTCGCATCTAATTTCCCAAACCAAACTGCTTGCAGCTCTAACTCCCTTCTAACTACCACTTCTTCGGTTCAGTGAGATATGCTGGATTCTAAACGGAGAAGCTTCTCTGACGCTTTTTCACAGAGATTTTGAAACTGAAATCTCCCATGCCGTTTCCACCATAGGCAGCAATGGGCTTCCCCATAGAACTTGCGAACCTGAATTCCTACAGGCTAGATGTGAGAGGCACATTCTGCTGCTTCCTCCCTTAGAGTTAAGCTTGCTTCTGAAAGCTCAACCTCCGGGGAGTCTGTTTGGCAGAGATATAGAACACAATTTTCCAAGCCTGTTGAAAGGCCTTTGTAGTGTCATTTCGCATATAATTTCCCAAACCAAACTGCTTGCAGCTCTAACTCCCTTCTAACTACCACTTCTTCGGTTCAGTGAGATATGCTGGATTCTAAACGGAGAAGCTTCTCTGACGCTTTTTCACAGAGATTTTGAAACTGAAATTTCCAAACCCGTTTCCAACGAAGGCGCCAATGGGCTTCCCCATAGAACTTGCCAACCTGAATTCCTACAGGCTAGATGTGAGAGGCACATTCTGCTGCTTCCTCCCTTAGAGTTAAACTAGCTTCTGAAAGCTCAACCTCCGGGGAGTTTGTTTGGCAGAGATATAGAACACACTTTTCCAAGCCTGTTGGAAGGCATTTGCAGTTTCATTTCGCGTCTAATTTCCCAAACCAAACTGCTTGCAGCTCTAACTCCCTTCTAACTACCACTTCTTCGGTTCAGTGAGATATGCTGGATTGTAAACGGAGAAGCTTCTCTGACGCTTTTTCACAGAGATTTTGAAACTGAAATCTCCCATGCCGTTTCCACCATAGGCAGCAATGGGCTTCCCCATAGAACTTGCCAACCTGAATTCCTACAGGCTAGATGTGAGAGGCACATTCTGCTGCTTCCTCCCTTAGAGTTAAACTAGCTTCTGAAAGCTCAACCTCCGGGGAGTGTGTTTGGCAGAGATATAGAACACACTTTTCCAAGCCTGTTGGAAGGCATTTGCAGTTTCATTTCGCGTCTAATTTCCCAAACCAAACTGCTTGCAGCTCTAACTCCCTTCTAACTACCACTTCTTCGGTTCAGTGAGATATGCTGGATTCTAAACGGAGAAGCTTCTCTGACGCTTTTTCACAGAGATTTTGAAACTGAAATCTCCCATGCCGTTTCCACCATAGGCAGCAATGGGCTTCCCCATAGAACTTGCCAACCTGAATTCCTACAGGCTAGATGTGAGAGGCACATTCTGCTGCTTCCTCCCTTAGAGTTAAACTTGCTTCTGAAAGCTCAACCTCCGGGGAGTTTGTTTGGCAGAGATATAAAACACGTTTTTCCAAGCCTGTTGGAAGGCATTTGCAGTTTCATTTCGCGTCTAATTTCCCAAACCAAACTGCTTGCAGCTCTAACTCCCTTCTAACTACCACTTCTTCGGTTCAGTGAGATATGCTGGATTCTAAACGGAGAAGCTTCTCTGACGCTTTTTCACAGAGATTTTGAAACTGAAATTTCCAAACCCGTTTCCAACGAAGGCGCCAATGGGCTTCCCCATAGAACTTGCCAACCTGAATTCCTACAGGCTAGATGTGAGAGGCACATTCTGCTGCTTCCTCCCTTAGAGTTAAACTAGCTTCTGAAAGCTCAACCTCCGGGGAGTCTGTTTGGCAGAGATATAGAACACACTTTTCCAAGCCTGTTGGAAGGCATTTGCAGTTTCATTTCGCGTCTAATTTCCCAAACCAAACTGCTTGCAGCTCTAACTGCCTTCTAACTACCACTTCTTCGGTTCAGTGAGATATGCTGGATTCTAAACGGAGAAGCTTCTCTGACGCTTTTTCACAGAGATTTTGAAACTGAAATCTCCCATGCCGTTTCCACCATAGGCAGCAATGGGCTTCCCCATAGAACTTGCCAACCTGAATTCCTACAGGCTAGATGTGAGAGGCACATTCTGCTGCTTCCTCCCTAAGAGTTAAGCTTGCTTCTGAAAGCTCAACCTCCGGGGAGTCTGTTTGGCAGAGATATAGAACACACTTTTCCAAGCCTGTTGGAAGGCCTTTGCAGTGTCATTTCGCATCTAATTTCCCATACCAAACTGCTTGCAGCTCTAACTCCCTTCTAACTACCACTTCTTCGGTTCAGTGAGATATGCTGGATTTTAAACGGAGAAGCTTCTCTGACGCTTTTTCACAGAGATTTTGAAACTGAAATTTCCAAACCCGTTTCCAACGAAGGCGCCAGTGGGCTTCCCCATAGAACTTGCCAACCTGAATTCCTACAGGCTAGATGTGAGAGGCACATTCTGCTGCTTCCTCCCTTAGAGTTAAACTAGCTTCTGAAAGCTCAACCTCCGGGGAGTTTGTTTGGCAGAGATATAGAACACACTTTTCCAAGCCTGTTGGAAGGCATTTGCAGTTTCATTTCGCGTCTAATTTCCCAAACCAAACTGCTTGCAGCTCTAACTCCCTTCTAACTACCACTTCTTCGGTTCAGTGAGATATGCTGGATTCTAAACGGAGAAGCTTCTCTGACGCTTTTTCACAGAGATTTTGAAACTGAAATCTCCCATGCCGTTTCCACCATAGGCAGCAATGGGCTTCCCCATAGAACTTGCCAACCTGAATTCCTACAGGCTAGATATGAGAGGCACATTCTGCTGCTTCCTCCCTTAGAGTTAAACTAGCTTCTGAAAGCTCAACCTCCGGGGAGTTTGTTTGGCAGAGATATAGAACACACTTTTCCAAGCCTGTTGGAAGGCATTTGCAGTTTCATTTCGCGTCTAATTTCCCAAACCAAACTGCTTGCAGCTCTAACTCCCTTCTAACTACCACTTCTTCGGTTCAGTGAGATATGCTGGATTCTAAACGGAGAAGCTTCTCTGACGCTTTTTCACAGAGATTTTGAAACTGAAATCTCCCATGCCGTTTCCACCATAGGCAGCAATGGGCTTCCCCATAGAACTTGCCAACCTGAATTCCTACAGGCTAGATGTGAGAGGCACATTCTGCTGCTTCCTCCCTAACAGTTAAGCTTGCTTCTGAAAGCTCAACCTCCGGGGACTCTGTTTGGCACAGATATAGAACACACTTTTCCAAGCCTGTTGGAAGGCCTTTGCAGTGTCATTTCGCATCTAATTTCCCAAACCAAACTGCTTGCAGCTCTAACTCCCTTCTAACTACCACTTCTTCGGTTCAGTGAGATATGCTGGATTCTAAACGGAGAAGCTTCTCTGACGCTTTTTCACAGAGATTTTGAAACTGAAATCTCCCATGCCGTTTCCACCATAGGCAGCAATGGGCTTCCCCATAGAACTTGCCAACCTGAATTCCTACAGGCTAGATGTGAGAGGCACATTCTGCTGCTTCCTCCCTTAGAGTTAAACTTGCTTCTGAAAGCTCAACCTCCGGGGAGTTTGTTTGGCAGAGATATAGAACACACTTTTCCAAGCCTGTTGGAAGGCATTTGCAGTTTCATTTCGCGTCTAATTTCCCAAACCAAACTGCTTGCAGCTCTAACTCCCTTCTAACTACCACTTCTTCGGTTCAGTGAGATATGCTGGATTCTAAACGGAGAAGCTTCTCTGACGCTTTTTCACAGAGATTTTGAAACTGAAATTTCCAAACCCGTTTCCAACGGAGGTGACAATGTGCTTCCCCATAGAACTTGCCAACCTGAATTCCTACAGGCTAGATGTGAGAGGCACATTCCGCTGCTTCCTCCCTTAGAGTTAAACTAGCTTCTGAAAGCTCAACCTCCGGGGAGTTTGTTTGGCAGAGATATAGAACACACTTTTCCAAGCCTGTTGGAAGGCATTTGCAGTTTCATTTCGCGTCTAATTTCCCAAACCAAACTGCTTGCAGCTCTAACTCCCTTCTAACTACCACTTCTTCGGTTCAGTGAGATATGCTGGATTCTAAACGGAGAAGCTTCTCTGACGCTTTTTCACAGAGATTTTGAAACTGAAATCTCCCATGCCGTTTCCACCATAGGCAGCAATGGGCTTCCCCATAGAACTTGCCAACCTGAATTCCTACAGGCTAGATGTGAGAGGCACATTCTGCTGCTTCCTCCCTAAGAGTTAAGCTTGCTTCTGAAAGCTCAACCTCCGGGGAGTCTGTTTGGCAGAGATATAGAACACACTTTTCCAAGCCTGTTGGAAGGCCTTTGCAGTGTCATTTCGCATCTAATTTCCCATACCAAACTGCTTGCAGCTCTAACTCCCTTCTAACTACCACTTCTTCGGTTCAGTGAGATATGCTGGATTTTAAACGGAGAAGCTTCTCTGACGCTTTTTCACAGAGATTTTGAAACTGAAATTTCCAAACCCGTTTCCAACGAAGGCGCCAGTGGGCTTCCCCATAGAACTTGCCAACCTGAATTCCTACAGGCTAGATGTGAGAGGCACATTCTGCTGCTTCCTCCCTTAGAGTTAAACTAGCTTCTGAAAGCTCAACCTCCGGGGAGTTTGTTTGGCAGAGATATAGAACACACTTTTCCAAGCCTGTTGGAAGGCATTTGCAGTTTCATTTCGCGTCTAATTTCCCAAACCAAACTGCTTGCAGCTCTAACTCCCTTCTAACTACCACTTCTTCGGTTCAGTGAGATATGCTGGATTCTAAACGGAGAAGCTTCTCTGACGCTTTTTCACAGAGATTTTGAAACTGAAATCTCCCATGCCGTTTCCACCATAGGCAGCAATGGGCTTCCCCATAGAACTTGCCAACCTGAATTCCTACAGGCTAGATATGAGAGGCACATTCTGCTGCTTCCTCCCTTAGAGTTAAACTAGCTTCTGAAAGCTCAACCTCCGGGGAGTTTGTTTGGCAGAGATATAGAACACACTTTTCCAAGCCTGTTGGAAGGCATTTGCAGTTTCATTTCGCGTCTAATTTCCCAAACCAAACTGCTTGCAGCTCTAACTCCCTTCTAACTACCACTTCTTCGGTTCAGTGAGATATGCTGGATTCTAAACGGAGAAGCTTCTCTGACGCTTTTTCACAGAGATTTTGAAACTGAAATCTCCCATGCCGTTTCCACCATAGGCAGCAATGGGCTTCCCCATAGAACTTGCCAACCTGAATTCCTACAGGCTAGATGTGAGAGGCACATTCTGCTGCTTCCTCCCTAACAGTTAAGCTTGCTTCTGAAAGCTCAACCTCCGGGGACTCTGTTTGGCACAGATATAGAACACACTTTTCCAAGCCTGTTGGAAGGCCTTTGCAGTGTCATTTCGCATCTAATTTCCCAAACCAAACTGCTTGCAGCTCTAACTCCCTTCTAACTACCACTTCTTCGGTTCAGTGAGATATGCTGGATTCTAAACGGAGAAGCTTCTCTGACGCTTTTTCACAGAGATTTTGAAACTGAAATCTCCCATGCCGTTTCCACCATAGGCAGCAATGGGCTTCCCCATAGAACTTGCCAACCTGAATTCCTACAGGCTAGATGTGAGAGGCACATTCTGCTGCTTCCTCCCTTAGAGTTAAACTTGCTTCTGAAAGCTCAACCTCCGGGGAGTTTGTTTGGCAGAGATATAGAACACACTTTTCCAAGCCTGTTGGAAGGCATTTGCAGTTTCATTTCGCGTCTAATTTCCCAAACCAAACTGCTTGCAGCTCTAACTCCCTTCTAACTACCACTTCTTCGGTTCAGTGAGATATGCTGGATTCTAAACGGAGAAGCTTCTCTGACGCTTTTTCACAGAGATTTTGAAACTGAAATTTCCAAACCCGTTTCCAACGGAGGTGACAATGTGCTTCCCCATAGAACTTGCCAACCTGAATTCCTACAGGCTAGATGTGAGAGGCACATTCCGCTGCTTCCTCCCTTAGAGTTAAACTAGCTTCTGAAAGCTCAACCTCCGGGGAGTTTGTTTGGCAGAGATATAGAACACACTTTTCCAAGCCTGTTGGAAGGCATTTGCAGTTTCATTTCGCGTCTAATTTCCCAAACCAAACTGCTTGCAGCTCTAACTCCCTTCTAACTACCACTTCTTCGGTTCAGTGAGATATGCTGGATTCTAAACGGAGAAGCTTCTCTGACGCTTTTTCACAGAGATTTTGAAACTGAAATCTCCCATGCCGTTTCCACCATAGGCAGCAATGGGCTTCCCCATAGAACTTGCCAACCTGAATTCCTACAGGCTAGATGTGAGAGGCACATTCTGCTGCTTCCTCCCTAACAGTTAAGCTTGCTTCTGAAAGCTCAACCTCCGGGGACTCTGTTTGGCACAGATATAGAACACACTTTTCCAAGCCTGTTGGAAGGCCTTTGCAGTGTCATTTCGCATCTAATTTCCCAAACCAAACTGCTTGCAGCTCTAACTCCCTTCTAACTACCACTTCTTCGGTTCAGTGAGATATGCTGGATTCTAAACGGAGAAGCTTCTCTGACGCTTTTTCACAGAGATTTTGAAACTGAAATCTCCCATGCCGTTTCCACCATAGGCAGCAATGGGCTTCCCCATAGAACTTGCCAACCTGAATTCCTACAGGCTAGATGTGAGAGGCACATTCTGCTGCTTCCTCCCTTAGAGTTAAACTTGCTTCTGAAAGCTCAACCTCCGGGGAGTCTGTTTGGCAGAGATATAGAACACACTTTTCCAAGCCTGTTGGAAGGCATTTGCAGTTTCATTTCGCGTCTAATTTCCCAAACCAAACTGCTTGCAGCTCTAACTCCCTTCTAACTACCACTTCTTCGGTTCAGTGAGATATGCTGGATTCTAAACGGAGAAGCTTCTCTGACGCTTTTTCACAGAGATTTTGAAACTGAAATTTCCAAACCCGTTTCCAACGAAGGCGCCAATGGGCTTCCCCATAGAACTTGCCAACCTGAATTCCTACAGGCTAGATGTGAGAGGCACATTCTGCTGCTTCCTCCCTTAGAGTTAAACTAGCTTCTGAAAGCTCAACCTCCGGGGAGTTTGTTTGGCAGAGATATAGAACACACTTTTCCAAGCCTGTTGGAAGGCATTTGCAGTTTCATTTCGCGTCTAATTTCCCAAACCAAACTGCTTGCAGCTCTAACTCCCTTCTAACTACCACTTCTTCGGTTCAGTGAGATATGCTGGATTCTAAACGGAGAAGCTTCTCTGACGCTTTTTCACAGAGATTTTGAAACTGAAATCTCCCATGCCGTTTCCACCATAGGCAGCAATGGGCTTCCCCATAGAACTTGCCTACCTGAATTCCTACAGGCTAAATGTGAGAGGCACATTCTGCTGCTTCCTCCCTTAGAGTTAAACTTGCTTCTGAAAGCTCAACCTCCGGGGAGTTTGTTTGGCAGAGATATAGAACACACTTTTCCAAGCCTGTTGGAAGGCATTTGCAGTTTCATTTCGCGTCTAATTTCCAAAACCAAACTGCTTGCAGCTCTAACTCCCTTCTAACTACCACTTCTTTGGTTCAGTGAGATATGCTGGATTCTAAACGGAGAAGCTTCTCTGACGCTTTTTCACAGAGATTTTGAAACTGAAATCTCCCATGCCGTTTCCACCATAGGCAGCAATGGGCTTCCCCATAGAACTTGCCAACCTGAATTCCTACAGGCTAGATGTGAGAGGCACATTCTGCTGCTTCCTCCCTAAGAGTTAAGCTTGCTTCTGAAAGCTCAACCTCCGGGGAGTCTGTTTGGCAGAGATATAGAACACACTTTTCCAAGCCTGTTGGAAGGCATTTGCAGTTTCATTTCGCGTCTAATTTCCCAAACCAAACTGCTTGCAGCTCTAACTCCCTTCTAACTACCACTTCTTCGGTTCAGTGAGATATGCTGGATTCTAAACGGAGAAGCTTCTCTGACGCTTTTTCACAGAGATTTTGAAACTGAAATCTCCCATGCCGTTTCCACCATAGGCAGCAATGGGCTTCCCCATAGAACTTGCCAACCTGAATTCCTACAGGCTAGATGTGAGAGGCACATTCTGCTGCTTCCTCCCTAACAGTTAAGCTTGCTTCTGAAAGCTCAACCTCCGGGGACTCTGTTTGGCACAGATATAGAACACACTTTTCCAAGCCTGTTGGAAGGCATTTGCAGTGTCATTTCGCATCTAATTTCCCAAACCAAACTGCTTGCAGCTCTAACTCCCTTCTAACTACCACTTCTTCGGTTCAGTGAGATATGCTGGATTCTAAACGGAGAAGCTTCTCTGACGCTTTTTCACAGAGATTTTGAAACTGAAATCTCCCATGCCGTTTCCACCATGGGCAGCAATGGGCTTCCCCATAGAACTTGCCAACCTGAATTCCTACAGGCTAGATATGAGAGGCACATTCTGCTGCTTCCTCCCTTAGAGTTAAACTTGCTTCTGAAAGCTCAACCTCCGGGGAGTCTGTTTGGCAGAGATATAGAACACACTTTTCCAAGCCTGTTGGAAGGCATTTGCAGTTTCATTTCGCGTCTAATTTCCCAAACCAAACTGCTTGCAGCTCTAACTCCCTTCTAACTACCACTTCTTCGGTTCAGTGAGATATGCTGGATTCTAAACGGAGAAGCTTCTCTGACGCTTTTTCACAGAGATTTTGAAACTGAAATTTCCAAACCCGTTTCCAGCGAAGGCGCCAATGGGCTTCCCCATAGAACTTGCCAACCTGAATTCCTACAGGCTAGATGTGAGATGCACATTCTGCTGCTTCCTCCCTTAGAGTTAAACTAGCTTCTGAAAGCTCAACCTCCGGGGAGTTTGTTTGGCAGAGATATAGAACACACTTTTCCAAGCCTGTTGGAGGGCATTTGCAGTTTCATTTCGCGTCTAATTTCCCAAACCAAACTGCTTGCAGCTCTAACGCCCTTCTAACTACCACTTCTTCGGTTCAGTGAGATATGCTGGATTCTAAACGGAGAAGCTTCTCTGACGCTTTTTCACAGAGATTTTGAAACTGAAATCTCCCATGCCGTTTCCACCATAGGCAGCAATGGGCTTCCCCATAGAACTTGCCAACCTGAATTCCTACAGGCTAGATGTGAGAGGCACATTCTGCTGCTTCCTCCCTTAGAGTTAAACTTGCTTCTGAAAGCTCAACCTCCGGGGAGTTTGTTTGGCAGAGATATAGAACACACTTTTCCAAGCCTGTTGGAAGGCATTTGCAGTTTCATTTCGCGTCTAATTTCCCAAACCAAACTGCTTGCAGCTCTAACTCCCTTCTAACTACCACTTCTTCGGTTCAGTGAGATATGCTGGATTCTAAACGGAGAAGCTTCTCTGACGCTTTTTCACAGAGATTTTGAAACTGAAATTTCCAAACCCGTTTCCAACGAAGGCGCCAATGGGCTTCCCCATAGAACTTGCCAACCTGAATTCCTACAGGCTAGATGTGAGAGGCACATTCTGCTGCTTCCTCCCTTAGAGTTAAACTAGCTTCTGAAAGCTCAACCTCCGGGGAGTTTGTTTGGCAGAGATATAGAACACACTTTTCCAAGCCTGTTGGAAGGCATTTGCAGTTTCATTTCGCGTCTAATTTCCCAAACCAAACTGCTTGCAGCTCTAACTGCCTTCTAACTACCACTTCTTCGGTTCAGTGAGATATGCTGGATTCTAAACGGAGAAGCTTCTCTGACGCTTTTTCACAGAGATTTTGAAACTGAAATCTCCCATGCCGTTTCCACCATAGGCAGCAATGGGCTTCCCCATAGAACTTGCCAACCTGAATTCCTACAGGCTAGATGTGAGAGGCACATTCTGCTGCTTCCTCCCTTAGGGTTAAACTAGCTTCTGAAAGCTCAACCTCCGGGGAGTCTGTTTGGCAGAGATATAGAACACACTTTTCCAAGCCTGTTGGAAGGCCTTTGCAGTGTCATTTCGCGTCTAATTTCCCAAACCAAACTGCTTGCAGCTCTAACTCCCTTCTACCTACCACTTCTTCGGTTCTGTGAGATATGCTGGATTCTAAACGGGGAAGCTTCTCTGATGCATTTTCACAGAGATTTTGAAACTGAAATTTCCAAACCAGTTTCCAAGGAAGGCGCCAAAGGGCTTCCCAATATAACTTGCCAACCTGAATTCCTACAGGCTAGATGTGAGAGGCACATTCTGCTGCTTCCTCCCTTAGAGTTAAACTAGCTTCTGAAAGCTCAACCTCCGGGGTGTCTGTTTGGCAGAGATATAGAACACACTTTTCCAAGCCTGTTGGAAGGCCTTTGCAGTGTCATTTCGCGTCTAATTTCCCAAACCAAACTGCTTGCAGCTCTAACTCCCTTCTAACTACCACTTCTTCGGTTCAGTGAGATATGCTGGATTCTGAACGGAGAAGCTTCTCTGACGCTTTTTCACAGAGATTTTGAAACTGAAATCTCCCATGCCGTTTCCACCATAGGCAGCAATGGGCTTCCCCATAGAACTTGCCAACCTGAATTCCTACAGGCTAGATGTGAGAGGCACATTCTGCTGCTTCCTCCCTTAGAGTTAAACTAGCTTCTGAAAGCTCAACCTCCGGGGAGTCTGTTTGGCAGAGATATAGAACACACTTTTCCAAGCCTGTTGGATTGCCTTTGCAGTGTCATTTCGCGTCTAATTTCCCAAACCAAACTGCTTGCAGCTCTAACTCCCTTCTAACTACCACTTCTTCGGTTCGGTGAGATATGCAGGATTCTAAACGGAGAAGCTTATCTGACGCTTTTTCACAGAGATTTTGAAACTGAAATCTCCCATGCCGTTTCCACCATAGGCAGCAATGGGCTTCCCCATAGAACTTGCCAACCTGAATTCCTACAGGCTAGATGTGAGAGGCACATTCTGCTGCTTCCTCCCTTAGAGTTAAAGTTGCTTCTGAAATCTCAACCTCCGGGGAGTCTGTTTGGCAGAGATATAGAACACACTTTTCCAAGCCTGTTGGAAGGCCTTTGCAGTGTCATTTCGCGTCTAATTTCCCAAACCAAACTGCTTGCAGCTCTAACTCCCTTCTAACTACCACTTCTTCGGTTCAGTGAGATATGCTGGATTCTAAACGGAGAAGCTTCTCTGACGCTTTTTCACAGAGATTTTGAAACTGAAATCTCCCATGCCGTTTCCACCATAGGCAGCAATGGGCTTCCCCATAGAATTTGCCAACCTGAATTCCTACAGGCTAGATGTGAGAGGCACATTCTGCTGCTTCCTCCCTTAGGGTTAAACTAGCTTCTGAAACCTCAACCTCCGGGGAGTCTGTTTGGCAGAGATATAGAACACACTTTTCCAAGCCTGTTGGAAGGCATTTGCAGTGTCATTTCGCGTCTAATTTCCCAAACCAAACTGCTTGCAGCTCTAACTCCCTTCTAACTACCACTTCTTCGGTTCAGTGAGATATGCGGGATTCTAAACGGAGAAGCTTCTCTGACGCTTTTTCACAGAGACTTTGTAACTGAAATCTCCCATGCCGTTTCCACCATAGGCAGCAATGGGCTTCCCCATAGAACTTGCCAACCTGAATTCCTACAGGCTAGATGTGAGAGGCACATTCTGCTGCTTCCTCCCTTAGAGTTAACCTTGCTTGTGAAAGCTCAACCTCCGGGGAGTCTGTTTGGCAGAGATATAGAACACACTTTTCCAAGCCTGTTGGAAGGCATTTGCAGTTTCATTTCGCGTCTAATTTCCCAAACCAAACTGCTTGCAGCTCTAACTGCCTTCTAACTACCACTTCTTCGGTTCAGTGAGATATGCTGGATTCTAAACGGAGAAGCTTCTCTGACGCTTTTTCACAGAGATTTTGAAACTGAAATCTCCCATGCCGTTTCCACCATAGGCAGCAATGGGCTTCCCCAAAGAACTTGCCAACCTGAATTCCTACAGGCTAGATGTGAGAGGCACATTCTGCTGCTTCCTCCCTTAGAGTTAAACTAGCTTCTGAAAGCTCAACCTCCGGGGAGTTTGTTTGGCAGAGATATAGAACACACTTTTCCAAGCCTGTTGGAAGGCATTTGCAGTTTCATTTCGCGTCTAATTTCCCAAACCAAACTGCTTGCAGCTCTAACTCCCTTCTAACTACCACTTCTTCGGTTCAGTGAGATATGCTGGATTCTAAACGGAGAAGCTTCTCTGACGCTTTTTCACAGAGATTTTGAAACTGAAATCTCCCATGCCGTTTCCACCATAGGCAGCAATGGGCTTCCCCATAGAACTTGCCAACCTGAATTCCTACAGGCTAGATGTGAGAGGCACATTCTGCTGCTTCCTCCCTAACAGTTAAGCTTGCTTCTGAAAGCTCAACCTCCGGGGACTCTGTTTGGCACAGATATAGAACACACTTTTCCAAGCCTGTTGGAAGGCCTTTGCAGTGTCATTTCGCATCTAATTTCCCAAACCAAACTGCTTGCAGCTCTAACTCCCTTCTAACTACCACTTCTTCGGTTCAATGAGATATGCTGGATTCTAAACGGAGAAGCTTCTCTGACGCTTTTTCACAGAGATTTTGAAACTGAAATCTCCCATGCCGTTTCCACCATAGGCAGCAATGGGCTTCCCCATAGAACTTGCCAACCTGAATTCCTACAGGCTAGATGTGAGAGGCACATTCTGCTGCTTCCTCCCTTAGAGTTAAACTTGCTTCTGAAAGCTCAACCTCCGGGGAGTTTGTTTGGCAGAGATATAGAACACACTTTTCCAAGCCTGTTGGAAGGCATTTGCAGTTTCATTTCGCGTCTAATTTCCCAAACCAAACTGCTTGCAGCTCTAACTCCCTTCTAACTACCACTTCTTAGGTTCAGTGAGATATGCTGGATTCTAAACGGAGAAGCTTCTCTGACGCTTTTTCACAGAGATTTTGAAACTGAAATTTCCAAACCCGTTTCCAACGAAGGCGCCAATGGGCTTCCCCATAGAACTTGCCAACCTGAATTCCTACAGGCTAGATGTGAGAGGCACATTCTGCTGCTTCCTCCCTTAGAGTTAAACTAGCTTCTGAAAGCTCAACCTCCGGGGAGTTTGTTTGGCAGAGATATAGAACACACTTTTCCAAGCCTGTTGGAAGGCATTTGCAGTTTCATTTCGCGTCTAATTTCCCAAACCAAACTGCTTGCAGCTCTAACTCCCTTCTAACTACCACTTCTTCGGTTCAGTGAGATATGCTGGATTCTAAACGGAGAAGCTTCTCTGACGCTTTTTCACAGAGATTTTGAAACTGAAATCTCCCATGCCGTTTCCACCATAGGCAGCAATGGGCTTCCCCATAGAACTTGCCTACCTGAATTCCTACAGGCTAAATGTGAGAGGCACATTCTGCTGCTTCCTCCCTTAGAGTTAAACTTGCTTCTGAAAGCTCAACCTCCGGGGAGTTTGTTTGGCAGAGATATAGAACACACTTTTCCAAGCCTGTTGGAAGGCATTTGCAGTTTCATTTCGCGTCTAATTTCCAAAACCAAACTGCTTGCAGCTCTAACTCCCTTCTAACTACCACTTCTTTGGTTCAGTGAGATATGCTGGATTCTAAACGGAGAAGCTTCTCTGACGCTTTTTCACAGAGATTTTGAAACTGAAATCTCCCATGCCGTTTCCACCATAGGCAGCAATGGGCTTCCCCATAGAACTTGCCAACCTGAATTCCTACAGGCTAGATGTGAGAGGCACATTCTGCTGCTTCCTCCCTAAGAGTTAAGCTTGCTTCTGAAAGCTCAACCTCCGGGGAGTCTGTTTGGCAGAGATATAGAACACACTTTTCCAAGCCTGTTGGAAGGCCTTTGCAGTGTCATTTCGCATCTAATTTCCCAAACCAAACTGCTTGCAGCTCTAACTCCCTTCTAACTACCACTTCTTCGGTTCAGTGAGATATGCTGGATTGTAAACGGAGAAGCTTCTCTGACGCTTTTTCACAGAGATTTTGAAACTGAAATCTCCCATGCCGTTTCCACCATAGGCAGCAATGGGCTTCCCCATAGAACTTGCCAACCTGAATTCCTACAGTCTAGATGTGAGAGGCACATTCTGCTGCTTCCTCCCTAAGAGTTAAGCGTGCTTCTGAAAGCTCAACCTCCGGGGAGTCTGTTTGGCAGAGATATAGAACACACTTTTCCAAGCCTGTTGGAAGGCCTTTGCAGTTTCATTTCGCGTCTAATTTCCCAAACCAAACTGCTTGCAGCTCTAACTCCCTTCTAACTACCACTTCTTCGGTTCGGTGAGATATGCAGGATTCTAAACGGAGAAGCTTCTCTGACGCTTTTTCACAGAGATTTTGAAACTGAAATCTCCCATGCCGTTTCCACCATAGGCAGCAATGGGCTTCCCCATAGAACTTGCCAACCTGAATTCCTACAGCCTAGATGTGAGAGGCACATTCTGCTGCTTCCTCCCTTAGAGTTAAAGTTGCTTCTGAAATCTCAACCTCCGGGGAGTCTGTTTGGCAGAGATATAGAACACACTTTTCCAAGCCTGTTGGAAGGCCTTTGCAGTGTCATTTCGCGTCTAATTTCCCAAACCAAACTGCTTGCAGCTCTAACTCCCTTCTAACTACCACTTCTTCGGTTCAGTGAGATATGCTGGATTCTAAACGGAGAAGCTTCTCTGACGCTTTTTCACAGAGATTTTGAAACTGAAATTTCCAAACCCGTTTCCAACGAAAGCGCCAATGGGCTTCCCCATAGAACTTGCCAACCTGAATTCCTACAGGCTAGATGTGAGAGGCACATTCTGCTGCTTCCTCCCTTAGAGTTAAACTAGCTTCTGAAATCTCAACCTCCGGGGAGTTTGTTTGGCAGAGATATAGAACACAATTTTCCAAGCCTGTTGGAAGGCATTTGCAGTTTCATTTCGCGTCTAATTTCCCAAACCAAACTGCTTGCAGCTCTAACTGCCTTCTAACTACCACTTCTTCGGTTCAGTGAGATATGCTGGATTCTAAACGGAGAAGCTTCTCTGACGCTTTTTCACAGAGATTTTGAAACTGAAATCTCCCATGCTGTTTCCACCATAGCCAGCAATGGGTTTCCCCATAGAACTTGCCAACCTGAATTCCTACAGGCTAGATGTGAGAGGCACATTCTGCTGCTTCCTCCCTTAGAGTTAAACTAGCTTCTGAAAGCTCAACCTCCGGGGAGTCTGTTTGGCAGAGATATAGAACACACTTTTCCAAGCCTGTTGGAAGGCATTTGCAGTTTCATTTCGCGTCTAATTTCCCAAACCAAACTGCTTGCAGCTCTAACTGCCTTCTAACTACCACTTCTTCGGTTCAGTGAGATATGCTGGATTCTAAACGGAGAAGCTTCTCTGACGCTTTTTCACAGAGATTTTGAAACTGAAATCTCCCATGCCGTTTCCACCATAGGCAGCAATGGGCTTCCCCATAGAACTTGCCAACCTGAATTCCTACAGGCTAGATGTGAGAGGCACATTCTGCTGCTTCCTCCCTAAGAGTTAAGCTTGCTTCTGAAAGCTCAACCTCCGGGGAGTCTGTTTGGCAGAGATATAGAACACACTTTTCCAAGCCTGTTGGAAGGCCTTTGCAGTGTCATTTCGCATCTAATTTCCCATACCAAACTGCTTGCAGCTCTAACTCCCTTCTAACTACCACTTCTTCGGTTCAGTGAGATATGCTGGATTTTAAACGGAGAAGCTTCTCTGACGCTTTTTCACAGAGATTTTGAAACTGAAATTTCCAAACCCGTTTCCAACGAAGGCGCCAATGGGCTTCCCCATAGAACTTGCCAACCTGAATTCCTACAGGCTAGATGTGAGAGGCACATTCTGCTGCTTCCTCCCTTAGAGTTAAACTAGCTTCTGAAAGCTCAACCTCCGGGGAGTTTGTTTGGCAGAGATATAGAACACACTTTTCCAAGCCTGTTGGAAGGCATTTGCAGTTTCATTTCGCGTCTAATTTCCCAAACCAAACTGCTTGCAGCTCTAACTCCCTTCTAACTACCACTTCTTCGGTTCAGTGAGATATGCTGGATTGTAAACGGAGAAGCTTCTCTGACGCTTTTTCACAGAGATTTTGAAACTGAAATCTCCCATGCCGTTTCCACCATAGGCAGCAATGGGCTTCCCCATAGAACTTGCCAACCTGAATTCCTACAGGCTAGATGTGAGAGGCACATTCTGCTGCTTCCTCCCTTAGAGTTAAACTAGCTTCTGAAAGCTCAACCTCCGGGGAGTTTGTTTGGCAGAGATATAGAACACACTTTTCCAAGCCTGTTGGAAGGCATTTGCAGTTTCATTTCGCGTCTAATTTCCCAAACCAAACTGCTTGCAGCTCTAACTCCCTTCTAACTACCACTTCTTCGGTTCAGTGAGATATGCTGGATTCTAAACGGAGAAGCTTCTCTGACGCTTTTTCACAGAGATTTTGAAACTGAAATTTCCAAACCCGTTTCCAACGAAAGCGCCAATGGGCTTCCCCATAGAACTTGCCAACCTGAATTCCTACAGGCTAGATGTGAGAGGCACATTCTGCTGCTTCCTCCCTTAGAGTTAAACTAGCTTCTGAAAGCTCAACCTCCGGGGAGTTTGTTTGGCAGAGATATAGAACACAATTTTCCAAGCCTGTTGGAAGGCATTTGCAGTTTCATTTCGCGTCTAATTTCCCAAACCAAACTGCTTGCAGCTCTAACTGCCTTCTAACTACCACTTCTTCGGTTCAGTGAGATATGCTGGATTCTAAACGGAGACGCTTCTCTGACGCTTTTTCACAGAGATTTTGAAACTGAAATCTCCCATGCTGTTTCCACCATAGCCAGCAATGGGTTTCCCCATAGAACTTGCCAACCTGAATTCCTACAGGCTAGATGTGAGAGGCACATTCTGCTGCTTCCTCCCTTAGAGTTAAACTAGCTTCTGAAAGCTCAACCTCCGGGGAGTCTGTTTGGCAGAGATATAGAACACACTTTTCCAAGCCTGTTGGAAGGCATTTGCAGTTTCATTTCGCGTCTAATTTCCCAAACCAAACTGCTTGCAGCTCTAACTGCCTTCTAACTACCACTTCTTCGGTTCAGTGAGATATGCTGGATTCTAAACGGAGAAGCTTCTCTGACGCTTTTTCACAGAGATTTTGAAACTGAAATCTCCCATGCCGTTTCCACCATAGGCAGCAATGGGCTTCCCCATAGAACTTGCCAACCTGAATTCCTACAGGCTAGATGTGAGAGGCACATTCTGCTGCTTCCTCCCTAAGAGTTAAGCTTGCTTCTGAAAGCTCAACCTCCGGGGAGTCTGTTTGGCAGAGATATAGAACACACTTTTCCAAGCCTGTTGGAAGGCCTTTGCAGTGTCATTTCGCATCTAATTTCCCATACCAAACTGCTTGCAGCTCTAACTCCCTTCTAACTACCACTTCTTCGGTTCAGTGAGATATGCTGGATTTTAAACGGAGAAGCTTCTCTGACGCTTTTTCACAGAGATTTTGAAACTGAAATTTCCAAACCCGTTTCCAACGAAGGCGCCAATGGGCTTCCCCATAGAACTTGCCAACCTGAATTCCTACAGGCTAGATGTGAGAGGCACATTCTGCTGCTTCCTCCCTTAGAGTTAAACTAGCTTCTGAAAGCTCAACCTCCGGGGAGTTTGTTTGGCAGAGATATAGAACACACTTTTCCAAGCCTGTTGGAAGGCATTTGCAGTTTCATTTCGCGTCTAATTTCCCAAACCAAACTGCTTGCAGCTCTAACTCCCTTCTAACTACCACTTCTTCGGTTCAGTGAGATATGCTGGATTGTAAACGGAGAAGCTTCTCTGACGCTTTTTCACAGAGATTTTGAAACTGAAATCTCCCATGCCGTTTCCACCATAGGCAGCAATGGGCTTCCCCATAGAACTTGCCAACCTGAATTCCTACAGGCTAGATGTGAGAGGCACATTCTGCTGCTTCCTCCCTAACAGTTAAGCTTGCTTCTGAAAGCTCAACATCCGGGGACTCTGTTTGGCACAGATATAGAACACACTTTTCCTAGCCTGTTGGAAGGCCTTTGCAGTGTCATTTCGCATCTAATTTCCCAAACCAAACTGCTTGCAGCTCTAACTCCCTTCTAACTACCACTTCTTCGGTTCAGTGAGATATGCTGGATTCTAAACGGAGAAGCTTCTCTGACGCTTTTTCACAGAGATTTTGAAACTGAAATCTCCCATGCCGTTTCCACCATAGGCAGCAATGGGCTTCCCCATAGAACTTGCCAACCTGAATTCCTACAGGCTAGATGTGAGAGGCACATTCTGCTGCTTCCTCCCTTAGAGTTAAACTAGCTTCTGAAAGCTCAACCTCCGGGGAGTTTGTTTGGCAGAGATATAGAACACACTTTTCCAAGCCTGTTGGAGGGCATTTGCAGTTTCATTTGGCGTCTAATTTCCCAAACCAAACTGCTTGCAGCTCTAATTCCCTTCTAACTACCACTTCTTCGGTTCAGTGAGATATGCTGGATTCTAAACGGAGAAGCTTCTCTGACGCTTTTTCACAGAGATTTTGAAAGTGAAATCTCCCATGCCGTTTCCACCATAGGCAGCAATGGGCTTCCCCATAGAACTTGCCAACCTGAATTCCTATAGGCTAGATGTGAGAGGCACATTCTGCTGCTTCCTCCCTTAGAGGTAAACTTGCTTCTGAAAGCTCAACCTCCGGGGAGTTTGTTTGGCAGAGATATAGAACACACTTTTCCAAGCCTGTTGGAAGGCATTTGCAGTTTCATTTCGCGTCTAATTTCCCAAACCAAACTGCTTGCAGCTCTAACTCCCTTCTAACTACCACTTCTTCGGTTCAGTGAGATATGCTGGATTCTAAACGGAGAAGCTTCTCTGACGCTTTTTCACAGAGATTTTGAAACTGAAATTTCCAAACCCGTTTCCAACGAAGGCGCCAATGGGCTTCCCCATAGAACTTGCCAACCTGAATTCCTACAGGCTAGATGTGAGAGGCACATTCTGCTGCTTCCTCCCTTAGAGTTAAACTAGCTTCTGAAAGCTCAACCTCCGGGGAGTTTGTTTGGCAGAGATATAGAACACACTTTTCCAAGCCTGTTGGAAGGCATTTGCAGTTTCATTTCGCGTCTAATTTCCCAAACCAAACTGCTTGCAGCTCTAACTCCCTTCTAACTACCACTTCTTCGGTTCAGTGAGATATGCTGGATTCTAAACGGAGAAGCTTCTCTGACGCTTTTTCACAGAGATTTTGAAACTGAAATCTCCCATGCCGTTTCCACCATAGGCAGCAATGGGCTTCCCCATAGAACTTGCCAACCTGAATTCCTACAGGCTAGATGTGAGAGGCACATTCTGCTGCTTCCTCCCTAACAGTTAAGCTTGCTTCTGAAAGCTCAACCTCCGGGGACTCTGTTTGGCACAGATATAGAACACACTTTTCCAAGCCTGTTGGAAGGCATTTGCAGTGTCATTTCGCATCTAATTTCCCAAACCAAACTGCTTGCAGCTCTAACTGCCTTCTAACTACCACTTCTTCGGTTCAGTGAGATATGCTGGATTCTAAACGGAGAAGCTTCTCTGACGCTTTTTCACAGAGATTTTGAAACTGAAATCTCCCATGCCGTTTCCACCATGGGCAGCAATGGGCTTCCCCATAGAACTTGCCAACCTGAATTCCTACAGGCTAGATATGAGAGGCACATTCTGCTGCTTCCTCCCTTAGAGTTAAACTTGCTTCTGAAAGCTCAACCTCCGGGGAGTCTGTTTGGCAGAGATATAGAACACACTTTTCCAAGCCTGTTGGAAGGCATTTGCAGTTTCATTTCGCGTCTAATTTCCCAAACCAAACTGCTTGCAGCTCTAACTCCCTTCTAACTACCACTTCTTCGGTTCAGTGAGATATGCTGGATTCTAAACGGAGAAGCTTCTCTGATGCTTTTTCACAGAGATTTTGAAACTGAAATTTCCAAACCCGTTTCCAACGAAGGCGCCAATGGGCTTCCCCATAGAACTTGCCAACCTGAATTCCTACAGGCTAGATGTGAGAGGCACATTCTGCTGCTTCCTCCCTTAGAGTTAAACTAGCTTCTGAAAGCTCAACCTCCGGGGAGTTTGTTTGGCAGAGATATAGAACACACTTTTCCAAGCCTGTTGGAAGGCATTTGCAGTTTCATTTCGCGTCTAATTTCCCAAACCAAACTGCTTGCAGCTCTAACTGCCTTCTAACTACCACTTCTTCGGTTCAGTGAGATATGCTGGATTCTAAACGGAGAAGCTTCTCTGACGCTTTTTCACAGAGATTTTGAAACTGAAATCTCCCATGCCGTTTCCACCATAGGCAGCAATGGGCTTCCCCATAGAACTTGCCAACCTGAATTCCTACAGGCTAGATGTGAGAGGCACATTCTGCTGCTTCCTCCCTTAGGGTTAAACTAGCTTCTGAAAGCTCAACCTCCGGGGAGTCTGTTTGGCAGAGATATAGAACACACTTTTCCAAGCCTGTTGGAAGGCCTTTGCAGTGTCATTTCGCGTCTAATTTCCCAAACCAAACTGCTTGCAGCTCTAACTCCCTTCTACCTACCACTTCTTCGGTTCTGTGAGATATGCTGGATTCTAAACGGGGAAGCTTCTCTGATGCATTTTCACAGAGATTTTGAAACTGAAATTTCCAAACCAGTTTCCAAGGAAGGCGCCAAAGGGCTTCCCAATATAACTTGCCAACCTGAATTCCTACAGGCTAGATGTGAGAGGCACATTCTGCTGCTTCCTCCCTTAGAGTTAAACTAGCTTCTGAAAGCTCAACCTCCGGGGAGTCTGTTTGGCAGAGATATAGAACACACTTTTCCAAGCCTGTTGGAAGGCCTTTGCAGTGTCATTTCGCGTCTAATTTCCCAAACCAAACTGCTTGCAGCTCTAACTCCCTTCTAACTACCACTTCTTCGGTTCAGTGAGATATGCGGGATTCTAAACGGAGAAGCTTCTCTGACGCTTTTTCACAGAGATTTTGAAACTGAAATTTCCAAACCCGTTTCCAACGAAGGCGCCAATGGGCTTCCCCATAGAACTTGCCAACCTGAATTCCTACAGGCTAGATGTGAGAGGCACATTCTGCTGCTTCCTCCCTAAGAGTTAAGCGTGCTTCTGAAAGCTCAACCTCCGGGGAGTCTGTTTGGCAGAGATATAGAACACACTTTTCCAAGCCTGTTGGAAGGCCTTTGCAGTGTCATTTCGCGTCTAATTTCCCAAACCAAACTGCTTGCAGCTCTAACTCCCTTCTAACTACCACTTCTTCGGTTCAGTGAGATATGCTGGATTCTGAACGGAGAAGCTTCTCTGACGCTTTTTCACAGAGATTTTGAAACTGAAATCTCCCATGCCGTTTCCACCATAGGCAGCAATGGGCTTCCCCATAGAACTTGCCAACCTGAATTCCTACAGGCTAGATGTGAGAGGCACATTCTGCTGCTTCCTCCCTTAGAGTTAAACTAGCTTCTGAAAGCTCAACCTCCGGGGAGTCTGTTTGGCAGAGATATAGAACACACTTTTCCAAGCCTGTTGGATTGCCTTTGCAGTGTCATTTCGCGTCTAATTTCCCAAACCAAACTGCTTGCAGCTCTAACTCCCTTCTAACTACCACTTCTTCGGTTCGGTGAGATATGCAGGATTCTAAACGGAGAAGCTTCTCTGACGCTTTTTCACAGAGATTTTGAAACTGAAATCTCCCATGCCGTTTCCACCATAGGCAGCAATGGGCTTCCCCATAGAACTTGCCAACCTGAATTCCTACAGGCTAGATGTGAGAGGCACATTCTGCTGCTTCCTCCCTTAGAGTTAAACTAGCTTCTGAAAGCTCAACCTCCGGGGAGTCTGTTTGGCAGAGATATAGAACACACTTTTCCAAGCCTGTTGGAAGGCATTTGCAGTTTCATTTCGCGTCTAATTTCCCAAACCAAACTGCTTGCAGCTCTAACTGCCTTCTAACTACCACTTCTTCGGTTCAGTGAGATATGCTGGATTCTAAACGGAGAAGCTTCTCTGACGCTTTTTCACAGAGATTTTGAAACTGAAATCTCCCATGCCGTTTCCACCATAGGCAGCAATGGGCTTCCCCATAGAACTTGCCAACCTGAATTCCTACAGGCTAGATGTGAGAGGCACATTCTGCTGCTTCCTCCCTAAGAGTTAAGCTTGCTTCTGAAAGCTCAACCTCCGGGGAGTCTGTTTGGCAGAGATATAGAACACACTTTTCCAAGCCTGTTGGAAGGCCTTTGCAGTGTCATTTCGCATCTAATTTCCCATACCAAACTGCTTGCAGCTCTAACTCCCTTCTAACTACCACTTCTTCGGTTCAGTGAGATATGCTGGATTTTAAACGGAGAAGCTTCTCTGACGCTTTTTCACAGAGATTTTGAAACTGAAATTTCCAAACCCGTTTCCAACGAAGGCGCCAATGGGCTTCCCCATAGAACTTGCCAACCTGAATTCCTACAGGCTAGATGTGAGAGGCACATTCTGCTGCTTCCTCCCTTAGAGTTAAACTAGCTTCTGAAAGCTCAACCTCCGGGGAGTTTGTTTGGCAGAGATATAGAACACACTTTTCCAAGCCTGTTGGAGGGCATTTGCAGTTTCATTTGGCGTCTAATTTCCCAAACCAAACTGTTTGCAGCTCTAATTCCCTTCTAACTACCACTTCTTCGGTTCAGTGAGATATGCTGGATTCTAAACGGAGAAGCTTCTCTGACGCTTTTTCACAGAGATTTTGAAAGTGAAATCTCCCATGCCGTTTCCACCATAGGCAGCAATGGGCTTCCCCATAGAACTTGCCAACCTGAATTCCTATAGGCTAGATGTAAGAGGCACATTCTGCTGCTTCCTCCCTTAGAGGTAAACTTGCTTCTGAAAGCTCAACCTCCGGGGAGTTTGTTTGGCAGAGATATAGAACACACTTTTCCAAGCCTGTTGGAAGGCATTTGCAGTTTCATTTCGCGTCTAATTTCCCAAACCAAACTGCTTGCAGCTCTAACTCCCTTCTAACTACCACTTCTTCGGTTCAGTGAGATATGCTGGATTCTAAACGGAGAAGCTTCTCTGACGCTTTTTCACAGAGATTTTGAAACTGAAATTTCCAAACCCGTTTCCAACGAAGGCGCCAATGGGCTTCCCCATAGAACTTGCCAACCTGAATTCCTACAGGCTAGATGTGAGAGGCACATTCTGCTGCTTCCTCCCTTAGAGTTAAACTAGCTTCTGAAAGCTCAACCTCCGGGGAGTTTGTTTGGCAGAGATATAGAACACACTTTTCCAAGCCTGTTGGAAGGCATTTGCAGTTTCATTTCGCGTCTAATTTCCCAAACCAAACTGCTTGCAGCTCTAACTCCCTTCTAACTACCACTTCTTCGGTTCAGTGAGATATGCTGGATTCTAAACGGAGAAGCTTCTCTGACGCTTTTTCACAGAGATTTTGAAACTGAAATCTCCCATGCCGTTTCCACCATAGGCAGCAATGGGCTTCCCCATAGAACTTGCCAACCTGAATTCCTACAGGCTAGATGTGAGAGGCACATTCTGCTGCTTCCTCCCTAACAGTTAAGCTTGCTTCTGAAAGCTCAACCTCCGGGGACTCTGTTTGGCACAGATATAGAACACACTTTTCCAAGCCTGTTGGAAGGCATTTGCAGTGTCATTTCGCATCTAATTTCCCAAACCAAACTGCTTGCAGCTCTAACTCCCTTCTAACTACCACTTCTTCGGTTCAGTGAGATATGCTGGATTCTAAACGGAGAAGCTTCTCTGACGCTTTTTCACAGAGATTTTGAAACTGAAATCTCCCATGCCGTTTCCACCATGGGCAGCAATGGGCTTCCCCATAGAACTTGCCAACCTGAATTCCTACAGGCTAGATATGAGAGGCACATTCTGCTGCTTCCTCCCTTAGAGTTAAACTTGCTTCTGAAAGCTCAACCTCCGGGGAGTCTGTTTGGCAGAGATATAGAACACACTTTTCCAAGCCTGTTGGAAGGCATTTGCAGTTTCATTTCGCGTCTAATTTCCCAAACCAAACTGCTTGCAGCTCTAACTCCCTTCTAACTACCACTTCTTCGGTTCAGTGAGATATGCTGGATTCTAAACGGAGAAGCTTCTCTGACGCTTTTTCACAGAGATTTTGAAACTGAAATTTCCAAACCCGTTTCCAACGAAGGCGCCAATGGGCTTCCCCATAGAACTTGCCAACCTGAATTCCTACAGGCTAGATGTGAGAGGCACATTCTGCTGCTTCCTCCCTTAGAGTTAAACTAGCTTCTGAAAGCTCAACCTCCGGGGAGTTTGTTTGGCAGAGATATAGAACACACTTTTCCAAGCCTGTTGGAGGGCATTTGCAGTTTCATTTCGCGTCTAATTTCCCAAACCAAACTGCTTGCAGCTCTAACGCCCTTCTAACTACCACTTCTTCGGTTCAGTGAGATATGCTGGATTCTAAACGGAGAAGCTTCTCTGACGCTTTTTCACAGAGATTTTGAAACTGAAATCTCCCATGCCGTTTCCACCATAGGCAGCAATGGGCTTCCCCATAGAACTTGCCAACCTGAATTCCTACAGGCTAGATGTGAGAGGCACATTCTGCTGCTTCCTCCCTTAGAGTTAAACTTGCTTCTGAAAGCTCAACCTCCGGGGAGTTTGTTTGGCAGAGATATAGAACACACTTTTCCAAGCCTGTTGGAAGGCATTTGCAGTTTCATTTCGCGTCTAATTTCCCAAACCAAACTGCTTGCAGCTCTAACTCCCTTCTAACTACCACTTCTTCGGTTCAGTGAGATATGCTGGATTCTAAACGGAGAAGCTTCTCTGACGCTTTTTCACAGAGATTTTGAAACTGAAATTTCCAAACCCGTTTCCAACGAAGGCGCCAATGGGCTTCCCCATAGAACTTGCCAACCTGAATTCCTACAGGCTAGATGTGAGAGGCACATTCTGCTGCTTCCTCCCTTAGAGTTAAACTAGCTTCTGAAAGCTCAACCTCCGGGGAGTTTGTTTGGCAGAGATATAGAACACACTTTTCCAAGCCTGTTGGAAGGCATTTGCAGTTTCATTTCGCGTCTAATTTCCCAAACCAAACTGCTTGCAGCTCTAACTGCCTTCTAACTACCACTTCTTCGGTTCAGTGAGATATGCTGGATTCTAAACGGAGAAGCTTCTCTGACGCTTTTTCACAGAGATTTTGAAACTGAAATCTCCCATGCCGTTTCCACCATAGGCAGCAATGGGCTTCCCCATAGAACTTGCCAACCTGAATTCCTACAGGCTAGATGTGAGAGGCACATTCTGCTGCTTCCTCCCTTAGGGTTAAACTAGCTTCTGAAAGCTCAACCTCCGGGGAGTCTGTTTGGCAGAGATATAGAACACACTTTTCCAAGCCTGTTGGAAGGCCTTTGCAGTGTCATTTCGCGTCTAATTTCCCAAACCAAACTGCTTGCAGCTCTAACTCCCTTCTACCTACCACTTCTTCGGTTCTGTGAGATATGCTGGATTCTAAACGGGGAAGCTTCTCTGATGCATTTTCACAGAGATTTTGAAACTGAAATTTCCAAACCAGTTTCCAAGGAAGGCGCCAAAGGGCTTCCCAATATAACTTGCCAACCTGAATTCCTACAGGCTAGATGTGAGAGGCACATTCTGCTGCTTCCTCCCTTAGAGTTAAACTAGCTTCTGAAAGCTCAACCTCCGGGGAGTCTGTTTGGCAGAGATATAGAACACACTTTTCCAAGCCTGTTGGAAGGCCTTTGCAGTGTCATTTCGCGTCTAATTTCCCAAACCAAACTGCTTGCAGCTCTAACTCCCTTCTAACTACCACTTCTTCGGTTCAGTGAGATATGCGGGATTCTAAACGGAGAAGCTTCTCTGACGCTTTTTCACAGAGATTTTGAAACTGAAATTTCCAAACCCGTTTCCAACGAAGGCGCCAATGGGCTTCCCCATAGAACTTGCCAACCTGAATTCCTACAGGCTAGATGTGAGAGGCACATTCTGCTGCTTCCTCCCTAAGAGTTAAGCGTGCTTCTGAAAGCTCAACCTCCGGGGAGTCTGTTTGGCAGAGATATAGAACACACTTTTCCAAGCCTGTTGGAAGGCCTTTGCAGTGTCATTTCGCGTCTAATTTCCCAAACCAAACTGCTTGCAGCTCTAACTCCCTTCTAACTACCACTTCTTCGGTTCAGTGAGATATGCTGGATTCTGAACGGAGAAGCTTCTCTGACGCTTTTTCACAGAGATTTTGAAACTGAAATCTCCCATGCCGTTTCCACCATAGGCAGCAATGGGCTTCCCCATAGAAATTGCCAACCTGAATTCCTACAGGCTAGATGTGAGAGGCACATTCTGCTGCTTCCTCCCTTAGAGTTAAACTAGCTTCTGAAAGCTCAACCTCCGGGGAGTCTGTTTGGCAGAGATATAGAACACAATTTTCCAAGCCTGTTGGATTGCCTTTGCAGTGTCATTTCGCGTCTAATTTCCCAAACCAAACTGCTTGCAGCTCTAACTCCCTTCTAACTACCACTTCTTCGGTTCGGTGAGATATGCAGGATTCTAAACGGAGAAGCTTATCTGACGCTTTTTCACAGAGATTTTGAAACTGAAATCTCCCATGCCGTTTCCACCATAGGCAGCAATGGGCTTCCCCATAGAACTTGCCAACCTGAATTCCTACAGGCTAGATGTGAGAGGCACATTCTGCTGCTTCCTCCCTTAGAGTTAAAGTTGCTTCTGAAATCTCAACCTCCGGGGAGTCTGTTTGGCAGAGATATAGAACACACTTTTCCAAGCCTGTTGGAAGGCCTTTGCAGTGTCATTTCGCGTCTAATTTCCCAAACCAAACTGCTTGCAGCTCTAACTCCCTTCTAACTACCACTTCTTCGGTTCAGTGAGATATGCTGGATTCTAAACGGAGAAGCTTCTCTGACGCTTTTTCACAGAGATTTTGAAACTGAAATCTCCCATGCCGTTTCCACCATAGGCAGCAATGGGCTTCCCCATAGAATTTGCCAACCTGAATTCCTACAGGCTAGATGTGAGAGGCACATTCTGCTGCTTCCTCCCTTAGGGTTAAACTAGCTTCTGAAACCTCAACCTCCGGGGAGTCTGTTTGGCAGAGATATAGAACACACTTTTCCAAGCCTGTTGGAAGGCATTTGCAGTGTCATTTCGCGTCTAATTTCCCAAACCTAACTGCTTGCAGCTCTAACTCCCTTCTAACTACCACTTCTTCGGTTCAGTGAGATATGCGGGATTCTAAACGGAGAAGCTTCTCTGACGCTTTTTCACAGAGACTTTGTAACTGAAATCTCCCATGCCGTTTCCACCATAGGCAGCAATGGGCTTCCCCATAGAACTTGCCAACCTGAATTCCTACAGGCTAGATGTGAGAGGCACATTCTGCTGCTTCCTCCCTTAGAGTTAACCTTGCTTGTGAAAGCTCAACCTCCGGGGAGTCTGTTTGGCAGAGATATAGAACACACTTTTCCAAGCCTGTTGGAAGGCATTTGCAGTTTCATTTCGCGTCTAATTTCCCAAACCAAACTGCTTGCAGCTCTAACTGCCTTCTAACTACCACTTCTTCGGTTCAGTGAGATATGCTGGATTCTAAACGGAGAAGCTTCTCTGACGCTTTTTCACAGAGATTTTGAAACTGAAATCTCCCATGCCGTTTCCACCATAGGCAGCAATGGGCTTCCCCAAAGAACTTGCCAACCTGAATTCCTACAGGCTAGATGTGAGAGGCACATTCTGCTGCTTCCTCCCTTAGAGTTAAACTAGCTTCTGAAAGCTCAACCTCCGGGGAGTTTGTTTGGCAGAGATATAGAACACACTTTTCCAAGCCTGTTGGAAGGCATTTGCAGTTTCATTTCGCGTCTAATTTCCCAAACCAAACTGCTTGCAGCTCTAACTGCCTTCTAACTACCACTTCTTCGGTTCAGTGAGATATGCTGGATTCTAAACGGAGAAGCTTCTCTGACGCTTTTTCACAGAGATTTTGAAACTGAAATCTCCCATGCCGTTTCCACCATAGGCAGCAATGGGCTTCCCCATAGAACTTGCCAACCTGAATTCCTACAGGCTAGATGTGAGAGGCACATTCTGCTGCTTCCTCCCTAACAGTTAAGCTTGCTTCTGAAAGCTCAACCTCCGGGGACTCTGTTTGGCACAGATATAGAACACACTTTTCCAAGCCTGTTGGAAGGCCTTTGCAGTGTCATTTCGCATCTAATTTCCCAAACCAAACTGCTTGCAGCTCTAACTCCCTTCTAACTACCACTTCTTCGGTTCAATGAGATATGCTGGATTCTAAACGGAGAAGCTTCTCTGACGCTTTTTCACAGAGATTTTGAAACTGAAATCTCCCATGCCGTTTCCACCATAGGCAGCAATGGGCTTCCCCATAGAACTTGCCAACCTGAATTCCTACAGGCTAGATGTGAGAGGCACATTCTGCTGCTTCCTCCCTTAGAGTTAAACTTGCTTCTGAAAGCTCAACCTCCGGGGAGTTTGTTTGGCAGAGATATAGAACACACTTTTCCAAGCCTGTTGGAAGGCATTTGCAGTTTCATTTCGCGTCTAATTTCCCAAACCAAACTGCTTGCAGCTCTAACTCCCTTCTAACTACCACTTCTTAGGTTCAGTGAGATATGCTGGATTCTAAACGGAGAAGCTTCTCTGACGCTTTTTCACAGAGATTTTGAAACTGAAATTTCCAAACCCGTTTCCAACGAAGGCGCCAATGGGCTTCCCCATAGAACTTGCCAACCTGAATTCCTACAGGCTAGATGTGAGAGGCACATTCTGCTGCTTCCTCCCTTAGAGTTAAACTAGCTTCTGAAAGCTCAACCTCCGGGGAGTTTGTTTGGCAGAGATATAGAACACACTTTTCCAAGCCTGTTGGAAGGCATTTGCAGTTTCATTTCGCGTCTAATTTCCCAAACCAAACTGCTTGCAGCTCTAACTCCCTTCTAACTACCACTTCTTCGGTTCAGTGAGATATGCTGGATTCTAAACGGAGAAGCTTCTCTGACGCTTTTTCACAGAGATTTTGAAACTGAAATCTCCCATGCCGTTTCCACCATAGGCAGCAATGGGCTTCCCCATAGAACTTGCCTACCTGAATTCCTACAGGCTAAATGTGAGAGGCACATTCTGCTGCTTCCTCCCTTAGAGTTAAACTTGCTTCTGAAAGCTCAACCTCCGGGGAGTTTGTTTGGCAGAGATATAGAACACACTTTTCCAAGCCTGTTGGAAGGCATTTGCAGTTTCATTTCGCGTCTAATTTCCAAAACCAAACTGCTTGCAGCTCTAACTCCCTTCTAACTACCACTTCTTTGGTTCAGTGAGATATGCTGGATTCTAAACGGAGAAGCTTCTCTGACGCTTTTTCACAGAGATTTTGAAACTGAAATCTCCCATGCCGTTTCCACCATAGGCAGCAATGGGCTTCCCCATAGAACTTGCCAACCTGAATTCCTACAGGCTAGATGTGAGAGGCACATTCTGCTGCTTCCTCCCTTAGGGTTAAACTAGCTTCTGAAAGCTCAACCTCCGGGGAGTCTGTTTGGCAGAGATATAGAACACACTTTTCCAAGCCTGTTGGAAGGCCTTTGCAGTGTCATTTCGCGTCTAATTTCCCAAACCAAACTGCTTGCAGCTCTAACTCCCTTCTACCTACCACTTCTTCGGTTCTGTGAGATATGCTGGATTCTAAACGGGGAAGCTTCTCTGATGCATTTTCACAGAGATTTTGAAACTGAAATTTCCAAACCAGTTTCCAAGGAAGGCGCCAAAGGGCTTCCCAATATAACTTGCCAACCTGAATTCCTACAGGCTAGATGTGAGAGGCACATTCTGCTGCTTCCTCCCTTAGAGTTAAACTAGCTTCTGAAAGCTCAACCTCCGGGGAGTCTGTTTGGCAGAGATATAGAACACACTTTTCCAAGCCTGTTGGAAGGCCTTTGCAGTGTCATTTCGCGTCTAATTTCCCAAACCAAACTGCTTGCAGCTCTAACTCCCTTCTAACTACCACTTCTTCGGTTCAGTGAGATATGCGGGATTCTAAACGGAGAAGCTTCTCTGACGCTTTTTCACAGAGATTTTGAAACTGAAATTTCCAAACCCGTTTCCAACGAAGGCGCCAATGGGCTTCCCCATAGAACTTGCCAACCTGAATTCCTACAGGCTAGATGTGAGAGGCACATTCTGCTGCTTCCTCCCTAAGAGTTAAGCGTGCTTCTGAAAGCTCAACCTCCGGGGAGTCTGTTTGGCAGAGATATAGAACACACTTTTCCAAGCCTGTTGGAAGGCCTTTGCAGTGTCATTTCGCGTCTAATTTCCCAAACCAAACTGCTTGCAGCTCTAACTCCCTTCTAACTACCACTTCTTCGGTTCAGTGAGATATGCTGGATTCTGAACGGAGAAGCTTCTCTGACGCTTTTTCACAGAGATTTTGAAACTGAAATCTCCCATGCCGTTTCCACCATAGGCAGCAATGGGCTTCCCCATAGAAATTGCCAACCTGAATTCCTACAGGCTAGATGTGAGAGGCACATTCTGCTGCTTCCTCCCTTAGAGTTAAACTAGCTTCTGAAAGCTCAACCTCCGGGGAGTCTGTTTGGCAGAGATATAGAACACAATTTTCCAAGCCTGTTGGATTGCCTTTGCAGTGTCATTTCGCGTCTAATTTCCCAAACCAAACTGCTTGCAGCTCTAACTCCCTTCTAACTACCACTTCTTCGGTTCGGTGAGATATGCAGGATTCTAAACGGAGAAGCTTATCTGACGCTTTTTCACAGAGATTTTGAAACTGAAATCTCCCATGCCGTTTCCACCATAGGCAGCAATGGGCTTCCCCATAGAACTTGCCAACCTGAATTCCTACAGGCTAGATGTGAGAGGCACATTCTGCTGCTTCCTCCCTTAGAGTTAAAGTTGCTTCTGAAATCTCAACCTCCGGGGAGTCTGTTTGGCAGAGATATAGAACACACTTTTCCAAGCCTGTTGGAAGGCCTTTGCAGTGTCATTTCGCGTCTAATTTCCCAAACCAAACTGCTTGCAGCTCTAACTCCCTTCTAACTACCACTTCTTCGGTTCAGTGAGATATGCTGGATTCTAAACGGAGAAGCTTCTCTGACGCTTTTTCACAGAGATTTTGAAACTGAAATCTCCCATGCCGTTTCCACCATAGGCAGCAATGGGCTTCCCCATAGAATTTGCCAACCTGAATTCCTACAGGCTAGATGTGAGAGGCACATTCTGCTGCTTCCTCCCTTAGGGTTAAACTAGCTTCTGAAACCTCAACCTCCGGGGAGTCTGTTTGGCAGAGATATAGAACACACTTTTCCAAGCCTGTTGGAAGGCATTTGCAGTGTCATTTCGCGTCTAATTTCCCAAACCAAACTGCTTGCAGCTCTAACTCCCTTCTAACTACCACTTCTTCGGTTCAGTGAGATATGCGGGATTCTAAACGGAGAAGCTTCTCTGACGCTTTTTCACAGAGACTTTGTAACTGAAATCTCCCATGCCGTTTCCACCATAGGCAGCAATGGGCTTCCCCATAGAACTTGCCAACCTGAATTCCTACAGGCTAGATGTGAGAGGCACATTCTGCTGCTTCCTCCCTTAGAGTTAACCTTGCTTGTGAAAGCTCAACCTCCGGGGAGTCTGTTTGGCAGAGATATAGAACACACTTTTCCAAGCCTGTTGGAAGGCATTTGCAGTTTCATTTCGCGTCTAATTTCCCAAACCAAACTGCTTGCAGCTCTAACTGCCTTCTAACTACCACTTCTTCGGTTCAGTGAGATATGCTGGATTCTAAACGGAGAAGCTTCTCTGACGCTTTTTCACAGAGATTTTGAAACTGAAATCTCCCATGCCGTTTCCACCATAGGCAGCAATGGGCTTCCCCAAAGAACTTGCCAACCTGAATTCCTACAGGCTAGATGTGAGAGGCACATTCTGCTGCTTCCTCCCTTAGAGTTAAACTAGCTTCTGAAAGCTCAACCTCCGGGGAGTTTGTTTGGCAGAGATATAGAACACACTTTTCCAAGCCTGTTGGAAGGCATTTGCAGTTTCATTTCGCGTCTAATTTCCCAAACCAAACTGCTTGCAGCTCTAACTCCCTTCTAACTACCACTTCTTCGGTTCAGTGAGATATGCTGGATTCTAAACGGAGAAGCTTCTCTGACGCTTTTTCACAGAGATTTTGAAACTGAAATCTCCCATGCCGTTTCCACCATAGGCAGCAATGGGCTTCCCCATAGAACTTGCCAACCTGAATTCCTACAGGCTAGATGTGAGAGGCACATTCTGCTGCTTCCTCCCTAACAGTTAAGCTTGCTTCTGAAAGCTCAACCTCCGGGGACTCTGTTTGGCACAGATATAGAACACACTTTTCCAAGCCTGTTGGAAGGCCTTTGCAGTGTCATTTCGCATCTAATTTCCCAAACCAAACTGCTTGCAGCTCTAACTCCCTTCTAACTACCACTTCTTCGGTTCAATGAGATATGCTGGATTCTAAACGGAGAAGCTTCTCTGACGCTTTTTCACAGAGATTTTGAAACTGAAATCTCCCATGCCGTTTCCACCATAGGCAGCAATGGGCTTCCCCATAGAACTTGCCAACCTGAATTCCTACAGGCTAGATGTGAGAGGCACATTCTGCTGCTTCCTCCCTTAGAGTTAAACTTGCTTCTGAAAGCTCAACCTCCGGGGAGTTTGTTTGGCAGAGATATAGAACACACTTTTCCAAGCCTGTTGGAAGGCATTTGCAGTTTCATTTCGCGTCTAATTTCCCAAACCAAACTGCTTGCAGCTCTAACTCCCTTCTAACTACCACTTCTTAGGTTCAGTGAGATATGCTGGATTCTAAACGGAGAAGCTTCTCTGACGCTTTTTCACAGAGATTTTGAAACTGAAATTTCCAAACCCGTTTCCAACGAAGGCGCCAATGGGCTTCCCCATAGAACTTGCCAACCTGAATTCCTACAGGCTAGATGTGAGAGGCACATTCTGCTGCTTCCTCCCTTAGAGTTAAACTAGCTTCTGAAAGCTCAACCTCCGGGGAGTTTGTTTGGCAGAGATATAGAACACACTTTTCCAAGCCTGTTGGAAGGCATTTGCAGTTTCATTTCGCGTCTAATTTCCCAAACCAAACTGCTTGCAGCTCTAACTCCCTTCTAACTACCACTTCTTCGGTTCAGTGAGATATGCTGGATTCTAAACGGAGAAGCTTCTCTGACGCTTTTTCACAGAGATTTTGAAACTGAAATCTCCCATGCCGTTTCCACCATAGGCAGCAATGGGCTTCCCCATAGAACTTGCCTACCTGAATTCCTACAGGCTAAATGTGAGAGGCACATTCTGCTGCTTCCTCCCTTAGAGTTAAACTTGCTTCTGAAAGCTCAACCTCCGGGGAGTTTGTTTGGCAGAGATATAGAACACACTTTTCCAAGCCTGTTGGAAGGCATTTGCAGTTTCATTTCGCGTCTAATTTCCAAAACCAAACTGCTTGCAGCTCTAACTCCCTTCTAACTACCACTTCTTTGGTTCAGTGAGATATGCTGGATTCTAAACGGAGAAGCTTCTCTGACGCTTTTTCACAGAGATTTTGAAACTGAAATCTCCCATGCCGTTTCCACCATAGGCAGCAATGGGCTTCCCCATAGAACTTGCCAACCTGAATTCCTACAGGCTAGATGTGAGAGGCACATTCTGCTGCTTCCTCCCTAAGAGTTAAGCTTGCTTCTGAAAGCTCAACCTCCGGGGAGTCTGTTTGGCAGAGATATAGAACACACTTTTCCAAGCCTGTTGGAAGGCCTTTGCAGTGTCATTTCGCATCTAATTTCCCAAACCAAACTGCTTGCAGCTCTAACTCCCTTCTAACTACCACTTCTTCGGTTCAGTGAGATATGCTGGATTCTAAACGGAGAAGCTTCTCTGACGCTTTTTCACAGAGATTTTGAAACTGAAATCTCCCATGCCGTTTCCACCATGGGCAGCAATGGGCTTCCCCATAGAACTTGCCAACCTGAATTCCTACAGGCTAGATATGAGAGGCACATTCTGCTGCTTCCTCCCTTAGAGTTAAACTTGCTTCTGAAAGCTCAACCTCCGGGGAGTCTGTTTGGCAGAGATATAGAACACACTTTTCCAAGCCTGTTGGAAGGCATTTGCAGTTTCATTTCGCGTCTAATTTCCCAAACCAAACTGCTTGCAGCTCTAACTCCCTTCTAACTACCACTTCTTCGGTTCAGTGAGATATGCTGGATTCTAAACGGAGAAGCTTCTCTGACGCTTTTTCACAGAGATTTTGAAACTGAAATTTCCAAACCCGTTTCCAACGAAGGCGCCAATGGGCTTCCCCATAGAACTTGCCAACCTGAATTCCTACAGGCTAGATGTGAGAGGCACATTCTGCTGCTTCCTCCCTTAGAGTTAAACTAGCTTCTGAAAGCTCAACCTCCGGGGAGTTTGTTTGGCAGAGATATAGAACACACTTTTCCAAGCCTGTTGGAGGGCATTTGCAGTTTCATTTCGCGTCTAATTTCCCAAACCAAACTGCTTGCAGCTCTAACGCCCTTCTAACTACCACTTCTTCGGTTCAGTGAGATATGCTGGATTCTAAACGGAGAAGCTTCTCTGACGCTTTTTCACAGAGATTTTGAAACTGAAATCTCCCATGCCGTTTCCACCATAGGCAGCAATGGGCTTCCCCATAGAACTTGCCAACCTGAATTCCTACAGGCTAGATGTGAGAGGCACATTCTGCTGCTTCCTCCCTTAGAGTTAAACTTGCTTCTGAAAGCTCAACCTCCGGGGAGTTTGTTTGGCAGAGATATAGAACACACTTTTCCAAGCCTGTTGGAAGGCATTTGCAGTTTCATTTCGCGTCTAATTTCCCAAACCAAACTGCTTGCAGCTCTAACTCCCTTCTAACTACCACTTCTTCAGTTCAGTGAGATATGCTGGATTCTAAACGGAGAAGCTTCTCTGACGCTTTTTCACAGAGATTTTGAAACTGAAATTTCCAAACCCGTTTCCAACGAAGGCGCCAATGGGCTTCCCCATAGAACTTGCCAACCTGAATTCCTACAGGCTAGATGTGAGAGGCACATTCTGCTGCTTCCTCCCTTAGAGTTAAACTAGCTTCTGAAAGCTCAACCTCCGGGGAGTTTGTTTGGCAGAGATATAGAACACACTTTTCCAAGCCTGTTGGAAGGCATTTGCAGTTTCATTTCGCGTCTAATTTCCCAAACCAAACTGCTTGCAGCTCTAACTGCCTTCTAACTACCACTTCTTCGGTTCAGTGAGATATGCTGGATTCTAAACGGAGAAGCTTCTCTGACGCTTTTTCACAGAGATTTTGAAACTGAAATCTCCCATGCCGTTTCCACCATAGGCAGCAATGGGCTTCCCCATAGAACTTGCCAACCTGAATTCCTACAGGCTAGATGTGAGAGGCACATTCTGCTGCTTCCTCCCTTAGGGTTAAACTAGCTTCTGAAAGCTCAACCTCCGGGGAGTCTGTTTGGCAGAGATATAGAACACACTTTTCCAAGCCTGTTGGAAGGCCTTTGCAGTGTCATTTCGCGTCTAATTTCCCAAACCAAACTGCTTGCAGCTCTAACTCCCTTCTACCTACCACTTCTTCGGTTCTGTGAGATATGCTGGATTCTAAACGGGGAAGCTTCTCTGATGCATTTTCACAGAGATTTTGAAACTGAAATTTCCAAACCAGTTTCCAAGGAAGGCGCCAAAGGGCTTCCCAATATAACTTGCCAACCTGAATTCCTACAGGCTAGATGTGAGAGGCACATTCTGCTGCTTCCTCCCTTAGAGTTAAACTAGCTTCTGAAAGCTCAACCTCCGGGGAGTCTGTTTGGCAGAGATATAGAACACACTTTTCCAAGCCTGTTGGAAGGCCTTTGCAGTGTCATTTCGCGTCTAATTTCCCAAACCAAACTGCTTGCAGCTCTAACTCCCTTCTAACTACCACTTCTTCGGTTCAGTGAGATATGCGGGATTCTAAACGGAGAAGCTTCTCTGACGCTTTTTCACAGAGATTTTGAAACTGAAATTTCCAAACCCGTTTCCAACGAAGGCGCCAATGGGCTTCCCCATAGAACTTGCCAACCTGAATTCCTACAGGCTAGATGTGAGAGGCACATTCTGCTGCTTCCTCCCTAAGAGTTAAGCGTGCTTCTGAAAGCTCAACCTCCGGGGAGTCTGTTTGGCAGAGATATAGAACACACTTTTCCAAGCCTGTTGGA
Source organism: Cynocephalus volans (assembly GCF_027409185.1). Lineage (NCBI taxonomy): Eukaryota > Metazoa > Chordata > Mammalia > Dermoptera > Cynocephalidae > Cynocephalus > Cynocephalus volans. The sequence goes on along the minus strand of NW_026902436.1, from coordinate 198,851 downwards.
AGGCCTTTGCAGTGTCATTTCGCGTCTAATTTCCCAAACCAAACTGCTTGCAGCTCTAACTCCCTTCTAACTACCACTTCTTCGGTTCAGTGAGATATGCTGGATTCTGAACGGAGAAGCTTCTCTGACGCTTTTTCACAGAGATTTTGAAACTGAAATCTCCCATGCCGTTTCCACCATAGGCAGCAATGGGCTTCCCCATAGAACTTGCCAACCTGAATTCCTACAGGCTAGATGTGAGAGGCACATTCTGCTGCTTCCTCCCTTAGAGTTAAACTAGCTTCTGAAAGCTCAACCTCCGGGGAGTCTGTTTGGCAGAGATATAGAACACAATTTTCCAAGCCTGTTGGATTGCCTTTGCAGTGTCATTTCGCGTCTAATTTCCCAAACCAAACTGCTTGCAGCTCTAACTCCCTTCTAACTACCACTTCTTCGGTTCGGTGAGATATGCAGGATTCTAAACGGAGAAGCTTATCTGACGCTTTTTCACAGAGATTTTGAAACTGAAATCTCCCATGCCGTTTCCACCATAGGCAGCAATGGGCTTCCCCATAGAACTTGCCAACCTGAATTCCTACAGGCTAGATGTGAGAGGCACATTCTGCTGCTTCCTCCCTTAGAGTTAAAGTTGCTTCTGAAATCTCAACCTCCGGGGAGTCTGTTTGGCAGAGATATAGAACACACTTTTCCAAGCCTGTTGGAAGGCCTTTGCAGTGTCATTTCGCGTCTAATTTCCCAAACCAAACTGCTTGCAGCTCTAACTCCCTTCTAACTACCACTTCTTCGGTTCAGTGAGATATGCTGGATTCTAAACGGAGAAGCTTCTCTGACGCTTTTTCACAGAGATTTTGAAACTGAAATCTCCCATGCCGTTTCCACCATAGGCAGCAATGGGCTTCCCCATAGAATTTGCCAACCTGAATTCCTACAGGCTAGATGTGAGAGGCACATTCTGCTGCTTCCTCCCTTAGGGTTAAACTAGCTTCTGAAACCTCAACCTCCGGGGAGTCTGTTTGGCAGAGATATAGAACACACTTTTCCAAGCCTGTTGGAAGGCATTTGCAGTGTCATTTCGCGTCTAATTTCCCAAACCAAACTGCTTGCAGCTCTAACTCCCTTCTAACTACCACTTCTTCGGTTCAGTGAGATATGCGGGATTCTAAACGGAGAAGCTTCTCTGACGCTTTTTCACAGAGACTTTGTAACTGAAATCTCCCATGCCGTTTCCACCATAGGCAGCAATGGGCTTCCCCATAGAACTTGCCAACCTGAATTCCTACAGGCTAGATGTGAGAGGCACATTCTGCTGCTTCCTCCCTTAGAGTTAACCTTGCTTGTGAAAGCTCAACCTCCGGGGAGTCTGTTTGGCAGAGATATAGAACACACTTTTCCAAGCCTGTTGGAAGGCATTTGCAGTTTCATTTCGCGTCTAATTTCCCAAACCAAACTGCTTGCAGCTCTAACTGCCTTCTAACTACCACTTCTTCGGTTCAGTGAGATATGCTGGATTCTAAACGGAGAAGCTTCTCTGACGCTTTTTCACAGAGATTTTGAAACTGAAATCTCCCATGCCGTTTCCACCATAGGCAGCAATGGGCTTCCCCAAAGAACTTGCCAACCTGAATTCCTACAGGCTAGATGTGAGAGGCACATTCTGCTGCTTCCTCCCTTAGAGTTAAACTAGCTTCTGAAAGCTCAACCTCCGGGGAGTTTGTTTGGCAGAGATATAGAACACACTTTTCCAAGCCTGTTGGAAGGCATTTGCAGTTTCATTTCGCGTCTAATTTCCCAAACCAAACTGCTTGCAGCTCTAACTCCCTTCTAACTACCACTTCTTCGGTTCAGTGAGATATGCTGGATTGTAAACGGAGAAGCTTCTCTGACGCTTTTTCACAGAGATTTTGAAACTGAAATCTCCCATGCCGTTTCCACCATAGGCAGCAATGGGCTTCCCCATAGAACTTGCCAACCTGAATTCCTACAGGCTAGATGTGAGAGGCACATTCTGCTGCTTCCTCCCTAACAGTTAAGCTTGCTTCTGAAAGCTCAACCTCCGGGGACTCTGTTTGGCACAGATATAGAACACACTTTTCCAAGCCTGTTGGAAGGCCTTTGCAGTGTCATTTCGCATCTAATTTCCCAAACCAAACTGCTTGCAGCTCTAACTCCCTTCTAACTACCACTTCTTCGGTTCAGTGAGATATGCTGGATTCTAAACGGAGAAGCTTCTCTGACGCTTTTTCACAGAGATTTTGAAACTGAAATCTCCCATGCCGTTTCCACCATAGGCAGCAATGGGCTTCCCCATAGAACTTGCCTACCTGAATTCCTACAGGCTAAATGTGAGAGGCACATTCTGCTGCTTCCTCCCTTAGAGTTAAACTTGCTTCTGAAAGCTCAACCTCCGGGGAGTTTGTTTGGCAGAGATATAGAACACACTTTTCCAAGCCTGTTGGAAGGCCTTTGCAGTGTCATTTCGCATCTAATTTCCCAAACCAAACTGCTTGCAGCTCTAACTCCCTTCTAACTACCACTTCTTCGGTTCAGTGAGATATGCTGGATTGTAAACGGAGAAGCTTCTCTGACGCTTTTTCACAGAGATTTTGAAACTGAAATCTCCCATGCCGTTTCCACCATAGGCAGCAATGGGCTTCCCCATAGAACTTGCCAACCTGAATTCCTACAGGCTAGATGTGAGAGGCACATTCTGCTGCTTCCTCCCTAAGAGTTAAGCGTGCTTCTGAAAGCTCAACCTCCGGGGAGTCTGTTTGGCAGAGATATAGAACACACTTTTCCAAGCCTGTTGGAAGGCCTTTGCAGTGTCATTTCGCGTCTAATTTCCCAAACCAAACTGCTTGCAGCTCTAACTCCCTTCTAACTACCACTTCTTCGGTTCAGTGAGATATGCTGGATTCTGAACGGAGAAGCTTCTCTGACGCTTTTTCACAGAGATTTTGAAACTGAAATCTCCCATGCCGTTTCCACCATAGGCAGCAATGGGCTTCCCCATAGAACTTGCCAACCTGAATTCCTACAGGCTAGATGTGAGAGGCACATTCTGCTGCTTCCTCCCTTCGAGTTAAACTAGCTTCTGAAAGCTCAACCTCCGGGGAGTCTGTTTGGCAGAGATATAGAACACACTTTTCCAAGCCTGTTGGATTGCCTTTGCAGTGTCATTTCGCGTCTAATTTCCCAAACCAAACTGCTTGCAGCTCTAACTCCCTTCTAACTACCACTTCTTCGGTTCGGTGAGATATGCAGGATTCTAAACGGAGAAGCTTCTCTGACGCTTTTTCACAGAGATTTTGAAACTGAAATCTCCCATGCCGTTTCCACCATAGGCAGCAATGGGCTTCCCCATAGAACTTGCCAACCTGAATTCCTACAGGCTAGATGTGAGAGGCACATTCTGCTTCTTCCTCCCTTAGAGTTAAAGTTGCTTCTGAAATCTCAACCTCCGGGGAGTCTGTTTGGCAGAGATATAGAACACACTTTTCCAAGCCTGTTGGAAGGCCTTTGCAGTGTCATTTCGCGTCTAATTTCCCAAACCAAACTGCTTGCAGCTCTAACTCCCTTCTAACTACCACTTCTTCGGTTCAGTGAGATATGCTGGATTCTAAACGGAGAAGCTTCTCTGACGCTTTTTCACAGAGATTTTGAAACTGAAATTTCCAAACCCGTTTCCAACGAAAGCGCCAATGGGCTTCCCCATAGAACTTGCCAACCTGAATTCCTACAGGCTAGATGTGAGAGGCACATTCTGCTGCTTCCTCCCTTAGAGTTAAACTAGCTTCTGAAAGCTCAACCTCCGGGGAGTTTGTTTGGCAGAGATATAGAACACAATTTTCCAAGCCTGTTGGAAGGCATTGGCAGTTTCATTTCGCGTCTAATTTCCCAAACCAAACTGCTTGCAGCTCTAACTGCCTTCTAACTACCACTTCTTCGGTTCAGTGAGATATGCTGGATTCTAAACGGAGAAGCTTCTCTGACGCTTTTTCACAGAGATTTTGAAACTGAAATCTCCCATGCTGTTTCCACCATAGCCAGCAATGGGTTTCCCCATAGAACTTGCCAACCTGAATTCCTACAGGCTAGATGTGAGAGGCACATTCTGCTGCTTCCTCCCTTAGAGTTAAACTAGCTTCTGAAAGCTCAACCTCCGGGGAGTCTGTTTTGCAGAGATATAGAACACAATTTTCCAAGCCTGTTGGAAGGCATTTGCAGTTTCATTTCGCGTCTAATTTCCCAAACCAAACTGCTTGCAGCTCTAACTGCCTTCTAACTACCACTTCTTCGGTTCAGTGAGATATGCTGGATTCTAAACGGAGAAGCTTCTCTGACGCTTTTTCACAGAGATTTTGAAACTGAAATCTCCCATGCCGTTTCCACCATAGGCAGCAATGGGCTTCCCCATAGAACTTGCCAACCTGAATTCCTACAGGCTAGATGTGAGAGGCACATTCTGCTGCTTCCTCCCTAAGAGTTAAGCTTGCTTCTGAAAGCTCAACCTCCGGGGAGTCTGTTTGGCAGAGATATAGAACACACTTTTCCAAGCCTGTTGGAAGGCCTTTGCAGTGTCATTTCGCATCTAATTTCCCATACCAAACTGCTTGCAGCTCTAACTCCCTTCTAACTACCACTTCTTCGGTTCAGTGAGATATGCTGGATTTTAAACGGAGAAGCTTCTCTGACGCTTTTTCACAGAGATTTTGAAACTGAAATTTCCAAACCCGTTTCCAACGAAGGCGCCAATGGGCTTCCCCATAGAACTTGCCAACCTGAATTCCTACAGGCTAGATGTGAGAGGCACATTCTGCTGCTTCCTCCCTTAGAGTTAAACTAGCTTCTGAAAGCTCAACCTCCGGGGAGTTTGTTTGGCAGAGATATAGAACACACTTTTCCAAGCCTGTTGGAAGGCATTTGCAGTTTCATTTCGCGTCTAATTTCCCAAACCAAACTGCTTGCAGCTCTAACTCCCTTCTAACTACCACTTCTTCGGTTCAGTGAGATATGCTGGATTGTAAACGGAGAAGCTTCTCTGACGCTTTTTCACAGAGATTTTGAAACTGAAATCTCCCATGCCGTTTCCACCATAGGCAGCAATGGGCTTCCCCATAGAACTTGCCAACCTGAATTCCTACAGGCTAGATGTGAGAGGCACATTCTGCTGCTTCCTCCCTAACAGTTAAGCTTGCTTCTGAAAGCTCAACATCCGGGAACTCTGTTTGGCACAGATATAGAACACACTTTTCCAAGCCTGTTGGAAGGCCTTTGCAGTGTCATTTCGCATCTAATTTCCCAAACCAAACTGCTTGCAGCTCTAACTCCCTTCTAACTACCACTTCTTCGGTTCAGTGAGATATGCTGGATTCTAAACGGAGAAGCTTCTCTGACGCTTTTTCACAGAGATTTTGAAAGTGAAATCTCCCATGCCGTTTCCACCATAGGCAGCAATGGGCTTCCCCATAGAACTTGCCAACCTGAATTCCTACAGGCTAGATGTGAGAGGCACATTCTGCTGCTTCCTCCCTTAGAGTTAAACTAGCTTCTGAAAGCTCAACCTCCGGGGAGTTTGTTTGGCAGAGATATAGAACACACTTTTCCAAGCCTGTTGGAAGGCATTTGCAGTTTCATTTCGCGTCTAATTTCCCAAACCAAACTGCTTGCAGCTCTAACTCCCTTCTAACTACCACTTCTTCGGTTCGGTGAGATATGCAGGATTCTAAACGGAGAAGCTTATCTGACGCTTTTTCACAGAGATTTTGAAACTGAAATCTCCCATGCCGTTTCCACCATAGGCAGCAATGGGCTTCCCCATAGAACTTGCCAACCTGAATTCCTACAGGCTAGATGTGAGAGGCACATTCTGCTGCTTCCTCCCTTAGAGTTAAAGTTGCTTCTGAAATCTCAACCTCCGGGGAGTCTGTTTGGCAGAGATATAGAACACACTTTTCCAAGCCTGTTGGAAGGCCTTTGCAGTGTCATTTCGCGTCTAATTTCCCAAACCAAACTGCTTGCAGCTCTAACTCCCTTCTAACTACCACTTCTTCGGTTCAGTGAGATATGCTGGATTCTAAACGGAGAAGCTTCTCTGACGCTTTTTCACAGAGATTTTGAAACTGAAATCTCCCATGCCGTTTCCACCATAGGCAGCAATGGGCTTCCCCATAGAATTTGCCAACCTGAATTCCTACAGGCTAGATGTGAGAGGCACATTCTGCTGCTTCCTCCCTTAGGGTTAAACTAGCTTCTGAAACCTCAACCTCCGGGGAGTCTGTTTGGCAGAGATATAGAACACACTTTTCCAAGCCTGTTGGAAGGCATTTGCAGTGTCATTTCGCGTCTAATTTCCCAAACCAAACTGCTTGCAGCTCTAACTCCCTTCTAACTACCACTTCTTCGGTTCAGTGAGATATGCGGGATTCTAAACGGAGAAGCTTCTCTGACGCTTTTTCACAGAGACTTTGTAACTGAAATCTCCCATGCCGTTTCCACCATAGGCAGCAATGGGCTTCCCCATAGAACTTGCCAACCTGAATTCCTACAGGCTAGATGTGAGAGGCACATTCTGCTGCTTCCTCCCTTAGAGTTAACCTTGCTTGTGAAAGCTCAACCTCCGGGGAGTCTGTTTGGCAGAGATATAGAACACACTTTTCCAAGCCTGTTGGAAGGCATTTGCAGTTTCATTTCGCGTCTAATTTCCCAAACCAAACTGCTTGCAGCTCTAACTGCCTTCTAACTACCACTTCTTCGGTTCAGTGAGATATGCTGGATTCTAAACGGAGAAGCTTCTCTGACGCTTTTTCACAGAGATTTTGAAACTGAAATCTCCCATGCCGTTTCCACCATAGGCAGCAATGGGCTTCCCCAAAGAACTTGCCAACCTGAATTCCTACAGGCTAGATGTGAGAGGCACATTCTGCTGCTTCCTCCCTTAGAGTTAAACTAGCTTCTGAAAGCTCAACCTCCGGGGAGTTTGTTTGGCAGAGATATAGAACACACTTTTCCAAGCCTGTTGGAAGGCATTTGCAGTTTCATTTCGCGTCTAATTTCCCAAACCAAACTGCTTGCAGCTCTAACTCCCTTCTAACTACCACTTCTTCGGTTCAGTGAGATATGCTGGATTGTAAACGGAGAAGCTTCTCTGACGCTTTTTCACAGAGATTTTGAAACTGAAATCTCCCATGCCGTTTCCACCATAGGCAGCAATGGGCTTCCCCATAGAACTTGCCAACCTGAATTCCTACAGGCTAGATGTGAGAGGCACATTCTGCTGCTTCCTCCCTAACAGTTAAGCTTGCTTCTGAAAGCTCAACCTCCGGGGACTCTGTTTGGCACAGATATAGAACACACTTTTCCAAGCCTGTTGGAAGGCCTTTGCAGTGTCATTTCGCATCTAATTTCCCAAACCAAACTGCTTGCAGCTCTAACTCCCTTCTAACTACCACTTCTTCGGTTCAGTGAGATATGCTGGATTCTAAACGGAGAAGCTTCTCTGACGCTTTTTCACAGAGATTTTGAAACTGAAATCTCCCATGCCGTTTCCACCATAGGCAGCAATGGGCTTCCCCATAGAACTTGCCTACCTGAATTCCTACAGGCTAAATGTGAGAGGCACATTCTGCTGCTTCCTCCCTTAGAGTTAAACTTGCTTCTGAAAGCTCAACCTCCGGGGAGTTTGTTTGGCAGAGATATAGAACACACTTTTCCAAGCCTGTTGGAAGGCCTTTGCAGTGTCATTTCGCATCTAATTTCCCAAACCAAACTGCTTGCAGCTCTAACTCCCTTCTAACTACCACTTCTTCGGTTCAGTGAGATATGCTGGATTGTAAACGGAGAAGCTTCTCTGACGCTTTTTCACAGAGATTTTGAAACTGAAATCTCCCATGCCGTTTCCACCATAGGCAGCAATGGGCTTCCCCATAGAACTTGCCAACCTGAATTCCTACAGGCTAGATGTGAGAGGCACATTCTGCTGCTTCCTCCCTAAGAGTTAAGCGTGCTTCTGAAAGCTCAACCTCCGGGGAGTCTGTTTGGCAGAGATATAGAACACACTTTTCCAAGCCTGTTGGAAGGCCTTTGCAGTGTCATTTCGCGTCTAATTTCCCAAACCAAACTGCTTGCAGCTCTAACTCCCTTCTAACTACCACTTCTTCGGTTCAGTGAGATATGCTGGATTCTGAACGGAGAAGCTTCTCTGACGCTTTTTCACAGAGATTTTGAAACTGAAATCTCCCATGCCGTTTCCACCATAGGCAGCAATGGGCTTCCCCATAGAACTTGCCAACCTGAATTCCTACAGGCTAGATGTGAGAGGCACATTCTGCTGCTTCCTCCCTTCGAGTTAAACTAGCTTCTGAAAGCTCAACCTCCGGGGAGTCTGTTTGGCAGAGATATAGAACACACTTTTCCAAGCCTGTTGGATTGCCTTTGCAGTGTCATTTCGCGTCTAATTTCCCAAACCAAACTGCTTGCAGCTCTAACTCCCTTCTAACTACCACTTCTTCGGTTCGGTGAGATATGCAGGATTCTAAACGGAGAAGCTTCTCTGACGCTTTTTCACAGAGATTTTGAAACTGAAATCTCCCATGCCGTTTCCACCATAGGCAGCAATGGGCTTCCCCATAGAACTTGCCAACCTGAATTCCTACAGGCTAGATGTGAGAGGCACATTCTGCTTCTTCCTCCCTTAGAGTTAAAGTTGCTTCTGAAATCTCAACCTCCGGGGAGTCTGTTTGGCAGAGATATAGAACACACTTTTCCAAGCCTGTTGGAAGGCCTTTGCAGTGTCATTTCGCGTCTAATTTCCCAAACCAAACTGCTTGCAGCTCTAACTCCCTTCTAACTACCACTTCTTCGGTTCAGTGAGATATGCTGGATTCTAAACGGAGAAGCTTCTCTGACGCTTTTTCACAGAGATTTTGAAACTGAAATTTCCAAACCCGTTTCCAACGAAAGCGCCAATGGGCTTCCCCATAGAACTTGCCAACCTGAATTCCTACAGGCTAGATGTGAGAGGCACATTCTGCTGCTTCCTCCCTTAGAGTTAAACTAGCTTCTGAAAGCTCAACCTCCGGGGAGTTTGTTTGGCAGAGATATAGAACACAATTTTCCAAGCCTGTTGGAAGGCATTGGCAGTTTCATTTCGCGTCTAATTTCCCAAACCAAACTGCTTGCAGCTCTAACTGCCTTCTAACTACCACTTCTTCGGTTCAGTGAGATATGCTGGATTCTAAACGGAGAAGCTTCTCTGACGCTTTTTCACAGAGATTTTGAAACTGAAATCTCCCATGCTGTTTCCACCATAGCCAGCAATGGGTTTCCCCATAGAACTTGCCAACCTGAATTCCTACAGGCTAGATGTGAGAGGCACATTCTGCTGCTTCCTCCCTTAGAGTTAAACTAGCTTCTGAAAGCTCAACCTCCGGGGAGTCTGTTTTGCAGAGATATAGAACACAATTTTCCAAGCCTGTTGGAAGGCATTTGCAGTTTCATTTCGCGTCTAATTTCCCAAACCAAACTGCTTGCAGCTCTAACTGCCTTCTAACTACCACTTCTTCGGTTCAGTGAGATATGCTGGATTCTAAACGGAGAAGCTTCTCTGACGCTTTTTCACAGAGATTTTGAAACTGAAATCTCCCATGCCGTTTCCACCATAGGCAGCAATGGGCTTCCCCATAGAACTTGCCAACCTGAATTCCTACAGGCTAGATGTGAGAGGCACATTCTGCTGCTTCCTCCCTAAGAGTTAAGCTTGCTTCTGAAAGCTCAACCTCCGGGGAGTCTGTTTGGCAGAGATATAGAACACACTTTTCCAAGCCTGTTGGAAGGCCTTTGCAGTGTCATTTCGCATCTAATTTCCCATACCAAACTGCTTGCAGCTCTAACTCCCTTCTAACTACCACTTCTTCGGTTCAGTGAGATATGCTGGATTTTAAACGGAGAAGCTTCTCTGACGCTTTTTCACAGAGATTTTGAAACTGAAATTTCCAAACCCGTTTCCAACGAAGGCGCCAATGGGCTTCCCCATAGAACTTGCCAACCTGAATTCCTACAGGCTAGATGTGAGAGGCACATTCTGCTGCTTCCTCCCTTAGAGTTAAACTAGCTTCTGAAAGCTCAACCTCCGGGGAGTTTGTTTGGCAGAGATATAGAACACACTTTTCCAAGCCTGTTGGAAGGCATTTGCAGTTTCATTTCGCGTCTAATTTCCCAAACCAAACTGCTTGCAGCTCTAACTCCCTTCTAACTACCACTTCTTCGGTTCAGTGAGATATGCTGGATTGTAAACGGAGAAGCTTCTCTGACGCTTTTTCACAGAGATTTTGAAACTGAAATCTCCCATGCCGTTTCCACCATAGGCAGCAATGGGCTTCCCCATAGAACTTGCCAACCTGAATTCCTACAGGCTAGATGTGAGAGGCACATTCTGCTGCTTCCTCCCTAACAGTTAAGCTTGCTTCTGAAAGCTCAACATCCGGGAACTCTGTTTGGCACAGATATAGAACACACTTTTCCAAGCCTGTTGGAAGGCCTTTGCAGTGTCATTTCGCATCTAATTTCCCAAACCAAACTGCTTGCAGCTCTAACTCCCTTCTAACTACCACTTCTTCGGTTCAGTGAGATATGCTGGATTCTAAACGGAGAAGCTTCTCTGACGCTTTTTCACAGAGATTTTGAAAGTGAAATCTCCCATGCCGTTTCCACCATAGGCAGCAATGGGCTTCCCCATAGAACTTGCCAACCTGAATTCCTACAGGCTAGATGTGAGAGGCACATTCTGCTGCTTCCTCCCTTAGAGTTAAACTAGCTTCTGAAAGCTCAACCTCCGGGGAGTTTGTTTGGCAGAGATATAGAACACACTTTTCCAAGCCTGTTGGAAGGCATTTGCAGTTTCATTTCGCGTCTAATTTCCCAAACCAAACTGCTTGCAGCTCTAACTGCCTTCTAACTACCACTTCTTCGGTTCAGTGAGATATGCTGGATTCTAAACGGAGAAGCTTCTCTGACGCTTTTTCACAGAGATTTTGAAACTGAAATCTCCCATGCCGTTTCCACCATAGGCAGCAATGGGCTTCCCCATAGAACTTGCCAACCTGAATTCCTACAGGCTAGATATGAGAGGCACATTCTGCTGCTTCCTCCCTTAGAGTTAAACTAGCTTCTGAAAGCTCAACCTCCGGGGAGTTTGTTTGGCAGAGATATAGAACACACTTTTCCAAGCCTGTTGGAAGGCATTTGCAGTTTCATTTCGCGTCTAATTTCCCAAACCAAACTGCTTGCAGCTCTAACTCCCTTCTAACTACCACTTCTTCGGTTCAGTGAGATATGCTGGATTCTAAACGGAGAAGCTTCTCTGACGCTTTTTCACAGAGATTTTGAAACTGAAATCTCCCATGCCGTTTCCACCATAGGCAGCAATGGGCTTCCCCATAGAACTTGCCAACCTGAATTCCTACAGGCTAGATGTGAGAGGCACATTCTGCTGCTTCCTCCCTAACAGTTAAGCTTGCTTCTGAAAGCTCAACCTCCGGGGACTCTGTTTGGCACAGATATAGAACACACTTTTCCAAGCCTGTTGGAAGGCCTTTGCAGTGTCATTTCGCATCTAATTTCCCAAACCAAACTGCTTGCAGCTCTAACTCCCTTCTAACTACCACTTCTTCGGTTCAGTGAGATATGCTGGATTCTAAACGGAGAAGCTTCTCTGACGCTTTTTCACAGAGATTTTGAAACTGAAATTTCCAAACCCGTTTCCAACGAAGGTGACAATGTGCTTCCCCATAGAACTTGCCAACCTGAATTCCTACAGGCTAGATGTGAGAGGCACATTCTGCTGCTTCCTCCCTTAGAGTTAAACTAGCTTCTGAAAGCTCAACCTCCGGGGAGTTTGTTTGGCAGAGATATAGAACACACTTTTCCAAGCCTGTTGGAAGGCATTTGCAGTTTCATTTCGCGTCTAATTTCCCAAACCAAACTGCTTGCAGCTCTAACTCCCTTCTAACTACCACTTCTTCGGTTCAGTGAGATATGCTGGATTCTAAACGGAGAAGCTTCTCTGACGCTTTTTCACAGAGATTTTGAAACTGAAATCTCCCATGCCGTTTCCACCATAGGCAGCAATGGGCTTCCCCATAGAACTTGCCAACCTGAATTCCTACAGGCTAGATGTGAGAGGCACATTCTGCTGCTTCCTCCCTAACAGTTAAGCTTGCTTCTGAAAGCTCAACCTCCGGGGACTCTGTTTGGCACAGATATAGAACACACTTTTCCAAGCCTGTTGGAAGGCCTTTGCAGTGTCATTTCGCATCTAATTTCCCAAACCAAACTGCTTGCAGCTCTAACTCCCTTCTAACTACCACTTCTTCGGTTCAGTGAGATATGCTGGATTCTAAACGGAGAAGCTTCTCTGACGCTTTTTCACAGAGATTTTGAAACTGAAATCTCCCATGCCGTTTCCACCGTAGGCAGCAATGGGCTTCCCCATAGAACTTGCCAACCTGAATTCCTACAGGCTAGATGTGAGAGGCACATTCTGCTGCTTCCTCCCTAAGAGTTAAGCTTGCTTCTGAAAGCTCAACCTCCGGGGAGTCTGTTTGGCAGAGATATAGAACACACTTTTCCAAGCCTGTTGAAAGGCCTTTGCAGTGTCATTTCGCATCTAATTTCCCAAACCAAACTGCTTGCAGCTCTAACTCCCTTCTAACTACCACTTCTTCGGTTCAGTGAGATATGCTGGATTCTAAACGGAGAAGCTTCTCTGACGCTTTTTCACAGAGATTTTGAAACTGAAATTTCCAAACCCGTTTCCAACGAAGGCGCCAATGGGCTTCCCCATAGAACTTGCCAACCTGAATTCCTACAGGCTAGATGTGAGAGGCACATTCTGCTGCTTCCTCCCTTAGAGTTAAACTAGCTTCTGAAAGCTCAACCTCCGGGGAGTTTGTTTGGCAGAGATATAGAACACACTTTTCCAAGCCTGTTGGAAGGCATTTGCAGTTTCATTTCGCGTCTAATTTCCCAAACCAAACTGCTTGCAGCTCTAACTCCCTTCTAACTACCACTTCTTCGGTTCAGTGAGATATGCTGGATTGTAAACGGAGAAGCTTCTCTGACGCTTTTTCACAGAGATTTTGAAACTGAAATCTCCCATGCCGTTTCCACCATAGGCAGCAATGGGCTTCCCCATAGAACTTGCCAACCTGAATTCCTACAGGCTAGATGTGAGAGGCACATTCTGCTGCTTCCTCCCTTAGAGTTAAACTAGCTTCTGAAAGCTCAACCTCCGGGGAGTTTGTTTGGCAGAGATATAGAACACACTTTTCCAAGCCTGTTGGAAGGCATTTGCAGTTTCATTTTGCGTCTAATTTCCCAAACCAAACTGCTTGCAGCTCTAACTCCCTTCTAACTACCACTTCTTCGGTTCAGTGAGATATGCTGGATTCTAAACGGAGAAGCTTCTCTGACGCTTTTTCACAGAGATTTTGAAACTGAAATCTCCCATGCCGTTTCCACCATAGGCAGCAATGGGCTTCCCCATAGAACTTGCCAACCTGAATTCCTACAGGCTAGATGTGAGAGGCACATTCTGCTGCTTCCTCCCTTAGAGTTAAACTTGCTTCTGAAAGCTCAACCTCCGGGGAGTTTGTTTGGCAGAGATATAAAACACATTTTTCCAAGCCTGTTGGAAGGCATTTGCAGTTTCATTTCGCGTCTAATTTCCCAAACCAAACTGCTTGCAGCTCTAACTCCCTTCTAACTACCACTTCTTCGGTTCAGTGAGATATGCTGGATTCTAAACGGAGAAGCTTCTCTGACGCTTTTTCACAGAGATTTTGAAACTGAAATTTCCAAACCCGTTTCCAACGAAGGCGCCAATGGGCTTCCCCATAGAACTTGCCAACCTGAATTCCTACAGGCTAGATGTGAGAGGCACATTCTGCTGCTTCCTCCCTTAGAGTTAAACTAGCTTCTGAAAGCTCAACCTCCGGGGAGTTTGTTTGGCAGAGATATAGAACACAATTTTCCAAGCCTGTTGGAAGGCATTTGCAGTTTCATTTCGCGTCTAATTTCCCAAACCAAACTGCTTGCAGCTCTAACTGCCTTCTAACTACCACTTCTTCGGTTCAGTGAGATATGCTGGATTCTAAACGGAGAAGCTTCTCTGACGCTTTTTCACAGAGATTTTGAAACTGAAATCTCCCATGCTGTTTCCACCATAGCCAGCAATGGGTTTCCCCATAGAACTTGCCAACCTGAATTCCTACAGGCTAGATGTGAGAGGCACATTCTGCTGCTTCCTCCCTTAGAGTTAAACTAGCTTCTGAAAGCTCAACCTCCGGGGAGTCTGTTTGGCAGAGATATAGAACACACTTTTCCAATCCTGTTGGAAGGCATTTGCAGTTTCATTTCGCGTCTAATTTCCCAAACCAAACTGCTTGCAGCTCTAACTGCCTTCTAACTACCACTTCTTCGGTTCAGTGAGATATGCTGGATTCTAAACGGAGAAGCTTCTCTGACGCTTTTTCACAGAGATTTTGAAACTGAAATCTCCCATGCCGTTTCCACCATAGGCAGCAATGGGCTTCCCCATAGAACTTGCCAACCTGAATTCCTACAGGCTAGATGTGAGAGGCACATTCTGCTGCTTCCTCCCTAAGAGTTAAGCTTGCTTCTGAAAGCTCAACCTCCGGGGAGTTTGTTTGGCAGAGATATAGAACACACTTTTCCAAGCCTGTTGGAAGGCCTTTGCAGTGTCATTTCGCATCTAATTTCCCATACCAAACTGCTTGCAGCTCTAACTCCCTTCTAACTACCACTTCTTCGGTTCAGTGAGATATGCTGGATTTTAAACGGAGAAGCATCTCTGACGCTTTTTCACAGAGATTTTGAAACTGAAATTTCCAAACCCGTTTCCAACGAAGGCGCCAATGGGCTTCCCCATAGAACTTGCCAACCTGAATTCCTACAGGCTAGATGTGAGAGGCACATTCTGCTGCTTCCTCCCTTAGAGTTAAACTAGCTTCTGAAAGCTCAACCTCCGGGGAGTTTGTTTGGCAGAGATATAGAACACACTTTTCCAAGCCTGTTGGAAGGCATTTGCAGTTTCATTTCGCGTCTAATTTCCCAAACCAAACTGCTTGCAGCTCTAACTCCCTTCTAACTACCACTTCTTCGGTTCAGTGAGATATGCTGGATTGTAAACGGAGAAGCTTCTCTGACGCTTTTTCACAGAGATTTTGAAACTGAAATCTCCCATGCCGTTTCCACCATAGGCAGCAATGGGCTTCCCCATAGAACTTGCCAACCTGAATTCCTACAGGCTAGATGTGAGAGGCACATTCTGCTGCTTCCTCCCTAACAGTTAAGCTTGCTTCTGAAAGCTCAACATCCGGGGACTCTGTTTGGCACAGATATAGAACACACTTTTCCAAGCCTGTTGGAAGGCCTTTGCAGTGTCATTTCGCATCTAATTTCCCAAAGCAAACTGCTTGCAGCTCTAACTCCCTTCTAACTACCACTTCTTCGGTTCAGTGAGATATGCTGGATTCTAAACGGAGAAGCTTCTCTGACGCTTTTTCACAGAGATTTTGAAACTGAAATCTCCCATGCCGTTTCCACCATAGGCAGCAATGGGCTTCCCCATAGAACTTGCCAACCTGAATTCCTACAGGCTAGATGTGAGAGGCACATTCTGCTGCTTCCTCCCTTAGAGTTAAACTAGCTTCTGAAAGCTCAACCTCCGGGGAGTTTGTTTGGCAGAGATATAGAACACACTTTTCCAAGCCTGTTGGAGGGCATTTGCAGTTTCATTTGGCGTCTAATTTCCCAAACCAAACTGCTTGCAGCTCTAACTCCCTTCTAACTACCACTTCTTCGGTTCAGTGAGATATGCTGGATTCTAAACGGAGAAGCTTCTCTGACGCTTTTTCACAGAGATTTTGAAAGTGAAATCTCCCATGCCGTTTCCACCATAGGCAGCAATGGGCTTCCCCATAGAACTTGCCAACCTGAATTCCTACAGGCTAGATGTGAGAGGCACATTCTGCTGCTTCCTCCCTTAGAGGTAAACTTGCTTCTGAAAGCTCAACCTCCGGGGAGTTTGTTTGGCAGAGATATAGATCACACTTTTCCAAGCCTGTTGGAAGGCATTTGCAGTTTCATTTCGCGTCTAATTTCCCAAACCAAACTGCTTGCAGCTCTAACTCCCTTCTAACTACCACTTCTTCGGTTCAGTGAGATATGCTGGATTCTAAACGGAGAAGCTTCTCTGACGCTTTTTCACAGAGATTTTGAAACTGAAATTTCCAAACCCGTTTCCAACGAAGGCGCCAATGGGCTTCCCCATAGAACTTGCCAACCTGAATTCCTACAGGCTAGATGTGAGAGGCACATTCTGCTGCTTCCTCCCTTAGAGTTAAACTAGCTTCTGAAAGCTCAACCTCCGGGGAGTTTGTTTGGCAGAGATATAGAACACACTTTTCCAAGCCTGTTGGAAGGCATTTGCAGTTTCATTTCGCGTCTAATTTCCCAAACCAAACTGCTTGCAGCTCTAACTGCCTTCTAACTACCACTTCTTCGGTTCAGTGAGATATGCTGGATTCTAAACGGAGAAGCTTCTCTGACGCTTTTTCACAGAGATTTTGAAACTGAAATCTCCCATGCCGTTTCCACCATAGGCAGCAATGGGCTTCCCCATAGAACTTGCCAACCTGAATTCCTACAGGCTAGATGTGAGAGGCACATTCTGCTGCTTCCTCCCTAAGAGTTAAGCTTGCTTCTGAAAGCTCAACCTCCGGGGAGTCTGTTTGGCAGAGATATAGAACACACTTTTCCAAGCCTGTTGGAAGGCCTTTGCAGTGTCATTTCGCATCTAATTTCCCATACCAAACTGCTTGCAGCTCTAACTCCCTTCTAACTACCACTTCTTCGGTTCAGTGAGATATGCTGGATTTTAAACGGAGAAGCTTCTCTGACGCTTTTTCACAGAGATTTTGAAACTGAAATTTCCAAACCCGTTTCCAACGAAGGCGCCAATGGGCTTCCCCATAGAACTTGCCAACCTGAATTCCTACAGGCTAGATGTGAGAGGCACATTCTGCTGCTTCCTCCCTTAGAGTTAAACTAGCTTCTGAAAGCTCAACCTCCGGGGAGTTTGTTTGGCAGAGATATAGAACACACTTTTCCAAGCCTGTTGGAAGGCATTTGCAGTTTCATTACGCGTCTAATTTCCCAAACCAAACTGCTTGCAGCTCTAACTCCCTTCTAACTACCACTTCTTCGGTTCAGTGAGATATGCTGGATTGTAAACGGAGAAGCTTCTCTGACGCTTTTTCACAGAGATTTTGAAACTGAAATCTCCCATGCCGTTTCCACCATAGGCAGCAATGGGCTTCCCCATAGAACTTGCCAACCTGAATTCCTACAGGCTAGATGTGAGAGGCACATTCTGCTGCTTCCTCCCTTAGAGTTAAACTAGCTTCTGAAAGCTCAACCTCCGGGGAGTTTGTTTGGCAGAGATATAGAACACACTTTTCCAAGCCTGTTGGAAGGCATTTGCAGTTTCATTTCGCGTCTAATTTCCCAAACCAAACTGCTTGCAGCTCTAACTCCCTTCTAACTACCACTTCTTCGGTTCAGTGAGATATGCTGGATTCTAAACGGAGAAGCTTCTCTGACGCTTTTTCACAGAGATTTTGAAACTGAAATTTCCAAACCCGTTTCCAACGAAAGCGCCAATGGGCTTCCCCATAGAACTTGCCAACCTGAATTCCTACAGGCTAGATGTGAGAGGCACATTCTGCTGCTTCCTCCCTTAGAGTTAAACTAGCTTCTGAAAGCTCAACCTCCGGGGAGTTTGTTTGGCAGAGATATAGAACACAATTTTCCAAGCCTGTTGGAAGGCATTTGCAGTTTCATTTCGCGTCTAATTTCCCAAACCAAACTGCTTGCAGCTCTAACTGCCTTCTAACTACCACTTCTTCGGTTCAGTGAGATATGCTGGATTCTAAACGGAGACGCTTCTCTGACGCTTTTTCACAGAGATTTTGAAACTGAAATCTCCCATGCTGTTTCCACCATAGCCAGCAATGGGTTTCCCCATAGAACTTGCCAACCTGAATTCCTACAGGCTAGATGTGAGAGGCACATTCTGCTGCTTCCTCCCTTAGAGTTAAACTAGCTTCTGAAAGCTCAACCTCCGGGGAGTCTGTTTGGCAGAGATATAGAACACACTTTTCCAAGCCTGTTGGAAGGCATTTGCAGTTTCATTTCGCGTCTAATTTCCCAAACCAAACTGCTTGCAGCTCTAACTGCCTTCTAACTACCACTTCTTCGGTTCAGTGAGATATGCTGGATTCTAAACGGAGAAGCTTCTCTGACGCTTTTTCACAGAGATTTTGAAACTGAAATCTCCCATGCCGTTTCCACCATAGGCAGCAATGGGCTTCCCCATAGAACTTGCCAACCTGAATTCCTACAGGCTAGATGTGAGAGGCACATTCTGCTGCTTCCTCCCTAAGAGTTAAGCTTGCTTCTGAAAGCTCAACCTCCGGGGAGTCTGTTTGGCAGAGATATAGAACACACTTTTCCAAGCCTGTTGGAAGGCCTTTGCAGTGTCATTTCGCATCTAATTTCCCATACCAAACTGCTTGCAGCTCTAACTCCCTTCTAACTACCACTTCTTCGGTTCAGTGAGATATGCTGGATTTTAAACGGAGAAGCTTCTCTGACGCTTTTTCACAGAGATTTTGAAACTGAAATTTCCAAACCCGTTTCCAACGAAGGCGCCAATGGGCTTCCCCATAGAACTTGCCAACCTGAATTCCTACAGGCTAGATGTGAGAGGCACATTCTGCTGCTTCCTCCCTTAGAGTTAAACTAGCTTCTGAAAGCTCAACCTCCGGGGAGTTTGTTTGGCAGAGATATAGAACACACTTTTCCAAGCCTGTTGGAAGGCATTTGCAGTTTCATTTCGCGTCTAATTTCCCAAACCAAACTGCTTGCAGCTCTAACTCCCTTCTAACTACCACTTCTTCGGTTCAGTGAGATATGCTGGATTCTAAACGGAGAAGCTTCTCTGACGCTTTTTCACAGAGATTTTGAAACTGAAATCTCCCATGCCGTTTCCACCATAGGCAGCAATGGGCTTCCCCATAGAACTTGCCAACCTGAATTCCTACAGGCTAGATGTGAGAGGCACATTCTGCTGCTTCCTCCCTAACAGTTAAGCTTGCTTCTGAAAGCTCAACCTCCGGGGAGTTTGTTTGGCAGAGATATAGAACACACTTTTCCAAGCCTGTTGGAAGGCATTTGCAGTTTCATTTCGCGTCTAATTTCCCAAACCAAACTGCTTGCAGCTCTAACTCCCTTCTAACTACCACTTCTTCGGTTCAGTGAGATATGCTGGATTGTAAACGGAGAAGCTTCTCTGACGCTTTTTCACAGAGATTTTGAAACTGAAATCTCCCATGCCGTTTCCACCATAGGCAGCAATGGGCTTCCCCATAGAACTTGCCAACCTGAATTCCTACAGGCTAGATGTGAGAGGCACATTCTGCTGCTTCCTCCCTAACAGTTAAGCTTGCTTCTGAAAGCTCAACATCCGGGGACTCTGTTTGGCACAGATATAGAACACACTTTTCCAAGCCTGTTGGAAGGCCTTTGCAGTGTCATTTCGCATCTAATTTCCCAAACCAAACTGCTTGCAGCTCTAACTCCCTTCTAACTACCACTTCTTCGGTTCAGTGAGATATGCTGGATTCTAAACGGAGAAGCTTCTCTGACGCTTTTTCACAGAGATTTTGAAACTGAAATCTCCCATGCCGTTTCCACCATAGGCAGCAATGGGCTTCCCCATAGAACTTGCCAACCTGAATTCCTACAGGCTAGATGTGAGAGGCACATTCTGCTGCTTCCTCCCTTAGAGTTAAACTAGCTTCTGAAAGCTCAACCTCCGGGGAGTTTGTTTGGCAGAGATATAGAACACACTTTTCCAAGCCTGTTGGAGGGCATTTGCAGTTTCATTTGGCGTCTAATTTCCCAAACCAAACTGCTTGCAGCTCTAACTCCCTTCTAACTACCACTTCTTCGGTTCAGTGAGATATGCTGGATTCTAAACGGAGAAGCTTCTCTGACGCTTTTTCACAGAGATTTTGAAAGTGAAATCTCCCATGCCGTTTCCACCATAGGCAGCAATGGGCTTCCCCATAGAACTTGCCAACCTGAATTCCTATAGGCTAGATGTGAGAGGCACATTCTGCTGCTTCCTCCCTTAGAGGTAAACTTGCTTCTGAAAGCTCAACCTCCGGGGAGTTTGTTTGGCAGAGATATAGAACACACTTTTCCAAGCCTGTTGGAAGGCATTTGCAGTTTCATTTCGCGTCTAATTTCCCAAACCAAACTGCTTGCAGCTCTAACTCCCTTCTAACTACCACTTCTTCGGTTCAGTGAGATATGCTGGATTCTAAACGGAGAAGCTTCTCTGACGCTTTTTCACAGAGATTTTGAAACTGAAATCTCCCATGCCGTTTCCACCATAGGCAGCAATGGGCTTCCCCATAGAACTTGCCAACCTGAATTCCTACAGGCTAGATGTGAGAGGCACATTCTGCTGCTTCCTCCCTTAGAGTTAAACTAGCTTCTGAAAGCTCAACCTCCGGGGAGTTTGTTTGGCAGAGATATAGAACACACTTTTCCAAGCCTGTTGGAAGGCATTTGCAGTTTCATTTCGCGTCTAATTTCCCAAACCAAACTGCTTGCAGCTCTAACTCCCTTCTAACTACCACTTCTTCGGTTCAGTGAGATATGCTGGATTCTAAACGGAGAAGCTTCTCTGACGCTTTTTCACAGAGATTTTGAAACTGAAATCTCCCATGCCGTTTCCACCATAGGCAGCAATGGGCTTCCCCATAGAACTTGCCAACCTGAATTCCTACAGGCTAGATATGAGAGGCACATTCTGCTGCTTCCTCCCTTAGAGTTAAACTAGCTTCTGAAAGCTCAACCTCCGGGGAGTTTGTTTGGCAGAGATATAGAACACACTTTTCCAAGCCTGTTGGAAGGCATTTGCAGTTTCATTTCGCGTCTAATTTCCCAAACCAAACTGCTTGCAGCTCTAACTCCCTTCTAACTACCACTTCTTCGGTTCAGTGAGATATGCTGGATTCTAAACGGAGAAGCTTCTCTGACGCTTTTTCACAGAGATTTTGAAACTGAAATTTCCAAACCCGTTTCCAACGAAAGCGCCAATGGGCTTCCCCATAGAACTTGCCAACCTGAATTCCTACAGGCTAGATGTGAGAGGCACATTCTGCTGCTTCCTCCCTTAGAGTTAAACTAGCTTCTGAAAGCTCAACCTCCGGGGAGTTTGTTTGGCAGAGATATAGAACACAATTTTCCAAGCCTGTTGGAAGGCATTTGCAGTTTCATTTCGCGTCTAATTTCCCAAACCAAACTGCTTGCAGCTCTAACTGCCTTCTAACTACCACTTCTTCGGTTCAGTGAGATATGCTGGATTCTAAACGGAGACGCTTCTCTGACGCTTTTTCACAGAGATTTTGAAACTGAAATCTCCCATGCTGTTTCCACCATAGCCAGCAATGGGTTTCCCCATAGAACTTGCCAACCTGAATTCCTACAGGCTAGATGTGAGAGGCACATTCTGCTGCTTCCTCCCTTAGAGTTAAACTAGCTTCTGAAAGCTCAACCTCCGGGGAGTCTGTTTGGCAGAGATATAGAACACACTTTTCCAAGCCTGTTGGAAGGCATTTGCAGTTTCATTTCGCGTCTAATTTCCCAAACCAAACTGCTTGCAGCTCTAACTGCCTTCTAACTACCACTTCTTCGGTTCAGTGAGATATGCTGGATTCTAAACGGAGAAGCTTCTCTGACGCTTTTTCACAGAGATTTTGAAACTGAAATCTCCCATGCCGTTTCCACCATAGGCAGCAATGGGCTTCCCCATAGAACTTGCCAACCTGAATTCCTACAGGCTAGATGTGAGAGGCACATTCTGCTGCTTCCTCCCTAAGAGTTAAGCTTGCTTCTGAAAGCTCAACCTCCGGGGAGTCTGTTTGGCAGAGATATAGAACACACTTTTCCAAGCCTGTTGGAAGGCCTTTGCAGTGTCATTTCGCATCTAATTTCCCATACCAAACTGCTTGCAGCTCTAACTCCCTTCTAACTACCACTTCTTCGGTTCAGTGAGATATGCTGGATTTTAAACGGAGAAGCTTCTCTGACGCTTTTTCACAGAGATTTTGAAACTGAAATTTCCAAACCCGTTTCCAACGAAGGCGCCAATGGGCTTCCCCATAGAACTTGCCAACCTGAATTCCTACAGGCTAGATGTGAGAGGCACATTCTGCTGCTTCCTCCCTTAGAGTTAAACTAGCTTCTGAAAGCTCAACCTCCGGGGAGTTTGTTTGGCAGAGATATAGAACACACTTTTCCAAGCCTGTTGGAAGGCATTTGCAGTTTCATTTCGCGTCTAATTTCCCAAACCAAACTGCTTGCAGCTCTAACTCCCTTCTAACTACCACTTCTTCGGTTCAGTGAGATATGCTGGATTCTAAACGGAGAAGCTTCTCTGACGCTTTTTCACAGAGATTTTGAAACTGAAATCTCCCATGCCGTTTCCACCATAGGCAGCAATGGGCTTCCCCATAGAACTTGCCAACCTGAATTCCTACAGGCTAGATGTGAGAGGCACATTCTGCTGCTTCCTCCCTAACAGTTAAGCTTGCTTCTGAAAGCTCAACCTCCGGGGAGTTTGTTTGGCAGAGATATAGAACACACTTTTCCAAGCCTGTTGGAAGGCATTTGCAGTTTCATTTCGCGTCTAATTTCCCAAACCAAACTGCTTGCAGCTCTAACTCCCTTCTAACTACCACTTCTTCGGTTCAGTGAGATATGCTGGATTGTAAACGGAGAAGCTTCTCTGACGCTTTTTCACAGAGATTTTGAAACTGAAATCTCCCATGCCGTTTCCACCATAGGCAGCAATGGGCTTCCCCATAGAACTTGCCAACCTGAATTCCTACAGGCTAGATGTGAGAGGCACATTCTGCTGCTTCCTCCCTTAGAGTTAAACTAGCTTCTGAAAGCTCAACCTCCGGGGAGTTTGTTTGGCAGAGATATAGAACACACTTTTCCAAGCCTGTTGGAGGGCATTTGCAGTTTCATTTGGCGTCTAATTTCCCAAACCAAACTGCTTGCAGCTCTAACTCCCTTCTAACTACCACTTCTTCGGTTCAGTGAGATATGCTGGATTCTAAACGGAGAAGCTTCTCTGACGCTTTTTCACAGAGATTTTGAAAGTGAAATCTCCCATGCCGTTTCCACCATAGGCAGCAATGGGCTTCCCCATAGAACTTGCCAACCTGAATTCCTATAGGCTAGATGTGAGAGGCACATTCTGCTGCTTCCTCCCTTAGAGGTAAACTTGCTTCTGAAAGCTCAACCTCCGGGGAGTTTGTTTGGCAGAGATATAGAACACACTTTTCCAAGCCTGTTGGAAGGCATTTGCAGTTTCATTTCGCGTCTAATTTCCCAAACCAAACTGCTTGCAGCTCTAACTCCCTTCTAACTACCACTTCTTCGGTTCAGTGAGATATGCTGGATTCTAAACGGAGAAGCTTCTCTGACGCTTTTTCACAGAGATTTTGAAACTGAAATCTCCCATGCCGTTTCCACCATAGGCAGCAATGGGCTTCCCCATAGAACTTGCCAACCTGAATTCCTACAGGCTAGATGTGAGAGGCACATTCTGCTGCTTCCTCCCTTAGAGTTAAACTAGCTTCTGAAAGCTCAACCTCCGGGGAGTCTGTTTGGCAGAGATATAGAACACACTTTTCCAAGCCTGTTGGAAGGCATTTGCAGTTTCATTTCGCGTCTAATTTCCCAAACCAAACTGCTTGCAGCTCTAACTGCCTTCTAACTACCACTTCTTCGGTTCAGTGAGATATGCTGGATTCTAAACGGAGAAGCTTCTCTGACGCTTTTTCACAGAGATTTTGAAACTGAAATCTCCCATGCCGTTTCCACCATAGGCAGCAATGGGCTTCCCCATAGAACTTGCCAACCTGAATTCCTACAGGCTAGATGTGAGAGGCACATTCTGCTGCTTCCTCCCTAAGAGTTAAGCTTGCTTCTGAAAGCTCAACCTCCGGGGAGTCTGTTTGGCAGAGATATAGAACACACTTTTCCAAGCCTGTTGGAAGGCCTTTGCAGTGTCATTTCGCATCTAATTTCCCATACCAAACTGCTTGCAGCTCTAACTCCCTTCTAACTACCACTTCTTCGGTTCAGTGAGATATGCTGGATTTTAAACGGAGAAGCTTCTCTGACGCTTTTTCACAGAGATTTTGAAACTGAAATTTCCAAACCCGTTTCCAACGAAGGCGCCAATGGGCTTCCCCATAGAACTTGCCAACCTGAATTCCTACAGGCTAGATGTGAGAGGCACATTCTGCTGCTTCCTCCCTTAGAGTTAAACTAGCTTCTGAAAGCTCAACCTCCGGGGAGTTTGTTTGGCAGAGATATAGAACACACTTTTCCAAGCCTGTTGGAAGGCATTTGCAGTTTCATTTCGCGTCTAATTTCCCAAACCAAACTGCTTGCAGCTCTAACTCCCTTCTAACTACCACTTCTTCGGTTCAGTGAGATATGCTGGATTCTAAACGGAGAAGCTTCTCTGACGCTTTTTCACAGAGATTTTGAAACTGAAATCTCCCATGCCGTTTCCACCATAGGCAGCAATGGGCTTCCCCATAGAACTTGCCAACCTGAATTCCTACAGGCTAGATGTGAGAGGCACATTCTGCTGCTTCCTCCCTAACAGTTAAGCTTGCTTCTGAAAGCTCAACCTCCGGGGAGTTTGTTTGGCAGAGATATAGAACACACTTTTCCAAGCCTGTTGGAAGGCATTTGCAGTTTCATTTCGCGTCTAATTTCCCAAACCAAACTGCTTGCAGCTCTAACTCCCTTCTAACTACCACTTCTTCGGTTCAGTGAGATATGCTGGATTGTAAACGGAGAAGCTTCTCTGACGCTTTTTCACAGAGATTTTGAAACTGAAATCTCCCATGCCGTTTCCACCATAGGCAGCAATGGGCTTCCCCATAGAACTTGCCAACCTGAATTCCTACAGGCTAGATGTGAGAGGCACATTCTGCTGCTTCCTCCCTAACAGTTAAGCTTGCTTCTGAAAGCTCAACATCCGGGGACTCTGTTTGGCACAGATATAGAACACACTTTTCCAAGCCTGTTGGAAGGCCTTTGCAGTGTCATTTCGCATCTAATTTCCCAAACCAAACTGCTTGCAGCTCTAACTCCCTTCTAACTACCACTTCTTCGGTTCAGTGAGATATGCTGGATTCTAAACGGAGAAGCTTCTCTGACGCTTTTTCACAGAGATTTTGAAACTGAAATCTCCCATGCCGTTTCCACCATAGGCAGCAATGGGCTTCCCCATAGAACTTGCCAACCTGAATTCCTACAGGCTAGATGTGAGAGGCACATTCTGCTGCTTCCTCCCTTAGAGTTAAACTAGCTTCTGAAAGCTCAACCTCCGGGGAGTTTGTTTGGCAGAGATATAGAACACACTTTTCCAAGCCTGTTGGAGGGCATTTGCAGTTTCATTTGGCGTCTAATTTCCCAAACCAAACTGCTTGCAGCTCTAACTCCCTTCTAACTACCACTTCTTCGGTTCAGTGAGATATGCTGGATTCTAAACGGAGAAGCTTCTCTGACGCTTTTTCACAGAGATTTTGAAAGTGAAATCTCCCATGCCGTTTCCACCATAGGCAGCAATGGGCTTCCCCATAGAACTTGCCAACCTGAATTCCTATAGGCTAGATGTGAGAGGCACATTCTGCTGCTTCCTCCCTTAGAGGTAAACTTGCTTCTGAAAGCTCAACCTCCGGGGAGTTTGTTTGGCAGAGATATAGAACACACTTTTCCAAGCCTGTTGGAAGGCATTTGCAGTTTCATTTCGCGTCTAATTTCCCAAACCAAACTGCTTGCAGCTCTAACTCCCTTCTAACTACCACTTCTTCGGTTCAGTGAGATATGCTGGATTCTAAACGGAGAAGCTTCTCTGACGCTTTTTCACAGAGATTTTGAAACTGAAATCTCCCATGCCGTTTCCACCATAGGCAGCAATGGGCTTCCCCATAGAACTTGCCAACCTGAATTCCTACAGGCTAGATGTGAGAGGCACATTCTGCTGCTTCCTCCCTTAGAGTTAAACTAGCTTCTGAAAGCTCAACCTCCGGGGAGTTTGTTTGGCAGAGATATAGAACACACTTTTCCAAGCCTGTTGGAAGGCATTTGCAGTTTCATTTCGCGTCTAATTTCCCAAACCAAACTGCTTGCAGCTCTAACTCCCTTCTAACTACCACTTCTTCGGTTCAGTGAGATATGCTGGATTCTAAACGGAGAAGCTTCTCTGACGCTTTTTCACAGAGATTTTGAAACTGAAATCTCCCATGCCGTTTCCACCATAGGCAGCAATGGGCTTCCCCATAGAACTTGCCAACCTGAATTCCTACAGGCTAGATATGAGAGGCACATTCTGCTGCTTCCTCCCTTAGAGTTAAACTAGCTTCTGAAAGCTCAACCTCCGGGGAGTTTGTTTGGCAGAGATATAGAACACACTTTTCCAAGCCTGTTGGAAGGCATTTGCAGTTTCATTTCGCGTCTAATTTCCCAAACCAAACTGCTTGCAGCTCTAACTCCCTTCTAACTACCACTTCTTCGGTTCAGTGAGATATGCTGGATTCTAAACGGAGAAGCTTCTCTGACGCTTTTTCACAGAGATTTTGAAACTGAAATTTCCAAACCCGTTTCCAACGAAAGCGCCAATGGGCTTCCCCATAGAACTTGCCAACCTGAATTCCTACAGGCTAGATGTGAGAGGCACATTCTGCTGCTTCCTCCCTTAGAGTTAAACTAGCTTCTGAAAGCTCAACCTCCGGGGAGTTTGTTTGGCAGAGATATAGAACACAATTTTCCAAGCCTGTTGGAAGGCATTTGCAGTTTCATTTCGCGTCTAATTTCCCAAACCAAACTGCTTGCAGCTCTAACTGCCTTCTAACTACCACTTCTTCGGTTCAGTGAGATATGCTGGATTCTAAACGGAGACGCTTCTCTGACGCTTTTTCACAGAGATTTTGAAACTGAAATCTCCCATGCTGTTTCCACCATAGCCAGCAATGGGTTTCCCCATAGAACTTGCCAACCTGAATTCCTACAGGCTAGATGTGAGAGGCACATTCTGCTGCTTCCTCCCTTAGAGTTAAACTAGCTTCTGAAAGCTCAACCTCCGGGGAGTCTGTTTGGCAGAGATATAGAACACACTTTTCCAAGCCTGTTGGAAGGCATTTGCAGTTTCATTTCGCGTCTAATTTCCCAAACCAAACTGCTTGCAGCTCTAACTGCCTTCTAACTACCACTTCTTCGGTTCAGTGAGATATGCTGGATTCTAAACGGAGAAGCTTCTCTGACGCTTTTTCACAGAGATTTTGAAACTGAAATCTCCCATGCCGTTTCCACCATAGGCAGCAATGGGCTTCCCCATAGAACTTGCCAACCTGAATTCCTACAGGCTAGATGTGAGAGGCACATTCTGCTGCTTCCTCCCTAAGAGTTAAGCTTGCTTCTGAAAGCTCAACCTCCGGGGAGTCTGTTTGGCAGAGATATAGAACACACTTTTCCAAGCCTGTTGGAAGGCCTTTGCAGTGTCATTTCGCATCTAATTTCCCATACCAAACTGCTTGCAGCTCTAACTCCCTTCTAACTACCACTTCTTCGGTTCAGTGAGATATGCTGGATTTTAAACGGAGAAGCTTCTCTGACGCTTTTTCACAGAGATTTTGAAACTGAAATTTCCAAACCCGTTTCCAACGAAGGCGCCAATGGGCTTCCCCATAGAACTTGCCAACCTGAATTCCTACAGGCTAGATGTGAGAGGCACATTCTGCTGCTTCCTCCCTTAGAGTTAAACTAGCTTCTGAAAGCTCAACCTCCGGGGAGTTTGTTTGGCAGAGATATAGAACACACTTTTCCAAGCCTGTTGGAAGGCATTTGCAGTTTCATTTCGCGTCTAATTTCCCAAACCAAACTGCTTGCAGCTCTAACTCCCTTCTAACTACCACTTCTTCGGTTCAGTGAGATATGCTGGATTCTAAACGGAGAAGCTTCTCTGACGCTTTTTCACAGAGATTTTGAAACTGAAATCTCCCATGCCGTTTCCACCATAGGCAGCAATGGGCTTCCCCATAGAACTTGCCAACCTGAATTCCTACAGGCTAGATGTGAGAGGCACATTCTGCTGCTTCCTCCCTAACAGTTAAGCTTGCTTCTGAAAGCTCAACCTCCGGGGAGTTTGTTTGGCAGAGATATAGAACACACTTTTCCAAGCCTGTTGGAAGGCATTTGCAGTTTCATTTCGCGTCTAATTTCCCAAACCAAACTGCTTGCAGCTCTAACTCCCTTCTAACTACCACTTCTTCGGTTCAGTGAGATATGCTGGATTGTAAACGGAGAAGCTTCTCTGACGCTTTTTCACAGAGATTTTGAAACTGAAATCTCCCATGCCGTTTCCACCATAGGCAGCAATGGGCTTCCCCATAGAACTTGCCAACCTGAATTCCTACAGGCTAGATGTGAGAGGCACATTCTGCTGCTTCCTCCCTAACAGTTAAGCTTGCTTCTGAAAGCTCAACATCCGGGGACTCTGTTTGGCACAGATATAGAACACACTTTTCCAAGCCTGTTGGAAGGCCTTTGCAGTGTCATTTCGCATCTAATTTCCCAAACCAAACTGCTTGCAGCTCTAACTCCCTTCTAACTACCACTTCTTCGGTTCAGTGAGATATGCTGGATTCTAAACGGAGAAGCTTCTCTGACGCTTTTTCACAGAGATTTTGAAACTGAAATCTCCCATGCCGTTTCCACCATAGGCAGCAATGGGCTTCCCCATAGAACTTGCCAACCTGAATTCCTACAGGCTAGATGTGAGAGGCACATTCTGCTGCTTCCTCCCTTAGAGTTAAACTAGCTTCTGAAAGCTCAACCTCCGGGGAGTTTGTTTGGCAGAGATATAGAACACACTTTTCCAAGCCTGTTGGAGGGCATTTGCAGTTTCATTTGGCGTCTAATTTCCCAAACCAAACTGCTTGCAGCTCTAACTCCCTTCTAACTACCACTTCTTCGGTTCAGTGAGATATGCTGGATTCTAAACGGAGAAGCTTCTCTGACGCTTTTTCACAGAGATTTTGAAAGTGAAATCTCCCATGCCGTTTCCACCATAGGCAGCAATGGGCTTCCCCATAGAACTTGCCAACCTGAATTCCTATAGGCTAGATGTGAGAGGCACATTCTGCTGCTTCCTCCCTTAGAGGTAAACTTGCTTCTGAAAGCTCAACCTCCGGGGAGTTTGTTTGGCAGAGATATAGAACACACTTTTCCAAGCCTGTTGGAAGGCATTTGCAGTTTCATTTCGCGTCTAATTTCCCAAACCAAACTGCTTGCAGCTCTAACTCCCTTCTAACTACCACTTCTTCGGTTCAGTGAGATATGCTGGATTCTAAACGGAGAAGCTTCTCTGACGCTTTTTCACAGAGATTTTGAAACTGAAATCTCCCATGCCGTTTCCACCATAGGCAGCAATGGGCTTCCCCATAGAACTTGCCAACCTGAATTCCTACAGGCTAGATGTGAGAGGCACATTCTGCTGCTTCCTCCCTTAGAGTTAAACTAGCTTCTGAAAGCTCAACCTCCGGGGAGTTTGTTTGGCAGAGATATAGAACACACTTTTCCAAGCCTGTTGGAAGGCATTTGCAGTTTCATTTCGCGTCTAATTTCCCAAACCAAACTGCTTGCAGCTCTAACTCCCTTCTAACTACCACTTCTTCGGTTCAGTGAGATATGCTGGATTCTAAACGGAGAAGCTTCTCTGACGCTTTTTCACAGAGATTTTGAAACTGAAATCTCCCATGCCGTTTCCACCATAGGCAGCAATGGGCTTCCCCATAGAACTTGCCAACCTGAATTCCTACAGGCTAGATATGAGAGGCACATTCTGCTGCTTCCTCCCTTAGAGTTAAACTAGCTTCTGAAAGCTCAACCTCCGGGGAGTTTGTTTGGCAGAGATATAGAACACACTTTTCCAAGCCTGTTGGAAGGCATTTGCAGTTTCATTTCGCGTCTAATTTCCCAAACCAAACTGCTTGCAGCTCTAACTCCCTTCTAACTACCACTTCTTCGGTTCAGTGAGATATGCTGGATTCTAAACGGAGAAGCTTCTCTGACGCTTTTTCACAGAGATTTTGAAACTGAAATCTCCCATGCCGTTTCCACCATAGGCAGCAATGGGCTTCCCCATAGAACTTGCCAACCTGAATTCCTACAGGCTAGATGTGAGAGGCACATTCTGCTGCTTCCTCCCTAACAGTTAAGCTTGCTTCTGAAAGCTCAACCTCCGGGGACTCTGTTTGGCACAGATATAGAACACACTTTTCCAAGCCTGTTGGAAGGCCTTTGCAGTGTCATTTCGCATCTAATTTCCCAAACCAAACTGCTTGCAGCTCTAACTCCCTTCTAACTACCACTTCTTCGGTTCAGTGAGATATGCTGGATTCTAAACGGAGAAGCTTCTCTGACGCTTTTTCACAGAGATTTTGAAACTGAAATCTCCCATGCCGTTTCCACCATAGGCAGCAATGGGCTTCCCCATAGAACTTGCCAACCTGAATTCCTACAGGCTAGATGTGAGAGGCACATTCTGCTGCTTCCTCCCTTAGAGTTAAACTTGCTTCTGAAAGCTCAACCTCCGGGGAGTTTGTTTGGCAGAGATATAGAACACACTTTTCCAAGCCTGTTGGAAGGCATTTGCAGTTTCATTTCGCGTCTAATTTCCCAAACCAAACTGCTTGCAGCTCTAACTCCCTTCTAACTACCACTTCTTCGGTTCAGTGAGATATGCTGGATTCTAAACGGAGAAGCTTCTCTGACGCTTTTTCACAGAGATTTTGAAACTGAAATTTCCAAACCCGTTTCCAACGAAGGTGACAATGTGCTTCCCCATAGAACTTGCCAACCTGAATTCCTACAGGCTAGATGTGAGAGGCACATTCTGCTGCTTCCTCCCTTAGAGTTAAACTAGCTTCTGAAAGCTCAACCTCCGGGGAGTTTGTTTGGCAGAGATATAGAACACACTTTTCCAAGCCTGTTGGAAGGCATTTGCAGTTTCATTTCGCGTCTAATTTCCCAAACCAAACTGCTTGCAGCTCTAACTCCCTTCTAACTACCACTTCTTCGGTTCAGTGAGATATGCTGGATTCTAAACGGAGAAGCTTCTCTGACGCTTTTTCACAGAGATTTTGAAACTGAAATCTCCCATGCCGTTTCCACCATAGGCAGCAATGGGCTTCCCCATAGAACTTGCCAACCTGAATTCCTACAGGCTAGATGTGAGAGGCACATTCTGCTGCTTCCTCCCTAACAGTTAAGCTTGCTTCTGAAAGCTCAACCTCCGGGGACTCTGTTTGGCACAGATATAGAACACACTTTTCCAAGCCTGTTGGAAGGCCTTTGCAGTGTCATTTCGCATCTAATTTCCCAAACCAAACTGCTTGCAGCTCTAACTCCCTTCTAACTACCACTTCTTCGGTTCAGTGAGATATGCTGGATTCTAAACGGAGAAGCTTCTCTGACGCTTTTTCACAGAGATTTTGAAACTGAAATCTCCCATGCCGTTTCCACCATAGGCAGCAATGGGCTTCCCCATAGAACTTGCCAACCTGAATTCCTACAGGCTAGATGTGAGAGGCACATTCTGCTGCTTCCTCCCTAAGAGTTAAGCTTGCTTCTGAAAGCTCAACCTCCGGGGAGTCTGTTTGGCAGAGATATAGAACACACTTTTCCAAGCCTGTTGAAAGGCCTTTGCAGTGTCATTTCGCATCTAATTTCCCAAACCAAACTGCTTGCAGCTCTAACTCCCTTCTAACTACCACTTCTTCGGTTCAGTGAGATATGCTGGATTCTAAACGGAGAAGCTTCTCTGACGCTTTTTCACAGAGATTTTGAAACTGAAATTTCCAAACCCGTTTCCAACGAAGGCGCCAATGGGCTTCCCCATAGAACTTGCCAACCTGAATTCCTACAGGCTAGATGTGAGAGGCACATTCTGCTGCTTCCTCCCTTAGAGTTAAACTAGCTTCTGAAAGCTCAACCTCCGGGGAGTTTGTTTGGCAGAGATATAGAACACACTTTTCCAAGCCTGTTGGAAGGCATTTGCAGTTTCATTTCGCGTCTAATTTCCCAAACCAAACTGCTTGCAGCTCTAACTCCCTTCTAACTACCACTTCTTCGGTTCAGTGAGATATGCTGGATTGTAAACGGAGAAGCTTCTCTGACGCTTTTTCACAGAGATTTTGAAACTGAAATCTCCCATGCCGTTTCCACCATAGGCAGCAATGGGCTTCCCCATAGAACTTGCCAACCTGAATTCCTACAGGCTAGATGTGAGAGGCACATTCTGCTGCTTCCTCCCTTAGAGTTAAACGAGCTTCTGAAAGCTCAACCTCCGGGGAGTTTGTTTGGCAGAGATATAGAACACACTTTTCCAAGCCTGTTGGAAGGCATTTGCAGTTTCATTTCGCGTCTAATTTCCCAAACCAAACTGCTTGCAGCTCTAACTCCCTTCTAACTACCACTTCTTCGGTTCAGTGAGATATGCTGGATTCTAAACGGAGAAGCTTCTCTGACGCTTTTTCACAGAGATTTTGAAACTGAAATCTCCCATGCCGTTTCCACCATAGGCAGCAATGGGCTTCCCCATAGAACTTGCCAACCTGAATTCCTACAGGCTAGATGTGAGAGGCACATTCTGCTGCTTCCTCCCTTAGAGTTAAACTTGCTTCTGAAAGCTCAACCTCCGGGGAGTTTGTTTGGCAGAGATATAAAACACATTTTTCCAAGCCTGTTGGAAGGCATTTGCAGTTTCATTTCGCGTCTAATTTCCCAAACCAAACTGCTTGCAGCTCTAACTCCCTTCTAACTACCACTTCTTCGGTTCAGTGAGATATGCTGGATTCTAAACGGAGAAGCTTCTCTGACGCTTTTTCACAGAGATTTTGAAACTGAAATTTCCAAACCCGTTTCCAACGAAGGCGCCAATGGGCTTCCCCATAGAACTTGCCAACCTGAATTCCTACAGGCTAGATGTGAGAGGCACATTCTGCTGCTTCCTCCCTTAGAGTTAAACTAGCTTCTGAAAGCTCAACCTCCGGGGAGTTTGTTTGGCAGAGATATAGAACACAATTTTCCAAGCCTGTTGGAAGGCATTTGCAGTTTCATTTCGCGTCTAATTTCCCAAACCAAACTGCTTGCAGCTCTAACTGCCTTCTAACTACCACTTCTTCGGTTCAGTGAGATATGCTGGATTCTAAACGGAGAAGCTTCTCTGACGCTTTTTCACAGAGATTTTGAAACTGAAATCTCCCATGCTGTTTCCACCATAGCCAGCAATGGGTTTCCCCATAGAACTTGCCAACCTGAATTCCTACAGGCTAGATGTGAGAGGCACATTCTGCTGCTTCCTCCCTTAGAGTTAAACTACCTTCTGAAAGCTCAACCTCCGGGGAGTCTGTTTGGCAGAGATATAGAACACACTTTTCCAATCCTGTTGGAAGGCATTTGCAGTTTCATTTCGCGTCTAATTTCCCAAACCAAACTGCTTGCAGCTCTAACTGCCTTCTAACTACCACTTCTTCGGTTCAGTGAGATATGCTGGATTCTAAACGGAGAAGCTTCTCTGACGCTTTTTCACAGAGATTTTGAAACTGAAATCTCCCATGCCGTTTCCACCATAGGCAGCAATGGGCTTCCCCATAGAACTTGCCAACCTGAATTCCTACAGGCTAGATGTGAGAGGCACATTCTGCTGCTTCCTCTTTAAGAGTTAAGCTTGCTTCTGAAAGCTCAACCTCCGGGGAGTCTGTTTGGCAGAGATATAGAACACACTTTTCCAAGCCTGTTGGAAGGCCTTTGCAGTGTCATTTCGCATCTAATTTCCCATACCAAACTGCTTGCAGCTCTAACTCCCTTCTAACTACCACTTCTTCGGTTCAGTGAGATATGCTGGATTTTAAACGGAGAAGCTTCTCTGACGCTTTTTCACAGAGATTTTGAAACTGAAATTTCCAAACCCGTTTCCAACGAAGGCGCCAATGGGCTTCCCCATAGAACTTGCCAACCTGAATTCCTACAGGCTAGATGTGAGAGGCACATTCTGCTGCTTCCTCCCTTAGAGTTAAACTAGCTTCTGAAAGCTCAACCTCCGGGGAGTTTGTTTGGCAGAGATATAGAACACACTTTTCCAAGCCTGTTGGAAGGCATTTGCAGTTTCATTTCGCGTCTAATTTCCCAAACCAAACTGCTTGCAGCTCTAACTCCCTTCTAACTACCACTTCTTCGGTTCAGTGAGATATGCTGGATTGTAAACGGAGAAGCTTCTCTGACGCTTTTTCACAGAGATTTTGAAACTGAAATCTCCCATGCCGTTTCCACCATAGGCAGCAATGGGCTTCCCCATAGAACTTGCCAACCTGAATTCCTACAGGCTAGATGTGAGAGGCACATTCTGCTGCTTCCTCCCTAACAGTTAAGCTTGCTTCTGAAAGCTCAACATCCGGGGACTCTGTTTGGCACAGATATAGAACACACTTTTCCAAGCCTGTTGGAAGGCCTTTGCAGTGTCATTTCGCATCTAATTTCCCAAAGCAAACTGCTTGCAGCTCTAACTCCCTTCTAACTACCACTTCTTCGGTTCACTGAGATATGCTGGATTCTAAACGGAGAAGCTTCTCTGACGCTTTTTCACAGAGATTTTGAAACTGAAATCTCCCATGCCGTTTCCACCATAGGCAGCAATGGGCTTCCCGATAGAACTTGCCAACCTGAATTCCTACAGGCTAGATGTGAGAGGCACATTCTGCTGCTTCCTCCCTTAGAGTTAAACTAGCTTCTGAAAGCTCAACCTCCGGGGAGTTTGTTTGGCAGAGATATAGAACACACTTTTCCAAGCCTGTTGGAGGGCATTTGCAGTTTCATTTGGCGTCTAATTTCCCAAACCAAACTGCTTGCAGCTCTAACTCCCTTCTAACTACCACTTCTTCGGTTCAGTGAGATATGCTGGATTCTAAACGGAGAAGCTTCTCTGACGCTTTTTCACAGAGATTTTGAAAGTGAAATCTCCCATGCCGTTTCCACCATAGGCAGCAATGGGCTTCCCCATAGAACTTGCCAACCTGAATTCCTACAGGCTAGATATGAGAGGCACATTCTGCTGCTTCCTCCCTTAGAGTTAAACTAGCTTCTGAAAGCTCAACCTCCGGGGAGTTTGTTTGGCAGAGATATAGAACACACTTTTCCAAGCCTGTTGGAAGGCATTTGCAGTTTCATTTCGCGTCTAATTTCCCAAACCAAACTGCTTGCAGCTCTAACTCCCTTCTAACTACCACTTCTTCGGTTCAGTGAGATATGCTGGATTCTAAACGGAGAAGCTTCTCTGACGCTTTTTCACAGAGATTTTGAAACTGAAATCTCCCATGCCGTTTCCACCATAGGCAGCAATGGGCTTCCCCATAGAACTTGCCAACCTGAATTCCTACAGGCTAGATGTGAGAGGCACATTCTGCTGCTTCCTCCCTAACAGTTAAGCTTGCTTCTGAAAGCTCAACCTCCGGGGACTCTGTTTGGCACAGATATAGAACACACTTCTCCAAGCCTGTTGGAAGGCATTTGCAGTTTCATTTCGCGTATAATTTCCCAAACCAAACTGCTTGCAGCTCTAACTGCCTTCTAAATACCACTTCTTCGGTTCAGTGAGATATGCTGGATTCTAAACGGAGAAGCTTCTCTGACGCTTTTTCACAGAGATTTTGAAACTGAAATCTCCCATGCCGTTTCCACCATAGGCAGCAATGGGCTTCCCCATAGAACTTGCCAACCTGAATTCCTACAGGCTAGATGTGAGAGGCACATTCTGCTGCTTCCTCCCTTAGAGTTAAACTTGCTTCTGAAAGCTCAACCTCCGGGGAGTCTGTTTGGCAGAGATATAGAACACACTTTTCCAAGCCTGTTGGAAGGCATTTGCAGTTTCATTTCGCGTCTAATTTCCCAAACCAAACTGCTTGCAGCTCTAACTCCCTTCTAACTACCACTTCTTCGGTTCAGTGAGATATGCTGGATTCTAAACGGAGAAGCTTCTCTGACGCTTTTTCACAGAGATTTTGAAACTGAAATTTCCAAACCCGTTTCCAACGAAGGCACCAAGGGGCTTCCCCATAGAACTTGCCAACCTGAATTCCTACAGGCTAGATGTGAGAGGCACATTCTGCTGCTTCCTCCCTTAGAGTTAAACTTGCTTCTGAAAGCTCAACCTCCGGGGAGTCTGTTTGGCAGAGATATAGAACACACTTTTCCAAGCCTGTTGGAAGGCATTTGCAGTTTCATTTCGCGTATAATTTCCCAAACCAAACTGCTTGCAGCTCTAACTGCCTTCTAAATACCACTTCTTCGGTTCAGTGAGATATGCTGGATTCTAAACGGAGAAGCTTCTCTGACGCTTTTTCACAGAGATTTTGAAACTGAAATCTCCCATGCCGTTTCCACCGTAGGCAGCAATGGGCTTCCCCATAGAACTTGCCAACCTGAATTCCTACAGGCTAGATGTGAGAGGCACATTCTGCTGCTTCCTCCCTTAGAGTTAAACTTGTTTCTGAAAGCTCAACCTCCGGGGAGTCTGTTTGGCAGAGATATAGAACACACTTTTCCAAGCCTGTTGGAAGGCATTTGCAGTTTCATTTCGCGTCTAATTTCCCAAACCAAACTGCTTGCAGCTCTAACTCCCTTCTAACTACCACTTCTTCGGTTCAGTGAGATATGCTGGATTGTAAACGGAGAAGCTTCTCTGACGCTTTTTCACAGAGATTTTGAAACTGAAATCTCCCATGCCGTTTCCACCATAGGCAGCAATGGGCTTCCCCATAGAACTTGCCAACCTGAATTCCTACAGGCTAGATGTGAGAGGCACATTCTGCTGCTTCCTCCCTAACAGTTAAGCTTGCTTCTGAAAGCTCAACATCCGGGGACTCTGTTTGGCACAGATATAGAACACACTTTTCCAAGCCTGTTGGAAGGCCTTTGCAGTGTCATTTCGCATCTAATTTCCCAAACCAAACTGCTTGCAGCTCTAACTCCCTTCTAACTACCACTTCTTCGGTTCAGTGAGATATGCTGGATTCTAAACGGAGAAGCTTCTCTTACGCTTTTTCACAGAGATTTTGAAACTGAAATCTCCCATGCCGTTTATACCATAGGCAGCAATGGGCTTCCCCATAGAACTTGCCAACCTGAATTCCTACAGGCTAGATGTGAGAGGCACATTCTGCTGCTTCCTCCCTTAGAGTTAAACTAGCTTCTGAAAGCTCAACCTCCGGGGAGTTTGTTTGGCAGAGATATAGAACACACTTTTCCAAGCCTGTTGGAGGGCATTTGCAGTTTCATTTGGCGTCTAATTTCCCAAACCAAACTGCTTGCAGCTCTAACTCCCTTCTAACTACCACTTCTTCGGTTCAGTGAGATATGCTGGATTCTAAACGGAGAAGCTTCTCTGACGCTTTTTCACAGAGATTTTGAAAGTGAAATCTCCCATGCCGTTTCCACCATAGACAGCAATGGGCTTCCCCATAGAACTTGCCAACCTGAATTCCTACAGGCTAGATGTGAGAGGCACATTCTGCTGCTTCCTCCCTTAGAGGTAAACTTGCTTCTGAAAGCTCAACCTCCAGGGAGTTTGTTTGGCAGAGATATAGAACACACTTTTCCAAGCCTGTTGGAAGGCATTTGCAGTTTCATTTCGCGTCTAATTTCCCAAACCAAACTGCTTGCAGCTCTAACTCCCTTCTAACTACCACTTCTTCGGTTCAGTGAGATATGCTGGATTCTAAACGGAGAAGCTTCTCTGACGCTTTTTCACAGAGATTTTGAAACTGAAATCTCCCATGCCGTTTCCACCATAGGCAGCAATGGGCTTCCCCATAGAACTTGCCAACCTGAATTCCTACAGGCTAGATGTGAGAGGCACATTCTGCTGCTTCCTCCCTAACAGTTAAGCTTGCTTCTGAAAGCTCAACCTCCGGGGACTCTGTTTGGCACAGATATAGAACACACTTTTCCAAGCCTGTTGGAAGGCCTTTGCAGTGTCATTTCGCATCTAATTTCCCAAACCAAACTGCTTGCAGCTCTAACTCCCTTCTAACTACCACTTCTTCGGTTCAGTGAGATATGCTGGATTCTAAACGGAGAAGCTTCTCTGACGCTTTTTCACAGAGATTTTGAAACTGAAATCTCCCATGCCGTTTCCACCATAGGCAGCAATGGGCTTCCCCATAGAACTTGCCAACCTGAATTCCTACAGGCTAGATGTGAGAGGCACATTCTGCTGCTTCCTCCCTTAGAGTTAAACTTGCTTCTGAAAGCTCAACCTCCGGGGAGTTTGTTTGGCAGAGATATAGAACACACTTTTCCAAGCCTGTTGGAAGGCATTTGCAGTTTCATTTCGCGTCTAATTTCCCAAACCAAACTGCTTGCAGCTCTAACTCCCTTCTAACTACCACTTCTTCGGTTCAGTGAGATATGCTGGATTCTAAACGGAGAAGCTTCTCTGACGCTTTTTCACAGAGATTTTGAAACTGAAATTTCCAAACCCGTTTCCAACGAAGGTGACAATGTGCTTCCCCATAGAACTTGCC
The DNA here is from genome assembly GCF_027409185.1 of Cynocephalus volans. Classification (NCBI taxonomy): domain Eukaryota; kingdom Metazoa; phylum Chordata; class Mammalia; order Dermoptera; family Cynocephalidae; genus Cynocephalus; species Cynocephalus volans. Next base: position 160,029 of record NW_026902436.1, on the reverse strand, counting down.
AACCTGAATTCCTACAGGCTAGATGTGAGAGGCACATTCTGCTGCTTCCTCCCTTAGAGTTAAACTAGCTTCTGAAAGCTCAACCTCCGGGGAGTTTGTTTGGCAGAGATATAGAACACACTTTTCCAAGCCTGTTGGAAGGCATTTGCAGTTTCATTTCGCGTCTAATTTCCCAAACCAAACTGCTTGCAGCTCTAACTCCCTTCTAACTACCACTTCTTCGGTTCAGTGAGATATGCTGGATTCTAAACGGAGAAGCTTCTCTGACGCTTTTTCACAGAGATTTTGAAACTGAAATCTCCCATGCCGTTTCCACCATAGGCAGCAATGGGCTTCCCCATAGAACTTGCCAACCTGAATTCCTACAGGCTAGATGTGAGAGGCACATTCTGCTGCTTCCTCCCTAACAGTTAAGCTTGCTTCTGAAAGCTCAACCTCCGGGGACTCTGTTTGGCACAGATATAGAACACACTTTTCCAAGCCTGTTGGAAGGCCTTTGCAGTGTCATTTCGCATCTAATTTCCCAAACCAAACTGCTTGCAGCTCTAACTCCCTTCTAACTACCACTTCTTCGGTTCAGTGAGATATGCTGGATTCTAAACGGAGAAGCTTCTCTGACGCTTTTTCACAGAGATTTTGAAACTGAAATCTCCCATGCCGTTTCCACCATAGGCAGCAATGGGCTTCCCCATAGAACTTGCCAACCTGAATTCCTACAGGCTAGATGTGAGAGGCACATTCTGCTGCTTCCTCCCTAAGAGTTAAGCTTGCTTCTGAAAGCTCAACCTCCGGGGAGTCTGTTTGGCAGAGATATAGAACACACTTTTCCAAGCCTGTTGAAAGGCCTTTGCAGTGTCATTTCGCATCTAATTTCCCAAACCAAACTGCTTGCAGCTCTAACTCCCTTCTAACTACCACTTCTTCGGTTCAGTGAGATATGCTGGATTCTAAACGGAGAAGCTTCTCTGACGCTTTTTCACAGAGATTTTGAAACTGAAATTTCCAAACCCGTTTCCAACGAAGGCGCCAATGGGCTTCCCCATAGAACTTGCCAACCTGAATTCCTACAGGCTAGATGTGAGAGGCACATTCTGCTGCTTCCTCCCTTAGAGTTAAACTAGCTTCTGAAAGCTCAACCTCCGGGGAGTTTGTTTGGCAGAGATATAGAACACACTTTTCCAAGCCTGTTGGAAGGCATTTGCAGTTTCATTTCGCGTCTAATTTCCCAAACCAAACTGCTTGCAGCTCTAACTCCCTTCTAACTACCACTTCTTCGGTTCAGTGAGATATGCTGGATTGTAAACGGAGAAGCTTCTCTGACGCTTTTTCACAGAGATTTTGAAACTGAAATCTCCCATGCCGTTTCCACCATAGGCAGCAATGGGCTTCCCCATAGAACTTGCCAACCTGAATTCCTACAGGCTAGATGTGAGAGGCACATTCTGCTGCTTCCTCCCTTAGAGTTAAACTAGCTTCTGAAAGCTCAACCTCCGGGGAGTTTGTTTGGCAGAGATATAGAACACACTTTTCCAAGCCTGTTGGAAGGCATTTGCAGTTTCATTTCGCGTCTAATTTCCCAAACCAAACTGCTTGCAGCTCTAACTCCCTTCTAACTACCACTTCTTCGGTTCAGTGAGATATGCTGGATTCTAAACGGAGAAGCTTCTCTGACGCTTTTTCACAGAGATTTTGAAACTGAAATCTCCCATGCCGTTTCCACCATAGGCAGCAATGGGCTTCCCCATAGAACTTGCCAACCTGAATTCCTACAGGCTAGATGTGAGAGGCACATTCTGCTGCTTCCTCCCTTAGAGTTAAACTTGCTTCTGAAAGCTCAACCTCCGGGGAGTTTGTTTGGCAGAGATATAAAACACATTTTTCCAAGCCTGTTGGAAGGCATTTGCAGTTTCATTTCGCGTCTAATTTCCCAAACCAAACTGCTTGCAGCTCTAACTCCCTTCTAACTACCACTTCTTCGGTTCAGTGAGATATGCTGGATTCTAAACGGAGAAGCTTCTCTGACGCTTTTTCACAGAGATTTTGAAACTGAAATTTCCAAACCCGTTTCCAACGAAGGCGCCAATGGGCTTCCCCATAGAACTTGCCAACCTGAATTCCTACAGGCTAGATGTGAGAGGCACATTCTGCTGCTTCCTCCCTTAGAGTTAAACTAGCTTCTGAAAGCTCAACCTCCGGGGAGTTTGTTTGGCAGAGATATAGAACACAATTTTCCAAGCCTGTTGGAAGGCATTTGCAGTTTCATTTCGCGTCTAATTTCCCAAACCAAACTGCTTGCAGCTCTAACTGCCTTCTAACTACCACTTCTTCGGTTCAGTGAGATATGCTGGATTCTAAACGGAGAAGCTTCTCTGACGCTTTTTCACAGAGATTTTGAAACTGAAATCTCCCATGCTGTTTCCACCATAGCCAGCAATGGGTTTCCCCATAGAACTTGCCAACCTGAATTCCTACAGGCTAGATGTGAGAGGCACATTCTGCTGCTTCCTCCCTTAGAGTTAAACTAGCTTCTGAAAGCTCAACCTCCGGGGAGTCTGTTTGGCACAGATATAGAACACACTTTTCCAATCCTGTTGGAAGGCATTTGCAGTTTCATTTCGCGTCTAATTTCCCAAACCAAACTGCTTGCAGCTCTAACTGCCTTCTAACTACCACTTCTTCGGTTCAGTGAGATATGCTGGATTCTAAACGGAGAAGCTTCTCTGACGCTTTTTCACAGAGATTTTGAAACTGAAATCTCCCATGCCGTTTCCACCATAGGCAGCAATGGGCTTCCCCATAGAACTTGCCAACCTGAATTCCTACAGGCTAGATGTGAGAGGCACATTCTGCTGCTTCCTCCCTAAGAGTTAAGCTTGCTTCTGAAAGCTCAACCTCCGGGGAGTCTGTTTGGCAGAGATATAGAACACACTTTTCCAAGCCTGTTGGAAGGCCTTTGCAGTGTCATTTCGCATCTAATTTCCCATACCAAACTGCTTGCAGCTCTAACTCCCTTCTAACTACCACTTCTTCGGTTCAGTGAGATATGCTGGATTTTAAACGGAGAAGCTTCTCTGACGCTTTTTCACAGAGATTTTGAAACTGAAATTTCCAAACCCGTTTCCAACGAAGGCGCCAATGGGCTTCCCCATAGAACTTGCCAACCTGAATTCCTACAGGCTAGATGTGAGAGGCACATTCTGCTGCTTCCTCCCTTAGAGTTAAACTAGCTTCTGAAAGCTCAACCTCCGGGGAGTTTGTTTGGCAGAGATATAGAACACACTTTTCCAAGCCTGTTGGAAGGCATTTGCAGTTTCATTTCGCGTCTAATTTCCCAAACCAAACTGCTTGCAGCTCTAACTCCCTTCTAACTACCACTTCTTCGGTTCAGTGAGATATGCTGGATTGTAAACGGAGAAGCTTCTCTGACGCTTTTTCACAGAGATTTTGAAACTGAAATCTCCCATGCCGTTTCCACCATAGGCAGCAATGGGCTTCCCCATAGAACTTGCCAACCTGAATTCCTACAGGCTAGATGTGAGAGGCACATTCTGCTGCTTCCTCCCTTAGAGTTAAACTAGCTTCTGAAAGCTCAACCTCCGGGGAGTTTGTTTGGCAGAGATATAGAACACACTTTTCCAAGCCTGTTGGAGGGCATTTGCAGTTTCATTTGGCGTCTAATTTCCCAAACCAAACTGCTTGCAGCTCTAACTCCCTTCTAACTACCACTTCTTCGGTTCAGTGAGATATGCTGGATTCTAAACGGAGAAGCTTCTCTGACGCTTTTTCACAGAGATTTTGAAAGTGAAATCTCCCATGCCGTTTCCACCATAGGCAGCAATGGGCTTCCCCATAGAACTTGCCAACCTGAATTCCTACAGGCTAGATGTGAGAGGCACATTCTGCTGCTTCCTCCCTTAGAGGTAAACTTGCTTCTGAAAGCTCAACCTCCGGGGAGTTTGTTTGGCAGAGATATAGAACACACTTTTCCAAGCCTGTTGGAAGGCATTTGCAGTTTCATTTCGCGTCTAATTTCCCAAACCAAACTGCTTGCAGCTCTAACTCCCTTCTAACTACCACTTCTTCGGTTCAGTGAGATATGCTGGATTCTAAACGGAGAAGCTTCTCTGACGCTTTTTCACAGAGATTTTGAAACTGAAATTTCCAAACCCGTTTCCAACGAAGGCGCCAATGGGCTTCCCCATAGAACTTGCCAACCTGAATTCCTACAGGCTAGATGTGAGAGGCACATTCTGCTGCTTCCTCCCTTAGAGTTAAACTAGCTTCTGAAAGCTCAACCTCCGGGGAGTTTGTTTGGCAGAGATATAGAACACACTTTTCCAAGCCTGTTGGAAGGCATTTGCAGTTTCATTTCGCGTATAATTTCCCAAACCAAACTGCTTGCAGCTCTAACTGCCTTCTAACTACCACTTCTTCGGTTGAGTGAGATATGCTGGATTCTAAACGGAGAAGCTTCTCTGACGCTTTTTCACAGAGATTTTGAAACTGAAATCTCCCATGCCGTTTCCACCATAGGCAGCAATGGGCTTCCCCATAGAACTTGCCAACCTGAATTCCTACAGGCTAGATGTGAGAGGCACATTCTGCTGCTTCCTCCCTAACAGTTAAGCTTGCTTCTGAAAGCTCAACCTCCGGGGACTCTGTTTGGCACAGATATAGAACACACTTTTCCAAGCCTGTTGGAAGGCCTTTGCAGTGTCATTTCGCATCTAATTTCCCAAACCAAACTGCTTGCAGCTCTAACTCCCTTCTAACTACCACTTCTTCGGTTCAGTGAGATATGCTGGATTCTAAACGGAGAAGCTTCTCTGACGCTTTTTCACAGAGATTTTGAAACTGAAATCTCCCATGCCGTTTCCACCATAGGCAGCAATGGGCTTCCCCATAGAACTTGCCAACCTGAATTCCTACAGGCTAGATGTGAGAGGCACATTCTGCTGCTTCCTCCCTTAGAGTTAAACTTGCTTCTGAAAGCTCAACCTCCGGGGAGTTTGTTTGGCAGAGATATAGAACACACTTTTCCAAGCCTGTTGGAAGGCATTTGCAGTTTCATTTCGCGTCTAATTTCCCAAACCAAACTGCTTGCAGCTCTAACTCCCTTCTAACTACCACTTCTTCGGTTCAGTGAGATATGCTGGATTCTAAACGGAGAAGCTTCTCTGACGCTTTTTCACAGAGATTTTGAAACTGAAATTTCCAAACCCGTTTCCAACGAAGGTGACAATGTGCTTCCCCATAGAACTTGCCAACCTGAATTCCTACAGGCTAGATGTGAGAGGCACATTCTGCTGCTTCCTCCCTTAGAGTTAAACTAGCTTCTGAAAGCTCAACCTCCGGGGAGTTTGTTTGGCAGAGATATAGAACACACTTTTCCAAGCCTGTTGGAAGGCATTTGCAGTTTCATTTCGCGTCTAATTTCCCAAACCAAACTGCTTGCAGCTCTAACTCCCTTCTAACTACCACTTCTTCGGTTCAGTGAGATATGCTGGATTCTAAACGGAGAAGCTTCTCTGACGCTTTTTCACAGAGATTTTGAAACTGAAATCTCCCATGCCGTTTCCACCGTAGGCAGCAATGGGCTTCCCCATAGAACTTGCCAACCTGAATTCCTACAGGCTAGATGTGAGAGGCACATTCTGCTGCTTCCTCCCTTAGAGTTAAACTTGTTTCTGAAAGCTCAACCTCCGGGGAGTCTGTTTGGCAGAGATATAGAACACACTTTTCCAAGCCTGTTGGAAGGCATTTGCAGTTTCATTTCGCGTCTAATTTCCCAAACCAAACTGCTTGCAGCTCTAACTCCCTTCTAACTACCACTTCTTCGGTTCAGTGAGATATGCTGGATTGTAAACGGAGAAGCTTCTCTGACGCTTTTTCACAGAGATTTTGAAACTGAAATCTCCCATGCCGTTTCCACCATAGGCAGCAATGGGCTTCCCCATAGAACTTGCCAACCTGAATTCCTACAGGCTAGATGTGAGAGGCACATTCTGCTGCTTCCTCCCTAACAGTTAAGCTTGCTTCTGAAAGCTCAACATCCGGGGACTCTGTTTGGCACAGATATAGAACACACTTTTCCAAGCCTGTTGGAAGGCCTTTGCAGTGTCATTTCGCATCTAATTTCCCAAACCAAACTGCTTGCAGCTCTAACTCCCTTCTAACTACCACTTCTTCGGTTCAGTGAGATATGCTGGATTCTAAACGGAGAAGCTTCTCTTACGCTTTTTCACAGAGATTTTGAAACTGAAATCTCCCATGCCGTTTATACCATAGGCAGCAATGGGCTTCCCCATAGAACTTGCCAACCTGAATTCCTACAGGCTAGATGTGAGAGGCACATTCTGCTGCTTCCTCCCTTAGAGTTAAACTAGCTTCTGAAAGCTCAACCTCCGGGGAGTTTGTTTGGCAGAGATATAGAACACACTTTTCCAAGCCTGTTGGAGGGCATTTGCAGTTTCATTTGGCGTCTAATTTCCCAAACCAAACTGCTTGCAGCTCTAACTCCCTTCTAACTACCACTTCTTCGGTTCAGTGAGATATGCTGGATTCTAAACGGAGAAGCTTCTCTGACGCTTTTTCACAGAGATTTTGAAAGTGAAATCTCCCATGCCGTTTCCACCATAGGCAGCAATGGGCTTCCCCATAGAACTTGCCAACCTGAATTCCTACAGGCTAGATGTGAGAGGCACATTCTGCTGCTTCCTCCCTTAGAGGTAAACTTGCTTCTGAAAGCTCAACCTCCAGGGAGTTTGTTTGGCAGAGATATAGAACACACTTTTCCAAGCCTGTTGGAAGGCATTTGCAGTTTCATTTCGCGTCTAATTTCCCAAACCAAACTGCTTGCAGCTCTAACTCCCTTCTAACTACCACTTCTTCGGTTCAGTGAGATATGCTGGATTCTAAACGGAGAAGCTTCTCTGACGCTTTTTCACAGAGATTTTGAAACTGAAATCTCCCATGCCGTTTCCACCATAGGCAGCAATGGGCTTCCCCATAGAACTTGCCAACCTGAATTCCTACAGGCTAGATGTGAGAGGCACATTCTGCTGCTTCCTCCCTAACAGTTAAGCTTGCTTCTGAAAGCTCAACCTCCGGGGACTCTGTTTGGCACAGATATAGAACACACTTTTCCAAGCCTGTTGGAAGGCCTTTGCAGTGTCATTTCGCATCTAATTTCCCAAACCAAACTGCTTGCAGCTCTAACTCCCTTCTAACTACCACTTCTTCGGTTCAGTGAGATATGCTGGATTCTAAACGGAGAAGCTTCTCTGACGCTTTTTCACAGAGATTTTGAAACTGAAATCTCCCATGCCGTTTCCACCATAGGCAGCAATGGGCTTCCCCATAGAACTTGCCAACCTGAATTCCTACAGGCTAGATGTGAGAGGCACATTCTGCTGCTTCCTCCCTTAGAGGTAAACTTGCTTCTGAAAGCTCAACCTCCGGGGAGTTTGTTTGGCAGAGATATAGAACACACTTTTCCAAGCCTGTTGGAAGGCATTTGCAGTTTCATTTCGCGTCTAATTTCCCAAACCAAACTGCTTGCAGCTCTAACTCCCTTCTAACTACCACTTCTTCGGTTCAGTGAGATATGCTGGATTCTAAACGGAGAAGCTTCTCTGACGCTTTTTCACAGAGATTTTGAAACTGAAATTTCCAAACCCGTTTCCAACGAAGGTGACAATGTGCTTCCCCATAGAACTTGCCAACCTGAATTCCTACAGGCTAGATGTGAGAGGCACATTCTGCTGCTTCCTCCCTTAGAGTTAAACTAGCTTCTGAAAGCTCAACCTCCGGGGAGTTTGTTTGGCAGAGATATAGAACACACTTTTCCAAGCCTGTTGGAAGGCATTTGCAGTTTCATTTCGCGTCTAATTTCCCAAACCAAACTGCTTGCAGCTCTAACTCCCTTCTAACTACCACTTCTTCGGTTCAGTGAGATATGCTGGATTCTAAACGGAGAAGCTTCTCTGACGCTTTTTCACAGAGATTTTGAAACTGAAATCTCCCATGCCGTTTCCACCATAGGCAGCAATGGGCTTCCCCATAGAACTTGCCAACCTGAATTCCTACAGGCTAGATGTGAGAGGCACATTCTGCTGCTTCCTCCCTAACAGTTAAGCTTGCTTCTGAAAGCTCAACCTCCGGGGACTCTGTTTGGCACAGATATAGAACACACTTTTCCAAGCCTGTTGGAAGGCCTTTGCAGTGTCATTTCGCATCTAATTTCCCAAACCAAACTGCTTGCAGCTCTAACTCCCTTCTAACTACCACTTCTTCGGTTCAGTGAGATATGCTGGATTCTAAACGGAGAAGCTTCTCTGACGCTTTTTCACAGAGATTTTGAAACTGAAATCTCCCATGCCGTTTCCACCATAGGCAGCAATGGGCTTCCCCATAGAACTTGCCAACCTGAATTCCTACAGGCTAGATGTGAGAGGCACATTCTGCTGCTTCCTCCCTAAGAGTTAAGCTTGCTTCTGAAAGCTCAACCTCCGGGGAGTCTGTTTGGCAGAGATATAGAACACACTTTTCCAAGCCTGTTGAAAGGCCTTTGCAGTGTCATTTCGCATCTAATTTCCCAAACCAAACTGCTTGCAGCTCTAACTCCCTTCTAACTACCACTTCTTCGGTTCAGTGAGATATGCTGGATTCTAAACGGAGAAGCTTCTCTGACGCTTTTTCACAGAGATTTTGAAACTGAAATTTCCAAACCCGTTTCCAACGAAGGCGCCAATGGGCTTCCCCATAGAACTTGCCAACCTGAATTCCTACAGGCTAGATGTGAGAGGCACATTCTGCTGCTTCCTCCCTTAGAGTTAAACTAGCTTCTGAAAGCTCAACCTCCGGGGAGTTTGTTTGGCAGAGATATAGAACACACTTTTCCAAGCCTGTTGGAAGGCATTTGCAGTTTCATTTCGCGTCTAATTTCCCAAACCAAACTGCTTGCAGCTCTAACTCCCTTCTAACTACCACTTCTTCGGTTCAGTGAGATATGCTGGATTGTAAACGGAGAAGCTTCTCTGACGCTTTTTCACAGAGATTTTGAAACTGAAATCTCCCATGCCGTTTCCACCATAGGCAGCAATGGGCTTCCCCATAGAACTTGCCAACCTGAATTCCTACAGGCTAGATGTGAGAGGCACATTCTGCTGCTTCCTCCCTTAGAGTTAAACTAGCTTCTGAAAGCTCAACCTCCGGGGAGTTTGTTTGGCAGAGATATAGAACACACTTTTCCAAGCCTGTTGGAAGGCATTTGCAGTTTCATTTCGCGTCTAATTTCCCAAACCAAACTGCTTGCAGCTCTAACTCCCTTCTAACTACCACTTCTTCGGTTCAGTGAGATATGCTGGATTCTAAACGGAGAAGCTTCTCTGACGCTTTTTCACAGAGATTTTGAAACTGAAATCTCCCATGCCGTTTCCACCATAGGCAGCAATGGGCTTCCCCATAGAACTTGCCAACCTGAATTCCTACAGGCTAGATGTGAGAGGCACATTCTGCTGCTTCCTCCCTTAGAGTTAAACTTGCTTCTGAAAGCTCAACCTCCGGGGAGTTTGTTTGGCAGAGATATAAAACACATTTTTCCAAGCCTGTTGGAAGGCATTTGCAGTTTCATTTCGCGTCTAATTTCCCAAACCAAACTGCTTGCAGCTCTAACTCCCTTCTAACTACCACTTCTTCGGTTCAGTGAGATATGCTGGATTCTAAACGGAGAAGCTTCTCTGACGCTTTTTCACAGAGATTTTGAAACTGAAATTTCCAAACCCGTTTCCAACGAAGGCGCCAATGGGCTTCCCCATAGAACTTGCCAACCTGAATTCCTACAGGCTAGATGTGAGAGGCACATTCTGCTGCTTCCTCCCTTAGAGTTAAACTAGCTTCTGAAAGCTCAACCTCCGGGGAGTTTGTTTGGCAGAGATATAGAACACAATTTTCCAAGCCTGTTGGAAGGCATTTGCAGTTTCATTTCGCGTCTAATTTCCCAAACCAAACTGCTTGCAGCTCTAACTGCCTTCTAACTACCACTTCTTCGGTTCAGTGAGATATGCTGGATTCTAAACGGAGAAGCTTCTCTGACGCTTTTTCACAGAGATTTTGAAACTGAAATCTCCCATGCTGTTTCCACCATAGCCAGCAATGGGTTTCCCCATAGAACTTGCCAACCTGAATTCCTACAGGCTAGATGTGAGAGGCACATTCTGCTGCTTCCTCCCTTAGAGTTAAACTAGCTTCTGAAAGCTCAACCTCCGGGGAGTCTGTTTGGCACAGATATAGAACACACTTTTCCAATCCTGTTGGAAGGCATTTGCAGTTTCATTTCGCGTCTAATTTCCCAAACCAAACTGCTTGCAGCTCTAACTGCCTTCTAACTACCACTTCTTCGGTTCAGTGAGATATGCTGGATTCTAAACGGAGAAGCTTCTCTGACGCTTTTTCACAGAGATTTTGAAACTGAAATCTCCCATGCCGTTTCCACCATAGGCAGCAATGGGCTTCCCCATAGAACTTGCCAACCTGAATTCCTACAGGCTAGATGTGAGAGGCACATTCTGCTGCTTCCTCCCTAAGAGTTAAGCTTGCTTCTGAAAGCTCAACCTCCGGGGAGTCTGTTTGGCAGAGATATAGAACACACTTTTCCAAGCCTGTTGGAAGGCCTTTGCAGTGTCATTTCGCATCTAATTTCCCATACCAAACTGCTTGCAGCTCTAACTCCCTTCTAACTACCACTTCTTCGGTTCAGTGAGATATGCTGGATTTTAAACGGAGAAGCTTCTCTGACGCTTTTTCACAGAGATTTTGAAACTGAAATTTCCAAACCCGTTTCCAACGAAGGCGCCAATGGGCTTCCCCATAGAACTTGCCAACCTGAATTCCTACAGGCTAGATGTGAGAGGCACATTCTGCTGCTTCCTCCCTTAGAGTTAAACTAGCTTCTGAAAGCTCAACCTCCGGGGAGTTTGTTTGGCAGAGATATAGAACACACTTTTCCAAGCCTGTTGGAAGGCATTTGCAGTTTCATTTCGCGTCTAATTTCCCAAACCAAACTGCTTGCAGCTCTAACTCCCTTCTAACTACCACTTCTTCGGTTCAGTGAGATATGCTGGATTGTAAACGGAGAAGCTTCTCTGACGCTTTTTCACAGAGATTTTGAAACTGAAATCTCCCATGCCGTTTCCACCATAGGCAGCAATGGGCTTCCCCATAGAACTTGCCAACCTGAATTCCTACAGGCTAGATGTGAGAGGCACATTCTGCTGCTTCCTCCCTTAGAGTTAAACTAGCTTCTGAAAGCTCAACCTCCGGGGAGTTTGTTTGGCAGAGATATAGAACACACTTTTCCAAGCCTGTTGGAGGGCATTTGCAGTTTCATTTGGCGTCTAATTTCCCAAACCAAACTGCTTGCAGCTCTAACTCCCTTCTAACTACCACTTCTTCGGTTCAGTGAGATATGCTGGATTCTAAACGGAGAAGCTTCTCTGACGCTTTTTCACAGAGATTTTGAAAGTGAAATCTCCCATGCCGTTTCCACCATAGGCAGCAATGGGCTTCCCCATAGAACTTGCCAACCTGAATTCCTACAGGCTAGATGTGAGAGGCACATTCTGCTGCTTCCTCCCTTAGAGGTAAACTTGCTTCTGAAAGCTCAACCTCCGGGGAGTTTGTTTGGCAGAGATATAGAACACACTTTTCCAAGCCTGTTGGAAGGCATTTGCAGTTTCATTTCGCGTCTAATTTCCCAAACCAAACTGCTTGCAGCTCTAACTCCCTTCTAACTACCACTTCTTCGGTTCAGTGAGATATGCTGGATTCTAAACGGAGAAGCTTCTCTGACGCTTTTTCACAGAGATTTTGAAACTGAAATTTCCAAACCCGTTTCCAACGAAGGCGCCAATGGGCTTCCCCATAGAACTTGCCAACCTGAATTCCTACAGGCTAGATGTGAGAGGCACATTCTGCTGCTTCCTCCCTTAGAGTTAAACTAGCTTCTGAAAGCTCAACCTCCGGGGAGTTTGTTTGGCAGAGATATAGAACACACTTTTCCAAGCCTGTTGGAAGGCATTTGCAGTTTCATTTCGCGTCTAATTTCCCAAACCAAACTGCTTGCAGCTCTAACTGCCTTCTAACTACCACTTCTTCGGTTCAGTGAGATATGCTGGATTCTAAACGGAGAAGCTTCTCTGACGCTTTTTCACAGAGATTTTGAAACTGAAATCTCCCATGCCGTTTCCACCATAGGCAGCAATGGGCTTCCCCATAGAACTTGCCAACCTGAATTCCTACAGGCTAGATGTGAGAGGCACATTCTGCTGCTTCCTCCCTAACAGTTAAGCTTGCTTCTGAAAGCTCAACCTCCGGGGACTCTGTTTGGCACAGATATAGAACACACTTTTCCAAGCCTGTTGGAAGGCCTTTGCAGTGTCATTTCGCATCTAATTTCCCAAACCAAACTGCTTGCAGCTCTAACTCCCTTCTAACTACCACTTCTTCGGTTCAGTGAGATATGCTGGATTCTAAACGGAGAAGCTTCTCTGACGCTTTTTCACAGAGATTTTGAAACTGAAATCTCCCATGCCGTTTCCACCATAGGCAGCAATGGGCTTCCCCATAGAACTTGCCAACCTGAATTCCTACAGGCTAGATGTGAGAGGCACATTCTGCTGCTTCCTCCCTTAGAGTTAAACTTGCTTCTGAAAGCTCAACCTCCGGGGAGTTTGTTTGGCAGAGATATAGAACACACTTTTCCAAGCCTGTTGGAAGGCATTTGCAGTTTCATTTGGCGTCTAATTTCCCAAACCAAACTGCTTGCAGCTCTAACTCCCTTCTAACTACCACTTCTTCGGTTCAGTGAGATATGCTGGATTCTAAACGGAGAAGCTTCTCTGACGCTTTTTCACAGAGATTTTGAAACTGAAATTTCCAAACCCGTTTCCAACGAAGGTGACAATGTGCTTCCCCATAGAACTTGCCAACCTGAATTCCTACAGGCTAGATGTGAGAGGCACATTCTGCTGCTTCCTCCCTTAGAGTTAAACTACCTTCTGAAAGCTCAACCTCCGGGGAGTTTGTTTGGCAGAGATATAGAACACACTTTTCCAAGCCTGTTGGAAGGCATTTGCAGTTTCATTTCGCGTCTAATTTCCCAAACCAAACTGCTTGCAGCTCTAACTCCCTTCTAACTACCACTTCTTCGGTTCAGTGAGATATGCTGGATTCTAAACGGAGAAGCTTCTCTGACGCTTTTTCACAGAGATTTTGAAACTGAAATCTCCCATGCCGTTTCCACCATAGGCAGCAATGGGCTTCCCCATAGAACTTGCCAACCTGAATTCCTACAGGCTAGATGTGAGAGGCACATTCTGCTGCTTCCTCCCTAACAGTTAAGCTTGCTTCTGAAAGCTCAACCTCCGGGGACTCTGTTTGGCACAGATATAGAACACACTTCTCCAAGCCTGTTGGAAGGCATTTGCAGTTTCATTTCGCGTATAATTTCCCAAACCAAACTGCTTGCAGCTCTAACTGCCTTCTAAATACCACTTCTTCGGTTCAGTGAGATATGCTGGATTCTAAACGGAGAAGCTTCTCTGACGCTTTTTCACAGAGATTTTGAAACTGAAATCTCCCATGCCGTTTCCACCATAGGCAGCAATGGGCTTCCCCATAGAACTTGCCAACCTGAATTCCTACAGGCTAGATGTGAGAGGCACATTCTGCTGCTTCCTCCCTTAGAGTTAAACTTGCTTCTGAAAGCTCAACCTCCGGGGAGTCTGTTTGGCAGAGATATAGAACACACTTTTCCAAGCCTGTTGGAAGGCATTTGCAGTTTCATTTCGCGTCTAATTTCCCAAACCAAACTGCTTGCAGCTCTAACTCCCTTCTAACTACCACTTCTTCGGTTCAGTGAGATATGCTGGATTCTAAACGGAGAAGCTTCTCTGACGCTTTTTCACAGAGATTTTGAAACTGAAATTTCCAAACCCGTTTCCAACGAAGGCGCCAAGGGGCTTCCCCATAGAACTTGCCAACCTGAATTCCTACAGGCTAGATGTGAGAGGCACATTCTGCTGCTTCCTCCCTTAGAGTTAAACTTGCTTCTGAAAGCTCAACCTCCGGGGAGTCTGTTTGGCAGAGATATAGAACACACTTTTCCAAGCCTGTTGGAAGGCATTTGCAGTGTCATTTCGCGTATAATTTCCCAAACCAAACTGCTTGCAGCTCTAACTGCCTTCTAAATACCACTTCTTCGGTTCAGTGAGATATGCTGGATTCTAAACGGAGAAGCTTCTCTGACGCTTTTTCACAGAGATTTTGAAACTGAAATCTCCCATGCCGTTTCCACCGTAGGCAGCAATGGGCTTCCCCATAGAACTTGCCAACCTGAATTCCTACAGGCTAGATGTGAGAGGCACATTCTGCTGCTTCCTCCCTTAGAGTTAAACTTGTTTCTGAAAGCTCAACCTCCGGGGAGTCTGTTTGGCAGAGATATAGAACACACTTTTCCAAGCCTGTTGGAAGGCATTTGCAGTTTCATTTCGCGTCTAATTTCCCAAACCAAACTGCTTGCAGCTCTAACTCCCTTCTAACTACCACTTCTTCGGTTCAGTGAGATATGCTGGATTGTAAACGGAGAAGCTTCTCTGACGCTTTTTCACAGAGATTTTGAAACTGAAATCTCCCATGCCGTTTCCACCATAGGCAGCAATGGGCTTCCCCATAGAACTTGCCAACCTGAATTCCTACAGGCTAGATGTGAGAGGCACATTCTGCTGCTTCCTCCCTAACAGTTAAGCTTGCTTCTGAAAGCTCAACATCCGGGGACTCTGTTTGGCACAGATATAGAACACACTTTTCCAAGCCTGTTGGAAGGCCTTTGCAGTGTCATTTCGCATCTAATTTCCCAAACCAAACTGCTTGCAGCTCTAACTCCCTTCTAACTACCACTTCTTCGGTTCAGTGAGATATGCTGGATTCTAAACGGAGAAGCTTCTCTTACGCTTTTTCACAGAGATTTTGAAACTGAAATCTCCCATGCCGTTTATACCATAGGCAGCAATGGGCTTCCCCATAGAACTTGCCAACCTGAATTCCTACAGGCTAGATGTGAGAGGCACATTCTGCTGCTTCCTCCCTTAGAGTTAAACTAGCTTCTGAAAGCTCAACCTCCGGGGAGTTTGTTTGGCAGAGATATAGAACACACTTTTCCAAGCCTGTTGGAGGGCATTTGCAGTTTCATTTGGCGTCTAATTTCCCAAACCAAACTGCTTGCAGCTCTAACTCCCTTCTAACTACCACTTCTTCGGTTCAGTGAGATATGCTGGATTCTAAACGGAGAAGCTTCTCTGACGCTTTTTCACAGAGATTTTGAAAGTGAAATCTCCCATGCCGTTTCCACCATAGGCAGCAATGGGCTTCCCCATAGAACTTGCCAACCTGAATTCCTACAGGCTAGATGTGAGAGGCACATTCTGCTGCTTCCTCCCTTAGAGGTAAACTTGCTTCTGAAAGCTCAACCTCCAGGGAGTTTGTTTGGCAGAGATATAGAACACACTTTTCCAAGCCTGTTGGAAGGCATTTGCAGTTTCATTTCGCGTCTAATTTCCCAAACCAAACTGCTTGCAGCTCTAACTCCCTTCTAACTACCACTTCTTCGGTTCAGTGAGATATGCTGGATTCTAAACGGAGAAGCTTCTCTGACGCTTTTTCACAGAGATTTTGAAACTGAAATTTCCAAACCCGTTTCCAACGAAGGCGCCAATGGGCTTCCCCTTAGAACTTGCCAACCTGAATTCCTACAGGCTAGATGTGAGAGGCACATTCTGCTGCTTCCTCCCTTAGAGTTAAACTAGCTTCTGAAAGCTCAACCTCCGGGGAGTTTGTTTGGCAGAGATATAGAACACACTTTTCCAAGCCTGTTGGAAGGCATTTGCAGTTTCATTTCGCGTCTAATTTCCCAAACCAAACTGCTTGCAGCTCTAACTGCCTTCTAACTACCACTTCTTCGGTTCAGTGAGATATGCTGGATTCTAAACGGAGAAGCTTCTCTGACGCTTTTTCACAGAGATTTTGAAACTGAAATCTCCCATGCCGTTTCCACCATAGGCAGCAATGGGCTTCCCCATAGAACTTGCCAACCTGAATTCCTACAGGCTAGATATGAGAGGCACATTCTGCTGCTTCCTCCCTTAGAGTTAAACTAGCTTCTGAAAGCTCAACCTCCGGGGAGTTTGTTTGGCAGAGATATAGAACACACTTTTCCAAGCCTGTTGGAAGGCATTTGCAGTTTCATTTCGCGTCTAATTTCCCAAACCAAACTGCTTGCAGCTCTAACTCCCTTCTAACTACCACTTCTTCGGTTCAGTGAGATATGCTGGATTCTAAACGGAGAAGCTTCTCTGACGCTTTTTCACAGAGATTTTGAAACTGAAATCTCCCATGCCGTTTCCACCATAGGCAGCAATGGGCTTCCCCATAGAACTTGCCAACCTGAATTCCTACAGGCTAGATGTGAGAGGCACATTCTGCTGCTTCCTCCCTAACAGTTAAGCTTGCTTCTGAAAGCTCAACCTCCGGGGACTCTGTTTGGCACAGATATAGAACACACTTTTCCAAGCCTGTTGGAAGGCCTTTGCAGTGTCATTTCGCATCTAATTTCCCAAACCAAACTGCTTGCAGCTCTAACTCCCTTCTAACTACCACTTCTTCGGTTCAGTGAGATATGCTGGATTCTAAACGGAGAAGCTTCTCTGACGCTTTTTCACAGAGATTTTGAAACTGAAATCTCCCATGCCGTTTCCACCATAGGCAGCAATGGGCTTCCCCATAGAACTTGCCAACCTGAATTCCTACAGGCTAGATGTGAGAGGCACATTCTGCTGCTTCCTCCCTTAGAGTTAAACTTGCTTCTGAAAGCTCAACCTCCGGGGAGTTTGTTTGGCAGAGATATAGAACACACTTTTCCAAGCCTGTTGGAAGGCATTTGCAGTTTCATTTCGCGTCTAATTTCCCAAACCAAACTGCTTGCAGCTCTAACTCCCTTCTAACTACCACTTCTTCGGTTCAGTGAGATATGCTGGATTCTAAACGGAGAAGCTTCTCTGACGCTTTTTCACAGAGATTTTGAAACTGAAATTTCCAAACCCGTTTCCAACGAAGGCGCCAATGGGCTTCCCCATAGAACTTGCCAACCTGAATTCCTACAGGCTAGATGTGAGAGGCACATTCTGCTGCTTCCTCCCTTAGAGTTAAACTAGCTTCTGAAAGCTCAACCTCCGGGGACTTTGTTTGGCAGAGATATAGAACACAATTTTCCAAGCCTGTTGGAAGGCATTTGCAGTTTCATTTCGCGTCTAATTTCCCAAACCAAACTGCTTGCAGCTCTAACTGCCTTCTAACTACCACTTCTTCGGTTCAGTGAGATATGCTGGATTCTAAACGGAGAAGCTTCTCTGACGCTTTTTCACAGAGATTTTGAAACTGAAATCTCCCATGCTGTTTCCACCATAGCCAGCAATGGGTTTCCCCATAGAACTTGCCAACCTGAATTCCTACAGGCTAGATGTGAGAGGCACATTCTGCTGCTTCCTCGCTTAGAGTTAAACTAGCTTCTGAAAGCTCAACCTCCGGGGAGTCTGTTTGGCAGAGATATAGAACACACTTTTCCAAGCCTGTTGGAAGGCATTTGCAGTTTCATTTCGCGTCTAATTTCCCAAACCAAACTGCTTGCAGCTCTAACTCCCTTCTAACTACCACTTCTTCGGTTCAGTGAGATATGCTGGATTTTAAACGGAGAAGCTTCTCTGACGCTTTTTCACAGAGATTTTGAAACTGAAATTTCCAAACCCGTTTCCAACGAAGGCGCCAATGGGCTTCCCCATAGAACTTGCCAACCTGAATTCCTACAGGCTAGATATGAGAGGCACATTCTGCTGCTTCCTCCCTTAGAGTTAAACTAGCTTCTGAAAGCTCAACCTCCGGGGAGTTTGTTTGGCAGAGATATAGAACACACTTTTCCAAGCCTGTTGGAAGGCATTTGCAGTTTCATTTCGCGTCTAATTTCCCAAACCAAACTGCTTGCAGCTCTAACTCCCTTCTAACTACCACTTCTTCGGTTCAGTGAGATATGCTGGATTGTAAACGGAGAAGCTTCTCTGACGCTTTTTCACAGAGATTTTGAAACTGAAATCTCCCATGCCGTTTCCACCATAGGCAGCAATGGGCTTCCCCATAGAACTTGCCAACCTGAATTCCTACAGGCTAGATGTGAGAGGCACATTCTGCTGCTTCCTCCCTAACAGTTAAGCTTGCTTCTGAAAGCTCAACATCCGGGGACTCTGTTTGGCAGAGATATAGAACACACTTTTCCAAGCCTGTTGGAAGGCCTTTGCAGTGTCATTTCGCATCTAATTTCCCAAACCAAACTGCTTGCAGCTCTAACTCCCTTCTAACTACCACTTCTTCGGTTCAGTGAGATATGCTGGATTCTAAACGGAGAAGCTTCTCTGACGCTTTTTCACAGAGATTTTGAAACTGAAATCTCCCATGCCGTTTCCACCATAGGCAGCAATGGGCTTCCCCATAGAACTTGCCAACCTGAATTCCTACAGGCTAGATGTGAGAGGCACATTCTGCTGCTTCCTCCCTTAGAGTTAAACTAGCTTCTGAAAGCTCAACCTCCGGGGAGTTTGTTTGGCAGAGATATAGAACACACTTTTCCAAGCCTGTTGGAGGGCATTTGCAGTTTCATTTGGCGTCTAATTTCCCAAACCAAACTGCTTGCAGCTCTAACTCCCTTCTAACTACCACTTCTTCGGTTCAGTGAGATATGCTGGATTCTAAACGGAGAAGCTTCTCTGACGCTTTTTCACAGAGATTTTGAAAGTGAAATCTCCCATGCCGTTTCCACCATAGGCAGCAATGGGCTTCCCCATAGAACTTGCCAACCTGAATTCCTACAGGCTAGATGTGAGAGGCACATTCTGCTGCTTCCTCCCTTAGAGGTAAACTTGCTTCTGAAAGCTCAACCTCCGGGGAGTTTGTTTGGCAGAGATATAGAACACACTTTTCCAAGCCTGTTGGAAGGCATTTGCAGTTTCATTTCGCGTCTAATTTCCCAAACCAAACTGCTTGCAGCTCTAACTCCCTTCTAACTACCACTTCTTCGGTTCAGTGAGATATGCTGGATTCTAAACGGAGAAGCTTCTCTGACGCTTTTTCACAGAGATTTTGAAACTGAAATTTCCAAACCCGTTTCCAACGAAGGCGCCAAAGGGCTTCCCCATAGAACTTGCCAACCTGAATTCCTACAGGCTAGATGTGAGAGGCACATTCTGCTGCTTCCTCCCTTAGAGTTAAACTAGCTTCTGAAAGCTCAACCTCCGGGGAGTTTGTTTGGCAGAGATATAGAACACACTTTTCCAAGCCTGTTGGAAGGCATTTGCAGTTTCATTTCGCGTCTAATTTCCCAAACCAAACTGCTTGCAGCTCTAACTGCCTTCTAACTACCACTTCTTCGGTTCAGTGAGATATGCTGGATTCTAAACGGAGAAGCTTCTCTGACGCTTTTTCACAGAGATTTTGAAACTGAAATCTCCCATGCCGTTTCCACCATAGGCAGCAATGGGCTTCCCCATAGAACTTGCCAACCTGAATTCCTACAGGCTAGATATGAGAGGCACATTCTGCTGCTTCCTCCCTTAGAGTTAAACTAGCTTCTGAAAGCTCAACCTCCGGGGAGTTTGTTTGGCAGAGATATAGAACACACTTTTCCAAGCCTGTTGGAAGGCATTTGCAGTTTCATTTCGCGTCTAATTTCCCAAACCAAACTGCTTGCAGCTCTAACTCCCTTCTAACTACCACTTCTTCGGTTCAGTGAGATATGCTGGATTCTAAACGGAGAAGCTTCTCTGACGCTTTTTCACAGAGATTTTGAAACTGAAATCTCCCATGCCGTTTCCACCATAGGCAGCAATGGGCTTCCCCATAGAACTTGCCAACCTGAATTCCTACAGGCTAGATGTGAGAGGCACATTCTGCTGCTTCCTCCCTAACAGTTAAGCTTGCTTCTGAAAGCTCAACCTCCGGGGACTCTGTTTGGCACAGATATAGAACACACTTTTCCAAGCCTGTTGGAAGGCCTTTGCAGTGTCATTTCGCATCTAATTTCCCAAACCAAACTGCTTGCAGCTCTAACTCCCTTCTAACTACCACTTCTTCGGTTCAGTGAGATATGCTGGATTCTAAACGGAGAAGCTTCTCTGACGCTTTTTCACAGAGATTTTGAAACTGAAATCTCCCATGCCGTTTCCACCATAGGCAGCAATGGGCTTCCCCATAGAACTTGCCAACCTGAATTCCTACAGGCTAGATGTGAGAGGCACATTCTGCTGCTTCCTCCCTTAGAGTTAAACTTGCTTCTGAAAGCTCAACCTCCGGGGAGTTTGTTTGGCAGAGATATAGAACACACTTTTCCAAGCCTGTTGGAAGGCATTTGCAGTTTCATTTCGCGTCTAATTTCCCAAACCAAACTGCTTGCAGCTCTAACTCCCTTCTAACTACCACTTCTTCGGTTCAGTGAGATATGCTGGATTCTAAACGGAGAAGCTTCTCTGACGCTTTTTCACAGAGATTTTGAAACTGAAATTTCCAAACCCGTTTCCAACGAAGGTGACAATGTGCTTCCCCATAGAACTTGCCAACCTGAATTCCTACAGGCTAGATGTGAGAGGCACATTCTGCTGCTTCCTCCCTTAGAGTTAAACTAGCTTCTGAAAGCTCAACCTCCGGGGAGTTTGTTTGGCAGAGATATAGAACACACTTTTCCAAGCCTGTTGGAAGGCATTTGCAGTTTCATTTCGCGTCTAATTTCCCAAACCAAACTGCTTGCAGCTCTAACTCCCTTCTAACTACCACTTCTTCGGTTCAGTGAGATATGCTGGATTCTAAACGGAGAAGCTTCTCTGACGCTTTTTCACAGAGATTTTGAAAGTGAAATCTCCCATGCCGTTTCCACCATAGGCAGCAATGGGCTTCCCCATAGAACTTGCCAACCTGAATTCCTACAGGCTAGATGTGAGAGGCACATTCTGCTGCTTCCTCCCTTAGAGTTAAACTTGCTTCTGAAAGCTCAACCTCCGGGGAGTTTGTTTGGCAGAGATATAAAACACATTTTTCCAAGCCTGTTGGAAGGCATTTGCAGTTTCATTTCGCGTCTAATTTCCCAAACCAAACTGCTTGCAGCTCTAACTCCCTTCTAACTACCACTTCTTCGGTTCAGTGAGATATGCTGGATTCTAAACGGAGAAGCTTCTCTGACGCTTTTTCACAGAGATTTTGAAACTGAAATTTCCAAACCCGTTTCCAACGAAGGCGCCAATGGGCTTCCCCATAGAACTTGCCAACCTGAATTCCTACAGGCTAGATGTGAGAGGCACATTCTGCTGCTTCCTCCCTTAGAGTTAAACTAGCTTCTGAAAGCTCAACCTCCGGGGAGTTTGTTTGGCAGAGATATAGAACACAATTTTCCAAGCCTGTTGGAAGGCATTTGCAGTTTCATTTCGCGTCTAATTTCCCAAACCAAACTGCTTGCAGCTCTAACTGCCTTCTAACTACCACTTCTTCGGTTCAGTGAGATATGCTGGATTCTAAACGGAGAAGCTTCTCTGACGCTTTTTCACAGAGATTTTGAAACTGAAATCTCCCATGCTGTTTCCACCATAGCCAGCAATGGGTTTCCCCATAGAACTTGCCAACCTGAATTCCTACAGGCTAGATGTGAGAGGCACATTCTGCTGCTTCCTCCCTTAGAGTTAAACTAGCTTCTGAAAGCTCAACCTCCGGGGAGTCTGTTTGGCAGAGATATAGAACACACTTTTCCAAGCCTGTTGGAAGGCATTTGCAGTTTCATTTCGCGTCTAATTTCCCAAACCAAACTGCTTGCAGCTCTAACTCCCTTCTAACTACCACTTCTTCGGTTCAGTGAGATATGCTGGATTCTAAACGGAGAAGCTTCTCTGACGCTTTTTCACAGAGATTTTGAAACTGAAATCTCCCATGCCGTTTCCACCATAGGCGCCAATGGGCTTCCCCATAGAACTTGCCAACCTGAATTCCTACAGGCTAGATGTGAGAGGCACATTCTGCTGCTTCCTCCCTAAGAGTTAAGCTTGCTTCTGAAAGCTCAACCTCCGGGGAGTCTGTTTGGCAGAGATATAGAACACACTTTTCCAAGCCTGTTGGAAGGCCTTTGCAGTGTCATTTCGCATCTAATTTCCCATACCAAACTGCTTGCAGCTCTAACTCCCTTCTAACTACCACTTCTTCGGTTCAGTGAGATATGCTGGATTTTAAACGGAGAAGCTTCTCTGACGCTTTTTCACAGAGATTTTGAAACTGAAATTTCCAAACCCGTTTCCAACGAAGGCCCCAATGGGCTTCCCCATAGAACTTGCTAACCTGAATTCCTACAGGCTAGATGTGAGAGGCACATTCTGCTGCTTCCTCCCTTAGAGTTAAACTAGCTTCTGAAAGCTCAACCTCCGGGGAGTTTGTTTGGCAGAGATATAGAACACACTTTTCCAAGCCTGTTGGAAGGCATTTGCAGTTTCATTTCGCGTCTAATTTCCCAAACCAAACTGCTTGCAGCTCTAACTCCCTTCTAACTACCACTTCTTCGGTTCAGTGAGATATGCTGGATTGTAAACGGAGAAGCTTCTCTGACGCTTTTTCACAGAGATTTTGAAACTGAAATCTCCCATGCCGTTTCCACCATAGGCAGCAATGGGCTTCCCCATAGAACTTGCCAACCTGAATTCCTACAGGCTAGATGTGAGAGGCACATTCTGCTGCTTCCTCCCTAACAGTTAAGCTTGCTTCTGAAAGCTCAACATCCGGGGACTCTGTTTGGCACAGATATAGAACACACTTTTCCAAGCCTGTTGGAAGGCCTTTGCAGTGTCATTTCGCATCTAATTTCCCAAACCAAACTGCTTGCAGCTCTAACTCCCTTCTAACTACCACTTCTTCGGTTCAGTGAGATATGCTGGATTCTAAACGGAGAAGCTTCTCTGACGCTTTTTCACAGAGATTTTGAAACTGAAATCTCCCATGCCGTTTCCACCATAGGCAGCAATGGGCTTCCCCATAGAACTTGCCAACCTGAATTCCTACAGGCTAGATGTGAGAGGCACATTCTGCTGCTTCCTCCCTTAGAGTTAAACTAGCTTCTGAAAGCTCAACCTCCGGGGAGTTTGTTTGGCAGAGATATAGAACACACTTTTCCAAGCCTGTTGGAGGGCATTTGCAGTTTCATTTGGCGTCTAATTTCCCAAACCAAACTGCTTGCAGCTCTAACTCCCTTCTAACTACCACTTCTTCGGTTCAGTGAGATATGCTGGATTCTAAACGGAGAAGCTTCTCTGACGCTTTTTCACAGAGATTTTGAAAGTGAAATCTCCCATGCCGTTTCCACCATAGGCAGCAATGGGCTTCCCCATAGAACTTGCCAACCTGAATTCCTACAGGCTAGATGTGAGAGGCACATTCTGCTGCTTCCTCCCTTAGAGGTAAACTTGCTTCTGAAAGCTCAACCTCCGGGGAGTTTGTTTGGCAGAGATATAGAACACACTTTTCCAAGCCTGTTGGAAGGCATTTGCAGTTTCATTTCGCGTCTAATTTCCCAAACCAAACTGCTTGCAGCTCTAACTCCCTTCTAACTACCACTTCTTCGGTTCAGTGAGATATGCTGGATTCTAAACGGAGAAGCTTCTCTGACGCTTTTTCACAGAGATTTTGAAACTGAAATTTCCAAACCCGTTTCCAACGAAGGCGCCAATGGGCTTCCCCATAGAACTTGCCAACCTGAATTCCTACAGGCTAGATGTGAGAGGCACATTCTGCTGCTTCCTCCCTTAGAGTTAAACTAGCTTCTGAAAGCTCAACCTCCGGGGAGTTTGTTTGGCAGAGATATAGAACACACTTTTCCAAGCCTGTTGGAAGGCATTTGCAGTTTCATTTCGCGTCTAATTTCCCAAACCAAACTGCTTGCAGCTCTAACTGCCTTCTAACTACCACTTCTTCGGTTCAGTGAGATATGCTGGATTCTAAACGGAGAAGCTTCTCTGACGCTTTTTCACAGAGATTTTGAAACTGAAATCTCCCATGCCGTTTCCACCATAGGCAGCAATGGGCTTCCCCATAGAACTTGCCAACCTGAATTCCTACAGGCTAGATATGAGAGGCACATTCTGCTGCTTCCTCCCTTAGAGTTAAACTAGCTTCTGAAAGCTCAACCTCCGGGGAGTTTGTTTGGCAGAGATATAGAACACACTTTTCCAAGCCTGTTGGAAGGCATTTGCAGTTTCATTTCGCGTCTAATTTCCCAAACCAAACTGCTTGCAGCTCTAACTCCCTTCTAACTACCACTTCTTCGGTTCAGTGAGATATGCTGGATTCTAAACGGAGAAGCTTCTCTGACGCTTTTTCACAGAGATTTTGAAACTGAAATCTCCCATGCCGTTTCCACCATAGGCAGCAATGGGCTTCCCCATAGAACTTGCCAACCTGAATTCCTACAGGCTAGATGTGAGAGGCACATTCTGCTGCTTCCTCCCTAACAGTTAAGCTTGCTTCTGAAAGCTCAACCTCCGGGGACTCTGTTTGGCACAGATATAGAACACACTTTTCCAAGCCTGTTGGAAGGCCTTTGCAGTGTCATTTCGCATCTAATTTCCCAAACCAAACTGCTTGCAGCTCTAACTCCCTTCTAACTACCACTTCTTCGGTTCAGTGAGATATGCTGGATTCTAAACGGAGAAGCTTCTCTGACGCTTTTTCACAGAGATTTTGAAACTGAAATCTCCCATGCCGTTTCCACCATAGGCAGCAATGGGCTTCCCCATAGAACTTGCCAACCTGAATTCCTACAGGCTAGATGTGAGAGGCACATTCTGCTGCTTCCTCCCTTAGAGTTAAACTTGCTTCTGAAAGCTCAACCTCCGGGGAGTTTGTTTGGCAGAGATATAGAACACACTTTTCCAAGCCTGTTGGAAGGCATTTGCAGTTTCATTTCGCGTCTAATTTCCCAAACCAAACTGCTTGCAGCTCTAACTCCCTTCTAACTACCACTTCTTCGGTTCAGTGAGATATGCTGGATTCTAAACGGAGAAGCTTCTCTGACGCTTTTTCACAGAGATTTTGAAACTGAAATTTCCAAACCCGTTTCCAACGAAGGTGACAATGTGCTTCCCCATAGAACTTGCCAACCTGAATTCCTACAGGCTAGATGTGAGAGGCACATTCTGCTGCTTCCTCCCTTAGAGTTAAACTAGCTTCTGAAAGCTCAACCTCCGGGGAGTTTGTTTGGCAGAGATATAGAACACACTTTTCCAAGCCTGTTGGAAGGCATTTGCAGTTTCATTTCGCGTCTAATTTCCCAAACCAAACTGCTTGCAGCTCTAACTCCCTTCTAACTACCACTTCTTCGGTTCAGTGAGATATGCTGGATTGTAAACGGAGAAGCTTCTCTGACGCTTTTTCACAGAGATTTTGAAACTGAAATCTCCCATGCCGTTTCCACCATAGGCAGCAATGGGCTTCCCCATAGAACTTGCCAACCTGAATTCCTACAGGCTAGATGTGAGAGGCACATTCTGCTGCTTCCTCCCTTAGAGTTAAACTTGCTTCTGAAAGCTCAACCTCCGGGGAGTCTGTTTGGCAGAGATATAGAACACACTTTTCCAAGCCTGTTGGAAGGCATTTGCAGTTTCATTTCGCGTCTAATTTCCCAAACCAAACTGCTTGCAGCTCTAACTCCCTTCTAACTACCACTTCTTCGGTTCAGTGAGATATGCTGGATTCTAAACGGAGAAGCTTCTCTGACGCTTTTTCACAGAGATTTTGAAACTGAAATTTCCAAACCCGTTTCCAACGAAGGCGCCAATGGGCTTCCCCATAGAACTTGCCAACCTGAATTCCTACAGGCTAGATGTGAGAGGCACATTCTGCTGCTTCCTCCCTTAGAGTTAAACTTGCTTCTGAAAGCTCAACCTCCGGGGAGTCTGTTTGGCAGAGATATAGAACACACTTTTCCAAGCCTGTTGGAAGGCATTTGCAGTTTCATTTCGCGTATAATTTCCCAAACCAAACTGCTTGCAGCTCTAACTGCCTTCTAAATACCACTTCTTCGGTTCAGTGAGATATGCTGGATTCTAAACGGAGAAGCTTCTCTGACGCTTTTTCACAGAGATTTTGAAACTGAAATCTCCCATGCCGTTTCCACCATAGGCAGCAATGGGCTTCCCCATAGAACTTGCCTACCTGAATTCCTACAGGCTAAATGTGAGAGGCACATTCTGCTGCTTCCTCCCTTAGAGTTAAACTTGCTTCTGAAAGCTCAACCTCCGGGGAGTTTGTTTGGCAGAGATATAGAACACACTTTTCCAAGCCTGTTGGAAGGCATTTGCAGTTTCATTTCGCGTCTAATTTCCAAAACCAAACTGCTTGCAGCTCTAACTCCCTTCTAACTACACTTCTTTGGTTCAGTGAGATATGCTGGATTCTAAACGGAGAAGCTTCTCTGACGCTTTTTCACAGAGATTTTGAAACTGAAATCTCCCATGCCGTTTCCACCATAGGCAGCAATGGGCTTCCCCATAGAACTTGCCAACCTGAATTCCTACAGGCTAGATGTGAGAGGCACATTCTGCTGCTTCCTCCCTAAGAGTTAAGCTTGCTTCTGAAAGCTCAACCTCCGGGGAGTCTGTTTGGCAGAGATATAGAACACACTTTTCCAAGCCTGTTGGAAGGCCTTTGCAGTGTCATTTCGCATCTAATTTCCCAAACCAAACTGCTTGCAGCTCTAACTCCCTTCTAACTACCACTTCTTCGGTTCAGTGAGATATGCTGGATTGTAAACGGAGAAGCTTCTCTGACGCTTTTTCACAGAGATTTTGAAACTGAAATCTCCCATGCCGTTTCCACCATAGGCAGCAATGGGCTTCCCCATAGAACTTGCCAACCTGAATTCCTACAGGCTAGATGTGAGAGGCACATTCTGCTGCTTCCTCCCTAAGAGTTAAGCGTGCTTCTGAAAGCTCAACCTCCGGGGAGTCTGTTTGGCAGAGATATAGAACACACTTTTCCAAGCCTGTTGGAAGGCCTTTGCAGTGTCATTTCGCGTCTAATTTCCCAAACCAAACTGCTTGCAGCTCTAACTCCCTTCTAACTACCACTTCTTCGGTTCAGTGAGATATGCTGGATTCTGAACGGAGAAGCTTCTCTGACGCTTTTTCACAGAGATTTTGAAACTGAAATCTCCCATGCCGTTTCCACCATAGGCAGCAATGGGCTTCCCCATACAACTTGCCAACCTGAATTCCTACAGGCTAGATGTGAGAGGCACATTCTGCTGCTTCCTCCCTTCGAGTTAAACTAGCTTCTGAAAGCTCAACCTCCGGGGAGTCTGTTTGGCAGAGATATAGAACACACTTTTCCAAGCCTGTTGGATTGCCTTTGCAGTGTCATTTCGCGTCTAATTTCCCAAACCAAACTGCTTGCAGCTCTAACTCCCTTCTAACTACCACTTCTTCGGTTCGGTGAGATATGCAGGATTCTAAACGGAGAAGCTTCTCTGACGCTTTTTCACAGAGATTTTGAAACTGAAATCTCCCATGCCGTTTCCACCATAGGCAGCAATGGGCTTCCCCATAGAACTTGCCAACCTGAATTCCTACAGGCTAGATGTGAGAGGCACATTCTGCTGCTTCCTCCCTTAGAGTTAAAGTTGCTTCTGAAATCTCAACCTCCGGGGAGTCTGTTTGGCAGAGATATAGAACACACTTTTCCAAGCCTGTTGGAAGGCCTTTGCAGTGTCATTTCGCGTCTAATTTCCCAAACCAAACTGCTTGCAGCTCTAACTCCCTTCTAACTACCACTTCTTCGGTTCAGTGAGATATGCTGGATTCTAAACGGAGAAGCTTCTTTGACGCTTTTTCACAGAGATTTTGAAACTGAAATTTCCAAACCCGTTTCCAACGAAAGCGCCAATGGGCTTCCCCATAGAACTTGCCAACCTGAATTCCTACAGGCTAGATGTGAGAGGCACATTCTGCTGCTTCCTCCCTTAGAGTTAAACTAGCTTCTGAAAGCTCAACCTCCGGGGAGTTTGTTTGGCAGAGATATAGAACACAATTTTCCAAGCCTGTTGGAAGGCATTGGCAGTTTCATTTCGCGTCTAATTTCCCAAACCAAACTGCTTGCAGCTCTAACTGCCTTCTAACTACCACTTCTTCGGTTCAGTGAGATATGCTGGATTCTAAACGGAGAAGCTTCTCTGACGCTTTTTCACAGAGATTTTGAAACTGAAATCTCCCATGCTGTTTCCACCATAGCCAGCAATGGGTTTCCCCATAGAACTTGCCAACCTGAATTCCTACAGGCTAGATGTGAGAGGCACATTCTGCTGCTTCCTCCCTTAGAGTTAAACTAGCTTCTGAAAGCTCAACCTCCGGGGAGTCTGTTTGGCAGAGATATAGAACACACTTTTCCAAGCCTGTTGGAAGGCATTTGCAGTTTCATTTCGCGTCTAATTTCCCAAACCAAACTGCTTGCAGCTCTAACTGCCTTCTAACTACCACTTCTTCGGTTCAGTGAGATATGCTGGATTCTAAACGGAGAAGCTTCTCTGACGCTTTTTCACAGAGATTTTGAAACTGAAATCTCCCATGCCGTTTCCACCATAGGCAGCAATGGGCTTCCCCATAGAACTTGCCAACCTGAATTCCTACAGGCTAGATGTGAGAGGCACATTCTGCTGCTTCCTCCCTAAGAGTTAAGCTTGCTTCTGAAAGCTCAACTTCCGGGGAGTCTGTTTGGCAGAGATATAGAACACACTTTTCCAAGCCTGTTGGAAGGCCTTTGCAGTGTCATTTCGCATCTAATTTCCCATACCAAACTGCTTGCAGCTCTAACTCCCTTCTAACTACCACTTCTTCGGTTCAGTGAGATATGCTGGATTCTAAACGGAGAAGCTTCTCTGACGCTTTTTCACAGAGATTTTGAAACTGAAATCTCCCATGCCGTTTCCACCATAGGCAGCAATGGGCTTCCCCATAGAACTTGCCAACCTGAATTCCTACAGGCTAGATGTGAGAGGCACATTCTGCTGCTTCCTCCCTTAGAGTTAAACTAGCTTCTGAAAGCTCAACCTCCGGGGAGTTTGTTTGGCAGAGATATAGAACACACTTTTCCAAGCCTGTTGGAAGGCATTTGCAGTTTCATTTCGCGTCTAATTTCCCAAACCAAACTGCTTGCAGCTCTAACTCCCTTCTAACTACCACTTCTTCGGTTCAGTGAGATATGCTGGATTGTAAACGGAGAAGCTTCTCTGACGCTTTTTCACAGAGATTTTGAAACTGAAATCTCCCATGCCGTTTCCACCATAGGCAGCAATGGGCTTCCCCATAGAACTTGCCAACCTGAATTCCTACAGGCTAGATGTGAGAGGCACATTCTGCTGCTTCCTCCCTTAGAGTTAAACTAGCTTCTGAAAGCTCAACCTCCGGGGAGTTTGTTTGGCAGAGATATAGAACACACTTTTCCAAGCCTGTTGGAAGGCATTTGCAGTTTCATTTCGCGTCTAATTTCCCAAACCAAACTGCTTGCAGCTCTAACTCCCTTCTAACTACCACTTCTTCGGTTCAGTGAGATATGCTGGATTCTAAACGGAGAAGCTTCTCTGACGCTTTTTCACAGAGATTTTGAAACTGAAATTTCCAAACCCGTTTCCAACGAAAGCGCCAATGGGCTTCCCCATAGAACTTGCCAACCTGAATTCCTACAGGCTAGATGTGAGAGGCACATTCTGCTGCTTCCTCCCTTAGAGTTAAACTAGCTTCTGAAAGCTCAACCTCCGGGGAGTTTGTTTGGCAGAGATATAGAACACAATTTTCCAAGCCTGTTGGAAGGCATTTGCAGTTTCATTTCGCGTCTAATTTCCCAAACCAAACTGCTTGCAGCTCTAACTGCCTTCTAACTACCACTTCTTCGGTTCAGTGAGATATGCTGGATTCTAAACGGAGACGCTTCTCTGACGCTTTTTCACAGAGATTTTGAAACTGAAATCTCCCATGCTGTTTCCACCATAGCCAGCAATGGGTTTCCCCATAGAACTTGCCAACCTGAATTCCTACAGGCTAGATGTGAGAGGCACATTCTGCTGCTTCCTCCCTTAGAGTTAAACTAGCTTCTGAAAGCTCAACCTCCGGGGAGTCTGTTTGGCAGAGATATAGAACACACTTTTCCAAGCCTGTTGGAAGGCATTTGCAGTTTCATTTCGCGTCTAATTTCCCAAACCAAACTGCTTGCAGCTCTAACTGCCTTCTAACTACCACTTCTTCGGTTCAGTGAGATATGCTGGATTCTAAACGGAGAAGCTTCTCTGACGCTTTTTCACAGAGATTTTGAAACTGAAATCTCCCATGCCGTTTCCACCATAGGCAGCAATGGGCTTCCCCATAGAACTTGCCAACCTGAATTCCTACAGGCTAGATGTGAGAGGCACATTCTGCTGCTTCCTCCCTAAGAGTTAAGCTTGCTTCTGAAAGCTCAACCTCCGGGGAGTCTGTTTGGCAGAGATATAGAACACACTTTTCCAAGCCTGTTGGAAGGCCTTTGCAGTGTCATTTCGCATCTAATTTCCCATACCAAACTGCTTGCAGCTCTAACTCCCTTCTAACTACCACTTCTTCGGTTCAGTGAGATATGCTGGATTTTAAACGGAGAAGCTTCTCTGACGCTTTTTCACAGAGATTTTGAAACTGAAATTTCCAAACCCGTTTCCAACGAAGGCGCCAATGGGCTTCCCCATAGAACTTGCCAACCTGAATTCCTACAGGCTAGATGTGAGAGGCACATTCTGCTGCTTCCTCCCTTAGAGTTAAACTAGCTTCTGAAAGCTCAACCTCCGGGGAGTTTGTTTGGCAGAGATATAGAACACACTTTTCCAAGCCTGTTGGAAGGCATTTGCAGTTTCATTTCGCGTCTAATTTCCCAAACCAAACTGCTTGCAGCTCTAACTCCCTTCTAACTACCACTTCTTCGGTTCAGTGAGATATGCTGGATTGTAAACGGAGAAGCTTCTCTGACGCTTTTTCACAGAGATTTTGAAACTGAAATCTCCCATGCCGTTTCCACCATAGGCAGCAATGGGCTTCCCCATAGAACTTGCCAACCTGAATTCCTACAGGCTAGATGTGAGAGGCACATTCTGCTGCTTCCTCCCTAACAGTTAAGCTTGCTTCTGAAAGCTCAACATCCGGGGACTCTGTTTGGCACAGATATAGAACACACTTTTCCAAGCCTGTTGGAAGGCCTTTGCAGTGTCATTTCGCATCTAATTTCCCAAACCAAACTGCTTGCAGCTCTAACTCCCTTCTAACTACCACTTCTTCGGTTCAGTGAGATATGCTGGATTCTAAACGGAGAAGCTTCTCTGACGCTTTTTCACAGAGATTTTGAAACTGAAATCTCCCATGCCGTTTCCACCATAGGCAGCAATGGGCTTCCCCATAGAACTTGCCAACCTGAATTCCTACAGGCTAGATGTGAGAGGCACATTCTGCTGCTTCCTCCCTTAGAGTTAAACTAGCTTCTGAAAGCTCAACCTCCGGGGAGTTTGTTTGGCAGAGATATAGAACACACTTTTCCAAGCCTGTTGGAGGGCATTTGCAGTTTCATTTGGCGTCTAATTTCCCAAACCAAACTGCTTGCAGCTCTAACTCCCTTCTAACTACCACTTCTTCGGTTCAGTGAGATATGCTGGATTCTAAACGGAGAAGCTTCTCTGACGCTTTTTCACAGAGATTTTGAAAGTGAAATCTCCCATGCCGTTTCCACCATAGGCAGCAATGGGCTTCCCCATAGAACTTGCCAACCTGAATTCCTATAGGCTAGATGTGAGAGGCACATTCTGCTGCTTCCTCCCTTAGAGGTAAACTTGCTTCTGAAAGCTCAACCTCCGGGGAGTTTGTTTGGCAGAGATATAGAACACACTTTTCCAAGCCTGTTGGAAGGCATTTGCAGTTTCATTTCGCGTCTAATTTCCCAAACCAAACTGCTTGCAGCTCTAACTCCCTTCTAACTACCACTTCTTCGGTTCAGTGAGATATGCTGGATTCTAAACGGAGAAGCTTCTCTGACGCTTTTTCACAGAGATTTTGAAACTGAAATCTCCCATGCCGTTTCCACCATAGGCAGCAATGGGCTTCCCCATAGAACTTGCCAACCTGAATTCCTACAGGCTAGATGTGAGAGGCACATTCTGCTGCTTCCTCCCTTAGAGTTAAACTAGCTTCTGAAAGCTCAACCTCCGGGGAGTTTGTTTGGCAGAGATATAGAACACACTTTTCCAAGCCTGTTGGAAGGCATTTGCAGTTTCATTTCGCGTCTAATTTCCCAAACCAAACTGCTTGCAGCTCTAACTGCCTTCTAACTACCACTTCTTCGGTTCAGTGAGATATGCTGGATTCTAAACGGAGAAGCTTCTCTGACGCTTTTTCACAGAGATTTTGAAACTGAAATCTCCCATGCCGTTTCCACCATAGGCAGCAATGGGCTTCCCCATAGAACTTGCCAACCTGAATTCCTACAGGCTAGATATGAGAGGCACATTCTGCTGCTTCCTCCCTTAGAGTTAAACTAGCTTCTGAAAGCTCAACCTCCGGGGAGTTTGTTTGGCAGAGATATAGAACACACTTTTCCAAGCCTGTTGGAAGGCATTTGCAGTTTCATTTCGCGTCTAATTTCCCAAACCAAACTGCTTGCAGCTCTAACTCCCTTCTAACTACCACTTCTTCGGTTCAGTGAGATATGCTGGATTCTAAACGGAGAAGCTTCTCTGACGCTTTTTCACAGAGATTTTGAAACTGAAATCTCCCATGCCGTTTCCACCATAGGCAGCAATGGGCTTCCCCATAGAACTTGCCAACCTGAATTCCTACAGGCTAGATGTGAGAGGCACATTCTGCTGCTTCCTCCCTAACAGTTAAGCTTGCTTCTGAAAGCTCAACCTCCGGGGACTCTGTTTGGCACAGATATAGAACACACTTTTCCAAGCCTGTTGGAAGGCCTTTGCAGTGTCATTTCGCATCTAATTTCCCAAACCAAACTGCTTGCAGCTCTAACTCCCTTCTAACTACCACTTCTTCGGTTCAGTGAGATATGCTGGATTCTAAACGGAGAAGCTTCTCTGACGCTTTTTCACAGAGATTTTGAAACTGAAATCTCCCATGCCGTTTCCACCATAGGCAGCAATGGGCTTCCCCATAGAACTTGCCAACCTGAATTCCTACAGGCTAGATGTGAGAGGCACATTCTGCTGCTTCCTCCCTTAGAGTTAAACTTGCTTCTGAAAGCTCAACCTCCGGGGAGTTTGTTTGGCAGAGATATAGAACACACTTTTCCAAGCCTGTTGGAAGGCATTTGCAGTTTCATTTCGCGTCTAATTTCCCAAACCAAACTGCTTGCAGCTCTAACTCCCTTCTAACTACCACTTCTTCGGTTCAGTGAGATATGCTGGATTCTAAACGGAGAAGCTTCTCTGACGCTTTTTCACAGAGATTTTGAAACTGAAATTTCCAAACCCGTTTCCAACGAAGGTGACAATGTGCTTCCCCATAGAACTTGCCAACCTGAATTCCTACAGGCTAGATGTGAGAGGCACATTCTGCTGCTTCCTCCCTTAGAGTTAAACTAGCTTCTGAAAGCTCAACCTCCGGGGAGTTTGTTTGGCAGAGATATAGAACACACTTTTCCAAGCCTGTTGGAAGGCATTTGCAGTTTCATTTCGCGTCTAATTTCCCAAACCAAACTGCTTGCAGCTCTAACTCCCTTCTAACTACCACTTCTTCGGTTCAGTGAGATATGCTGGAT
This sequence comes from Cynocephalus volans, assembly GCF_027409185.1. Lineage (NCBI taxonomy): Eukaryota > Metazoa > Chordata > Mammalia > Dermoptera > Cynocephalidae > Cynocephalus > Cynocephalus volans. The sequence continues at coordinate 126,090 of NW_026902436.1, read as the reverse complement.
TCTAAACGGAGAAGCTTCTCTGACGCTTTTTCACAGAGATTTTGAAACTGAAATCTCCCATGCCGTTTCCACCATAGGCAGCAATGGGCTTCCCCATAGAACTTGCCAACCTGAATTCCTACAGGCTAGATGTGAGAGGCACATTCTGCTGCTTCCTCCCTAACAGTTAAGCTTGCTTCTGAAAGCTCAACCTCCGGGGACTCTGTTTGGCACAGATATAGAACACACTTTTCCAAGCCTGTTGGAAGGCCTTTGCAGTGTCATTTCGCATCTAATTTCCCAAACCAAACTGCTTGCAGCTCTAACTCCCTTCTAACTACCACTTCTTCGGTTCAGTGAGATATGCTGGATTCTAAACGGAGAAGCTTCTCTGACGCTTTTTCACAGAGATTTTGAAACTGAAATCTCCCATGCCGTTTCCACCATAGGCAGCAATGGGCTTCCCCATAGAACTTGCCAACCTGAATTCCTACAGGCTAGATGTGAGAGGCACATTCTGCTGCTTCCTCCCTTAGAGTTAAACTAGCTTCTGAAAGCTCAACCTCCGGGGAGTTTGTTTGGCAGAGATATAGAACACACTTTTCCAAGCCTGTTGGAAGGCATTTGCAGTTTCATTTCGCGTCTAATTTCCCAAACCAAACTGCTTGCAGCTCTAACTCCCTTCTAACTACCACTTCTTCGGTTCAGTGAGATATGCTGGATTCTAAACGGAGAAGCTTCTCTGACGCTTTTTCACAGAGATTTTGAAACTGAAATTTCCAAACCCGTTTCCAACGAAAGCGCCAATGGGCTTCCCCATAGAACTTGCCAACCTGAATTCCTACAGGCTAGATGTGAGAGGCACATTCTGCTGCTTCCTCCCTTAGAGTTAAACTAGCTTCTGAAAGCTCAACCTCCGGGAAGTTTGTTTGGCAGAGATATAGAACACAATTTTCCAAGCCTGTTGGAAGGCATTTGCAGTTTCATTTCGCGTCTAATTTCCCAAACCAAACTGCTTGCAGCTCTAACTGCCTTCTAACTACCACTTCTTCGGTTCAGTGAGATATGCTGGATTCTAAACGGAGACGCTTCTCTGACGCTTTTTCACAGAGATTTTGAAACTGAAATCTCCCATGCTGTTTCCACCATAGCCAGCAATGGGTTTCCCCATAGAACTTGCCAACCTGAATTCCTACAGGCTAGATGTGAGAGGCACATTCTGCTGCTTCCTCCCTTAGAGTTAAACTAGCTTCTGAAAGCTCAACCTCCGGGGAGTTTGTTTGGCAGAGATATAGAACACACTTTTCCAAGCCTGTTGGAAGGCATTTGCAGTTTCATTACGCGTCTAATTTCCCAAACCAAACTGCTTGCAGCTCTAACTCCCTTCTAACTACCACTTCTTCGGTTCAGTGAGATATGCTGGATTGTAAACGGAGAAGCTTCTCTGACGCTTTTTCACAGAGATTTTGAAACTGAAATCTCCCATGCCGTTTCCACCATAGGCAGCAATGGGCTTCCCCATAGAACTTGCCAACCTGAATTCCTACAGGCTAGATGTGAGAGGCACATTCTGCTGCTTCCTCCCTTAGAGTTAAACTAGCTTCTGAAAGCTCAACCTCCGGGGAGTTTGTTTGGCAGAGATATAGAACACACTTTTCCAAGCCTGTTGGAAGGCATTTGCAGTTTCATTTCGCGTCTAATTTCCCAAACCAAACTGCTTGCAGCTCTAACTCCCTTCTAACTACCACTTCTTCGGTTCAGTGAGATATGCTGGATTCTAAACGGAGAAGCTTCTCTGACGCTTTTTCACAGAGATTTTGAAACTGAAATTTCCAAACCCGTTTCCAACGAAAGCGCCAATGGGCTTCCCCATAGAACTTGCCAACCTGAATTCCTACAGGCTAGATGTGAGAGGCACATTCTGCTGCTTCCTCCCTTAGAGTTAAACTAGCTTCTGAAAGCTCAACCTCCGGGGAGTTTGTTTGGCAGAGATATAGAACACAATTTTCCAAGCCTGTTGGAAGGCATTTGCAGTTTCATTTCGCGTCTAATTTCCCAAACCAAACTGCTTGCAGCTCTAACTGCCTTCTAACTACCACTTCTTCGGTTCAGTGAGATATGCTGGATTCTAAACGGAGACGCTTCTCTGACGCTTTTTCACAGAGATTTTGAAACTGAAATCTCCCATGCTGTTTCCACCATAGCCAGCAATGGGTTTCCCCATAGAACTTGCCAACCTGAATTCCTACAGGCTAGATGTGAGAGGCACATTCTGCTGCTTCCTCCCTTAGAGTTAAACTAGCTTCTGAAAGCTCAACCTCCGGGGAGTCTGTTTGGCAGAGATATAGAACACACTTTTCCAAGCCTGTTGGAAGGCATTTGCAGTTTCATTTCGCGTCTAATTTCCCAAACCAAACTGCTTGCAGCTCTAACTGCCTTCTAACTACCACTTCTTCGGTTCAGTGAGATATGCTGGATTTTAAACGGAGAAGCTTCTCTGACGCTTTTTCACAGAGATTTTGAAACTGAAATCTCCCATGCCGTTTCCACCATAGGCAGCAATGGGCTTCCCCATAGAACTTGCCAACCTGAATTCCTACAGGCTAGATGTGAGAGGCACATTCTGCTGCTTCCTCCCTAAGAGTTAAGCTTGCTTCTGAAAGCTCAACCTCCGCGGAGTCTGTTTGGCAGAGATATAGAACACACTTTTCCAAGCCTGTTGGAAGGCCTTTGCAGTGTCATTTCGCATCTAATTTCCCATACCAAACTGCTTGCAGCTCTAACTCCCTTCTAACTACCACTTCTTCGGTTCAGTGAGATATGCTGGATTTTAAACGGAGAAGCTTCTCTGACGCTTTTTCACAGAGATTTTGAAACTGAAATTTCCAAACCCGTTTCCAACGAAGGCGCCAATGGGCTTCCCCATAGAACTTGCCAACCTGAATTCCTACAGGCTAGATGTGAGAGGCACATTCTGCTGCTTCCTCCCTTAGAGTTAAACTAGCTTCTGAAAGCTCAACCTCCGGGGAGTTTGTTTGGCAGAGATATAGAACACACTTTTCCAAGCCTGTTGGAAGGCATTTGCAGTTTCATTTCGCGTCTAATTTCCCAAACCAAACTGCTTGCAGCTCTAACTCCCTTCTAACTACCACTTCTTCGGTTCAGTGAGATATGCTGGATTGTAAACGGAGAAGCTTCTCTGACGCTTTTTCACAGAGATTTTGAAACTGAAATCTCCCATGCCGTTTCCACCATAGGCAGCAATGGGCTTCCCCATAGAACTTGCCAACCTGAATTCCTACAGGCTAGATGTGAGAGGCACATTCTGCTGCTTCCTCCCTAACAGTTAAGCTTGCTTCTGAAAGCTCAACATCCGGGGACTCTGTTTGGCACAGATATAGAACACAATTTTCCAAGCCTGTTGGAAGGCCTTTGCAGTGTCATTTCGCATCTAATTTCCCAAACCAAACTGCTTGCAGCTCTAACTCCCTTCTAACTACCACTTCTTCGGTTCAGTGAGATATGCTGGATTCTAAACGGAGAAGCTTCTCTGACGCTTTTTCACAGAGATTTTGAAACTGAAATCTCCCATGCCGTTTCCACCATAGGCAGCAATGGGCTTCCCCATAGAACTTGCCAACCTGAATTCCTACAGGCTAGATGTGAGAGGCACATTCTGCTGCTTCCTCCCTTAGAGTTAAACTAGCTTCTGAAAGCTCAACCTCCGGGGAGTTTGTTTGGCAGAGATATAGAACGCACTTTTCCAAGCCTGTTGGAGGGCATTTGCAGTTTCATTTGGCGTCTAATTTCCCAAACCAAACTGCTTGCAGCTCTAACTCCCTTCTAACTACCACTTCTTCCGTTCAGTGAGATATGCTGGATTCTAAACGGAGAAGCTTCTCTGACGCTTTTTCACAGAGATTTTGAAAGTGAAATCTCCCATGCCGTTTCCACCATAGGCAGCAATGGGCTTCCCCATAGAACTTGCCAACCTGAATTCCTATAGGCTAGATGTGAGAGGCACATTCTGCTGCTTCCTCCCTTAGAGGTAAACTTGCTTCTGAAAGCTCAACCTCCGGGGAGTTTGTTTGGCAGAGATATAGAACACACTTTTCCAAGCCTGTTGGAAGGCATTTGCAGTTTCATTTCGCGTCTAATTTCCCAAACCAAACTGCTTGCAGCTCTAACTCCCTTCTAACTACCACTTCTTCGGTTCAGTGAGATATGCTGGATTCTAAACGGAGAAGCTTCTCTGACGCTTTTTCACAGAGATTTTGAAACTGAAATCTCCCATGCCGTTTCCACCATAGGCAGCAATGGGCTTCCCCATAGAACTTGCCAACCTGAATTCCTACAGGCTAGATGTGAGAGGCACATTCTGCTGCTTCCTCCCTTAGAGTTAAACTAGCTTCTGAAAGCTCAACCTCCGGGGAGTTTGTTTGGCAGAGATATAGAACACACTTTTCCAAGCCTGTTGGAAGGCATTTGCAGTTTCATTTCGCGTCTAATTTCCCAAACCAAACTGCTTGCAGCTCTAACTGCCTTCTAACTACCACTTCTTCGGTTCAGTGAGATATGCTGGATTCTAAACGGAGAAGCTTCTCTGACGCTTTTTCACAGAGATTTTGAAACTGAAATCTCCCATGCCGTTTCCACCATAGGCAGCAATGGGCTTCCCCATAGAACTTGCCAACCTGAATTCCTACAGGCTAGATATGAGAGGCACATTCTGCTGCTTCCTCCCTTAGAGTTAAACTAGCTTCTGAAAGCTCAACCTCCGGGGAGTTTGTTTGGCAGAGATATAGAACACACTTTTCCAAGCCTGTTGGAAGGCATTTGCAGTTTCATTTCGCGTCTAATTTCCCAAACCAAACTGCTTGCAGCTCTAACTCCCTTCTAACTACCACTTCTTCGGTTCAGTGAGATATGCTGGATTCTAAACGGAGAAGCTTCTCTGACGCTTTTTCACAGAGATTTTGAAACTGAAATCTCCCATGCCGTTTCCACCATAGGCAGCAATGGGCTTCCCCATAGAACTTGCCAACCTGAATTCCTACAGGCTAGATGTGAGAGGCACATTCTGCTGCTTCCTCCCTAACAGTTAAGCTTGCTTCTGAAAGCTCAACCTCCGGGGACTCTGTTTGGCACAGATATAGAACACACTTTTCCAAGCCTGTTGGAAGGCCTTTGCAGTGTCATTTCGCATCTAATTTCCCAAACCAAACTGCTTGCAGCTCTAACTCCCTTCTAACTACCACTTCTTCGGTTCAGTGAGATATGCTGGATTCTAAACGGAGAAGCTTCTCTGACGCTTTTTCACAGAGATTTTGAAACTGAAATCTCCCATGCCGTTTCCACCATAGGCAGCAATGGGCTTCCCCATAGAACTTGCCAACCTGAATTCCTACAGGCTAGATGTGAGAGGCACATTCTGCTGCTTCCTCCCTTAGAGTTAAACTTGCTTCTGAAAGCTCAACCTCCGGGGAGTTTGTTTGGCAGAGATATAGAACACACTTTTCCAAGCCTGTTGGAAGGCATTTGCAGTTTCATTTCGCGTCTAATTTCCCAAACCAAACTGCTTGCAGCTCTAACTCCCTTCTAACTACCACTTCTTCGGTTCAGTGAGATATGCTGGATTCTAAACGGAGAAGCTTCTCTGACGCTTTTTCACAGAGATTTTGAAACTGAAATTTCCAAACCCGTTTCCAACGAAGGCGACAATGTGCTTCCCCATAGAACTTGCCAACCTGAATTCCTACAGGCTAGATGTGAGAGGCACATTCTGCTGCTTCCTCCCTTAGAGTTAAACTAGCTTCTGAAAGCTCAACCTCCGGGGAGTTTGTTTGGCAGAGATATAGAACACACTTTTCCAAGCCTGTTGGAAGGCATTTGCAGTTTCATTTCGCGTCTAATTTCCCAAACCAAACTGCTTGCAGCTCTAACTCCCTTCTAACTACCACTTCTTCGGTTCAGTGAGATATGCTGGATTGTAAACGGAGAAGCTTCTCTGACGCTTTTTCACAGAGATTTTGAAACTGAAATCTCCCATGCCGTTTCCACCATAGGCAGCAATGGGCTTCCCCATAGAACTTGCCAACCTGAATTCCTACAGGCTAGATGTGAGAGGCACATTCTGCTGCTTCCTCCCTAACAGTTAAGCTTGCTTCTGAAAGCTCAACCTCCGGGGACTCTGTTTGGCACAGATATAGAACACACTTTTCCAAGCCTGTTGGAAGGCCTTTGCAGTGTCATTTCGCATCTAATTTCCCAAACCAAACTGCTTGCAGCTCTAACTCCCTTCTAACTACCACTTCTTCGGTTCAGTGAGATATGCTGGATTCTAAACGGAGAAGCTTCTCTGACGCTTTTTCACAGAGATTTTGAAACTGAAATCTCCCATGCCGTTTCCACCATAGGCAGCAATGGGCTTCCCCATAGAACTTGCCAACCTGAATTCCTACAGGCTAGATGTGAGAGGCACATTCTGCTGCTTCCTCCCTAAGAGTTAAGCTTGCTTCTGAAAGCTCAACCTCCGGGGAGTCTGTTTGGCAGAGATATAGAACACACTTTTCCAAGCCTGTTGAAAGGCCTTTGCAGTGTCATTTCGCATCTAATTTCCCAAACCAAACTGCTTGCAGCTCTAACTCCCTTCTAACTACCACTTCTTCGGTTCAGTGAGATATGCTGGATTCTAAACGGAGAAGCTTCTCTGACGCTTTTTCACAGAGATTTTGAAACTGAAATTTCCAAACCCGTTTCCAACGAAGGCGCCAATGGGCTTCCCCATAGAACTTGCCAACCTGAATTCCTACAGGCTAGATGTGAGAGGCACATTCTGCTGCTTCCTCCCTTAGAGTTAAACTAGCTTCTGAAAGCTCAACCTCCGGGGAGTTTGTTTGGCAGAGATATAGAACACACTTTTCCAAGCCTGTTGGAAGGCATTTGCAGTTTCATTTCGCGTCTAATTTCCCAAACCAAACTGCTTGCAGCTCTAACTCCCTTCTAACTACCACTTCTTCGGTTCAGTGAGATATGCTGGATTGTAAACGGAGAAGCTTCTCTGACGCTTTTTCACAGAGATTTTGAAACTGAAATCTCCCATGCCGTTTCCACCATAGGCAGCAATGGGCTTCCCCATAGAACTTGCCAACCTGAATTCCTACAGGCTAGATGTGAGAGGCACATTCTGCTGCTTCCTCCCTTAGAGTTAAACTAGCTTCTGAAAGCTCAACCTCCGGGGAGTTTGTTTGGCAGAGATATAGAACACACTTTTCCAAGCCTGTTGGAAGGCATTTGCAGTTTCATTTCGCGTCTAATTTCCCAAACCAAACTGCTTGCAGCTCTAACTCCCTTCTAACTACCACTTCTTCGGTTCAGTGAGATATGCTGGATTCTAAACGGAGAAGCTTCTCTGACGCTTTTTCACAGAGATTTTGAAACTGAAATCTCCCATGCCGTTTCCACCATAGGCAGCAATGGGCTTCCCCATAGAACTTGCCAACCTGAATTCCTACAGGCTAGATGTGAGAGGCACATTCTGCTGCTTCCTCCCTTAGAGTTAAACTTGCTTCTGAAAGCTCAACCTCCGGGGAGTTTGTTTGGCAGAGATATAAAACACATTTTTCCAAGCCTGTTGGAAGGCATTTGCAGTTTCATTTCGCGTCTAATTTCCCAAACCAAACTGCTTGCAGCTCTAACTCCCTTCTAACTACCACTTCTTCGGTTCAGTGAGATATGCTGGATTCTAAACGGAGAAGCTTCTCTGACGCTTTTTCACAGAGATTTTGAAACTGAAATTTCCAAACCCGTTTCCAACGAAGGCGCCAATGGGCTTCCCCATAGAACTTGCCAACCTGAATTCCTACAGGCTAGATGTGAGAGGCACATTCTGCTGCTTCCTCCCTTAGAGTTAAACTAGCTTCTGAAAGCTCAACCTCCGGGGAGTTTGTTTGGCAGAGATATAGAACACAATTTTCCAAGCCTGTTGGAAGGCATTTGCAGTTTCATTTCGCGTCTAATTTCCCAAACCAAACTGCTTGCAGCTCTAACTGCCTTCTAACTACCACTTCTTCGGTTCAGTGAGATATGCTGGATTCTAAACGGAGAAGCTTCTCTGACGCTTTTTCACAGAGATTTTGAAACTGAAATCTCCCATGCTGTTTCCACCATAGCCAGCAATGGGTTTCCCCATAGAACTTGCCAACCTGAATTCCTACAGGCTAGATGTGAGAGGCACATTCTGCTGCTTCCTCCCTTAGAGTTAAACTAGCTTCTGAAAGCTCAACCTCCGGGGAGTCTGTTTGGCAGAGATATAGAACACACTTTTCCAATCCTGTTGGAAGGCATTTGCAGTTTCATTTCGCGTCTAATTTCCCAAACCAAACTGCTTGCAGCTCTAACTGCCTTCTAACTACCACTTCTTCGGTTCAGTGAGATATGCTGGATTCTAAACGGAGAAGCTTCTCTGACGCTTTTTCACAGAGATTTTGAAACTGAAATCTCCCATGCCGTTTCCACCATAGGCAGCAATGGGCTTCCCCATAGAACTTGCCAACCTGAATTCCTACAGGCTAGATGTGAGAGGCACATTCTGCTGCTTCCTCCCTAAGAGTTAAGCTTGCTTCTGAAAGCTCAACCTCCGGGGAGTCTGTTTGGCAGAGATATAGAACACACTTTTCCAAGCCTGTTGGAAGGCCTTTGCAGTGTCATTTCGCATCTAATTTCCCATACCAAACTGCTTGCAGCTCTAACTCCCTTCTAACTACCACTTCTTCGGTTCAGTGAGATATGCTGGATTTTAAACGGAGAAGCTTCTCTGACGCTTTTTCACAGAGATTTTGAAACTGAAATTTCCAAACCCGTTTCCAACGAAGGCGCCAATGGGCTTCCCCATAGAACTTGCCAACCTGAATTCCTACAGGCTAGATGTGAGAGGCACATTCTGCTGCTTCCTCCCTTAGAGTTAAACTAGCTTCTGAAAGCTCAACCTCCGGGGAGTTTGTTTGGCAGAGATATAGAACACACTTTTCCAAGCCTGTTGGAAGGCATTTGCAGTTTCATTTCGCGTCTAATTTCCCAAACCAAACTGCTTGCAGCTCTAACTCCCTTCTAACTACCACTTCTTCGGTTCAGTGAGATATGCTGGATTGTAAACGGAGAAGCTTCTCTGACGCTTTTTCACAGAGATTTTGAAACTGAAATCTCCCATGCCGTTTCCACCATAGGCAGCAATGGGCTTCCCCATAGAACTTGCCAACCTGAATTCCTACAGGCTAGATGTGAGAGGCACATTCTGCTGCTTCCTCCCTAACAGTTAAGCTTGCTTCTGAAAGCTCAACATCCGGGGACTCTGTTTGGCACAGATATAGAACACACTTTTCCAAGCCTGTTGGAAGGCCTTTGCAGTGTCATTTCGCATCTAATTTCCCAAAGCAAACTGCTTGCAGCTCTAACTCCCTTCTAACTACCACTTCTTCGGTTCAGTGAGATATGCTGGATTCTAAACGGAGAAGCTTCTCTGACGCTTTTTCACAGAGATTTTGAAACTGAAATCTCCCATGCCGTTTCCACCATAGGCAGCAATGGGCTTCCCCATAGAACTTGCCAACCTGAATTCCTACAGGCTAGATGTGAGAGGCACATTCTGCTGCTTCCTCCCTTAGAGTTAAACTAGCTTCTGAAAGCTCAACCTCCGGGGAGTTTGTTTGGCAGAGATATAGAACACACTTTTCCAAGCCTGTTGGAGGGCATTTGCAGTTTCATTTGGCGTCTAATTTCCCAAACCAAACTGCTTGCAGCTCTAACTCCCTTCTAACTACCACTTCTTCGGTTCAGTGAGATATGCTGGATTCTAAACGGAGAAGCTTCTCTGACGCTTTTTCACAGAGATTTTGAAAGTGAAATCTCCCATGCCGTTTCCACCATAGGCAGCAATGGGCTTCCCCATAGAACTTGCCAACCTGAATTCCTACAGGCTAGATGTGAGAGGCACATTCTGCTGCTTCCTCCCTTAGAGGTAAACTTGCTTCTGAAAGCTCAAACTCCGGGGAGTTTGTTTGGCAGAGATATAGAACACACTTTTCCAAGCCTGTTGGAAGGCATTTGCAGTTTCATTTCGCGTCTAATTTCCCAAACCAAACTGCTTGCAGCTCTAACTCCCTTCTAACTACCACTTCTTCGGTTCAGTGAGATATGCTGGATTCTAAACGGAGAAGCTTCTCTTACGCTTTTTCACAGAGATTTTGAAACTGAAATTTCCAAACCCGTTTCCAACGAAGGCGCCAATGGGCTTCCCCATAGAACTTGCCAACCTGAATTCCTACAGGCTAGATGTGAGAGGCACATTCTGCTGCTTCCTCCCTTAGAGTTAAACTAGCTTCTGAAAGCTCAACCTCCGGGGAGTTTGTTTGGCAGAGATATAGAACACACTTTTCCAAGCCTGTTGGAAGGCATTTGCAGTTTCATTTCGCGTCTAATTTCCCAAACCAAACTGCTTGCAGCTCTAACTGCCTTCTAACTACCACTTCTTCGGTTCAGTGAGATATGCTGGATTCTAAACGGAGAAGCTTCTCTGACGCTTTTTCACAGAGATTTTGAAACTGAAATCTCCCATGCCGTTTCCACCATAGGCAGCAATGGGCTTCCCCATAGAACTTGCCAACCTGAATTCCTACAGGCTAGATGTGAGAGGCACATTCTGCTGCTTCCTCCCTAACAGTTAAGCTTGCTTCTGAAAGCTCAACCTCCGGGGACTCTGTTTGGCACAGATATAGAACACACTTTTCCAAGCCTGTTGGAAGGCCTTTGCAGTGTCATTTCGCATCTAATTTCCCAAACCAAACTGCTTGCAGCTCTAACTCCCTTCTAACTACCACTTCTTCGGTTCAGTGAGATATGCTGGATTCTAAACGGAGAAGCTTCTCTGACGCTTTTTCACAGAGATTTTGAAACTGAAATCTCCCATGCCGTTTCCACCATAGGCAGCAATGGGCTTCCCCATAGAACTTGCCAACCTGAATTCCTACAGGCTAGATGTGAGAGGCACATTCTGCTGCTTCCTCCCTTAGAGTTAAACTTGCTTCTGAAAGCTCAACCTCCGGGGAGTTTGTTTGGCAGAGATATAGAACACACTTTTCCAAGCCTGTTGGAAGGCATTTGCAGTTTCATTTCACGTCTAATTTCCCAAACCAAACTGCTTGCAGCTCTAACTCCCTTCTAACTACCACTTCTTCGGTTCAGTGAGATATGCTGGATTCTAAACGGAGAAGCTTCTCTGACGCTTTTTCACAGAGATTTTGAAACTGAAATTTCCAAACCCGTTTCCAACGAAGGTGACAATGTGCTTCCCCATAGAACTTGCCAACCTGAATTCCTACAGGCTAGATGTGAGAGGCACATTCTGCTGCTTCCTCCCTTAGAGTTAAACTAGCTTCTGAAAGCTCAACCTCCGGGGAGTTTGTTTGGCAGAGATATAGAACACACTTTTCCAAGCCTGTTGGAAGGCATTTGCAGTTTCATTTCGCGTCTAATTTCCCAAACCAAACTGCTTGCAGCTCTAACTCCCTTCTAACTACCACTTCTTCGGTTCAGTGAGATATGCTGGATTCTAAACGGAGAAGCTTCTCTGACGCTTTTTCACAGAGATTTTGAAACTGAAATCTCCCATGCCGTTTCCACCATAGGCAGCAATGGGCTTCCCCATAGAACTTGCCAACCTGAATTCCTACAGGCTAGATGTGAGAGGCACATTCTGCTGCTTCCTCCCTAACAGTTAAGCTTGCTTCTGAAAGCTCAACCTCCGGGGACTCTGTTTGGCACAGATATAGAACACACTTCTCCAAGCCTGTTGGAAGGCATTTGCAGTTTCATTTCGCGTATAATTTCCCAAACCAAACTGCTTGCAGCTCTAACTGCCTTCTAAATACCACTTCTTCGGTTCAGTGAGATATGCTGGATTCTAAACGGAGAAGCTTCTCTGACGCTTTTTCACAGAGATTTTGAAACTGAAATCTCCCATGCCGTTTCCACCATAGGCAGCAATGGGCTTCCCCATAGAACTTGCCAACCTGAATTCCTACAGGCTAGATGTGAGAGGCACATTCTGCTGCTTCCTCCCTTAGAGTTAAACTTGCTTCTGAAAGCTCAACCTCCGGGGAGTCTGTTTGGCAGAGATATAGAACACACTTTTCCAAGCCTGTTGGAAGGCATTTGCAGTTTCATTTCGCGTCTAATTTCCCAAACCAAACTGCTTGCAGCTCTAACTCCCTTCTAACTACCACTTCTTCGGTTCAGTGAGATATGCTGGATTCTAAACGGAGAAGCTTCTCTGACGCTTTTTCACAGAGATTTTGAAACTGAAATTTCCAAACCCGTTTCCAACGAAGGCGCCAAGGGGCTTCCCCATAGAACTTGCCAACCTGAATTCCTACAGGCTAGATGTGAGAGGCACATTCTGCTGCTTCCTCCCTTAGAGTTAAACTTGCTTCTGAAAGCTCAACCTCCGGGGAGTCTGTTTGGCAGAGATATAGAACACACTTTTCCAAGCCTGTTGGAAGGCATTTGCAGTTTCATTTCGCGTATAATTTCCCAAACCAAACTGCTTGCAGCTCTAACTGCCTTCTAAATACCACTTCTTCGGTTCAGTGAGATATGCTGGATTCTAAACGGAGAAGCTTCTCTGACGCTTTTTCACAGAGATTTTGAAACTGAAATCTCCCATGCCGTTTCCACCGTAGGCAGCAATGGGCTTCCCCATAGAACTTGCCAACCTGAATTCCTACAGGCTAGATGTGAGAGGCACATTCTGCTGCTTCCTCCCTTAGAGTTAAACTTGTTTCTGAAAGCTCAACCTCCGGGGAGTCTGTTTGGCAGGGATATAGAACACACTTTTCCAAGCCTGTTGGAAGGCATTTGCAGTTTCATTTCGCGTCTAATTTCCCAAACCAAACTGCTTGCAGCTCTAACTCCCTTCTAACTACCACTTCTTCGGTTCAGTGAGATATGCTGGATTGTAAACGGAGAAGCTTCTCTGACGCTTTTTCACAGAGATTTTGAAACTGAAATCTCCCATGCCGTTTCCACCATAGGCAGCAATGGGCTTCCCCATAGAACTTGCCAACCTGAATTCCTACAGGCTAGATGTGAGAGGCACATTCTGCTGCTTCCTCCCTAACAGTTAAGCTTGCTTCTGAAAGCTCAACATCCGGGGACTCTGTTTGGCACAGATATAGAACACACTTTTCCAAGCCTGTTGGAAGGCCTTTGCAGTGTCATTTCGCATCTAATTTCCCAAACCAAACTGCTTGCAGCTCTAACTCCCTTCTAACTACCACTTCTTCGGTTCAGTGAGATATGCTGGATTCTAAACGGAGAAGCTTCTCTTACGCTTTTTCACAGAGATTTTGAAACTGAAATCTCCCATGCCGTTTATACCATAGGCAGCAATGGGCTTCCCCATAGAACTTGCCAACCTGAATTCCTACAGGCTAGATGTGAGAGGCACATTCTGCTGCTTCCTCCCTTAGAGTTAAACTAGCTTCTGAAAGCTCAACCTCCGGGGAGTTTGTTTGGCAGAGATATAGAACACACTTTTCCAAGCCTGTTGGAGGGCATTTGCAGTTTCATTTGGCGTCTAATTTCCCAAACCAAACTGCTTGCAGCTCTAACTCCCTTCTAACTACCACTTCTTCGGTTCAGTGAGATATGCTGGATTCTAAACGGAGAAGCTTCTCTGACGCTTTTTCACAGAGATTTTGAAAGTGAAATCTCCCATGCCGTTTCCACCATAGGCAGCAATGGGCTTCCCCATAGAACTTGCCAACCTGAATTCCTACAGGCTAGATGTGAGAGGCACATTCTGCTGCTTCCTCCCTTAGAGGTAAACTTGCTTCTGAAAGCTCAACCTCCAGGGAGTTTGTTTGGCAGAGATATAGAACACACTTTTCCAAGCCTGTTGGAAGGCATTTGCAGTTTCATTTCGCGTCTAATTTCCCAAACCAAACTGCTTGCAGCTCTAACTCCCTTCTAACTACCACTTCTTCGGTTCAGTGAGATATGCTGGATTCTAAACGGAGAAGCTTCTCTGACGCTTTTTCACAGAGATTTTGAAACTGAAATTTCCAAACCCGTTTCCAACGAAGGCGCCAATGGGCTTCCCCATAGAACTTGCCAACCTGAATTCCTACAGGCTAGATGTGAGAGGCACATTCTGCTGCTTCCTCCCTTAGAGTTAAACTAGCTTCTGAAAGCTCAACCTCCGGGGAGTTTGTTTGGCAGAGATATAGAACACACTTTTCCAAGCCTGTTGGAAGGCATTTGCAGTTTCATTTCGCGTCTAATTTCCCAAACCAAACTGCTTGCAGCTCTAACTGCCTTCTAACTACCACTTCTTCGGTTCAGTGAGATATGCTGGATTCTAAACGGAGAAGCTTCTCTGACGCTTTTTCACAGAGATTTTGAAACTGAAATCTCCCATGCCGTTTCCACCATAGGCAGCAATGGGCTTCCCCATAGAACTTGCCAACCTGAATTCCTACAGGCTAGATATGAGAGGCACATTCTGCTGCTTCCTCCCTTAGAGTTAAACTAGCTTCTGAAAGCTCAACCTCCGGGGAGTTTGTTTGGCAGAGATATAGAACACACTTTTCCAAGCCTGTTGGAAGGCATTTGCAGTTTCATTTCGCGTCTAATTTCCCAAACCAAACTGCTTGCAGCTCTAACTCCCTTCTAACTACCACTTCTTCGGTTCAGTGAGATATGCTGGATTCTAAACGGAGAAGCTTCTCTGACGCTTTTTCACAGAGATTTTGAAACTGAAATCTCCCATGCCGTTTCCACCATAGGCAGCAATGGGCTTCCCCATAGAACTTGCCAACCTGAATTCCTACAGGCTAGATGTGAGAGGCACATTCTGCTGCTTCCTCCCTAACAGTTAAGCTTGCTTCTGAAAGCTCAACCTCCGGGGACTCTGTTTGGCACAGATATAGAACACACTTTTCCAAGCCTGTTGGAAGGCCTTTGCAGTGTCATTTCGCATCTAATTTCCCAAACCAAACTGCTTGCAGCTCTAACTCCCTTCTAACTACCACTTCTTCGGTTCAGTGAGATATGCTGGATTCTAAACGGAGAAGCTTCTCTGACGCTTTTTCACAGAGATTTTGAAACTGAAATCTCCCATGCCGTTTCCACCATAGGCAGCAATGGGCTTCCCCATAGAACTTGCCAACCTGAATTCCTACAGGCTAGATGTGAGAGGCACATTCTGCTGCTTCCTCCCTTAGAGTTAAACTTGCTTCTGAAAGCTCAACCTCCGGGGAGTTTGTTTGGCAGAGATATAAAACACATTTTTCCAAGCCTGTTGGAAGGCATTTGCAGTTTCATTTCGCGTCTAATTTCCCAAACCAAACTGCTTGCAGCTCTAACTCCCTTCTAACTACCACTTCTTCGGTTCAGTGAGATATGCTGGATTCTAAACGGAGAAGCTTCTCTGACGCTTTTTCACAGAGATTTTGAAACTGAAATTTCCAAACCCGTTTCCAACGAAGGCGCCAATGGGCTTCCCCATAGAACTTGCCAACCTGAATTCCTACAGGCTAGATGTGAGAGGCACATTCTGCTGCTTCCTCCCTTAGAGTTAAACTAGCTTCTGAAAGCTCAACCTCCGGGGACTTTGTTTGGCAGAGATATAGAACACAATTTTCCAAGCCTGTTGGAAGGCATTTGCAGTTTCATTTCGCGTCTAATTTCCCAAACCAAACTGCTTGCAGCTCTAACTGCCTTCTAACTACCACTTCTTCGGTTCAGTGAGATATGCTGGATTCTAAACGGAGAAGCTTCTCTGACGCTTTTTCACAGAGATTTTGAAACTGAAATCTCCCATGCTGTTTCCACCATAGCCAGCAATGGGTTTCCCCATAGAACTTGCCAACCTGAATTCCTACAGGCTAGATGTGAGAGGCACATTCTGCTGCTTCCTCGCTTAGAGTTAAACTAGCTTCTGAAAGCTCAACCTCCGGGGAGTCTGTTTGGCAGAGATATAGAACACACTTTTCCAAGCCTGTTGGAAGGCATTTGCAGTTTCATTTCGCGTCTAATTTCCCAAACCAAACTGCTTGCAGCTCTAACTCCCTTCTAACTACCACTTCTTCGGTTCAGTGAGATATGCTGGATTCTAAACGGAGAAGCTTCTCTGACGCTTTTTCACAGAGATTTTGAAACTGAAATCTCCCATGCCGTTTCCACCATAGGCAGCAATGGGCTTCCCCATAGAACTTGCCAACCTGAATTCCTACAGGCTAGATGTGAGAGGCACATTCTGCTGCTTCCTCCCTAAGAGTTAAGCTTGCTTCTGAAAGCTCAACCTCCGGGGAGTCTGTTTGGCAGAGATATAGAACACACTTTTCCAAGCCTGTTGGAAGGCCTTTGCAGTGTCATTTCGCATCTAATTTCCCATACCAAACTGCTTGCAGCTCTAACTCCCTTCTAACTACCACTTCTTCGGTTCAGTGAGATATGCTGGATTTTAAACGGAGAAGCTTCTCTGACGCTTTTTCACAGAGATTTTGAAACTGAAATTTCCAAACCCGTTTCCAACGAAGGCGCCAATGGGCTTCCCCATAGAACTTGCCAACCTGAATTCCTACAGGCTAGATATGAGAGGCACATTCTGCTGCTTCCTCCCTTAGAGTTAAACTAGCTTCTGAAAGCTCAACCTCCGGGGAGTTTGTTTGGCAGAGATATAGAACACACTTTTCCAAGCCTGTTGGAAGGCATTTGCAGTTTCATTTCGCGTCTAATTTCCCAAACCAAACTGCTTGCAGCTCTAACTCCCTTCTAACTACCACTTCTTCGGTTCAGTGAGATATGCTGGATTCTAAACGGAGAAGCTTCTCTGACGCTTTTTCACAGAGATTTTGAAACTGAAATCTCCCATGCCGTTTCCACCATAGGCAGCAATGGGCTTCCCCATAGAACTTGCCAACCTGAATTCCTACAGGCTAGATGTGAGAGGCACATTCTGCTGCTTCCTCCCTTAGAGTTAAACTTGCTTCTGAAAGCTCAACCTCCGGGGAGTTTGTTTGGCAGAGATATAAAACACATTTTTCCAAGCCTGTTGGAAGGCATTTGCAGTTTCATTTCGCGTCTAATTTCCCAAACCAAACTGCTTGCAGCTCTAACTCCCTTCTAACTACCACTTCTTCGGTTCAGTGAGATATGCTGGATTCTAAACGGAGAAGCTTCTCTGACGCTTTTTCACAGAGATTTTGAAACTGAAATTTCCAAACCCGTTTCCAACGAAGGCGCCAATGGGCTTCCCCATAGAACTTGCCAACCTGAATTCCTACAGGCTAGATGTGAGAGGCACATTCTGCTGCTTCCTCCCTTAGAGTTAAACTAGCTTCTGAAAGCTCAACCTCCGGGGACTTTGTTTGGCAGAGATATAGAACACAATTTTCCAAGCCTGTTGGAAGGCATTTGCAGTTTCATTTCGCGTCTAATTTCCCAAACCAAACTGCTTGCAGCTCTAACTGCCTTCTAACTACCACTTCTTCGGTTCAGTGAGATATGCTGGATTCTAAACGGAGAAGCTTCTCTGACGCTTTTTCACAGAGATTTTGAAACTGAAATCTCCCATGCTGTTTCCACCATAGCCAGCAATGGGTTTCCCCATAGAACTTGCCAACCTGAATTCCTACAGGCTAGATGTGAGAGGCACATTCTGCTGCTTCCTCGCTTAGAGTTAAACTAGCTTCTGAAAGCTCAACCTCCGGGGAGTCTGTTTGGCAGAGATATAGAACACACTTTTCCAAGCCTGTTGGAAGGCATTTGCAGTTTCATTTCGCGTCTAATTTCCCAAACCAAACTGCTTGCAGCTCTAACTCCCTTCTAACTACCACTTCTTCGGTTCAGTGAGATATGCTGGATTCTAAACGGAGAAGCTTCTCTGACGCTTTTTCACAGAGATTTTGAAACTGAAATCTCCCATGCCGTTTCCACCATAGGCAGCAATGGGCTTCCCCATAGAACTTGCCAACCTGAATTCCTACAGGCTAGATGTGAGAGGCACATTCTGCTGCTTCCTCCCTTAGAGTTAAACTAGCTTCTGAAAGCTCAACCTCCGGGGAGTTTGTTTGGCAGAGATATAGAACACACTTTTCCAAGCCTGTTGGAAGGCATTTGCAGTTTCATTTCGCGTCTAATTTCCCAAACCAAACTGCTTGCAGCTCTAACTGCCTTCTAACTACCACTTCTTCGGTTCAGTGAGATATGCTGGATTCTAAACGGAGAAGCTTCTCTGACGCTTTTTCACAGAGATTTTGAAACTGAAATCTCCCATGCCGTTTCCACCATAGGCAGCAATGGGCTTCCCCATAGAACTTGCCAACCTGAATTCCTACAGGCAAGATATGAGAGGCACATTCTGCTGCTTCCTCCCTTAGAGTTAAACTAGCTTCTGAAAGCTCAACCTCCGGGGAGTTTGTTTGGCAGAGATATAGAACACACTTTTCCAAGCCTGTTGGAAGGCATTTGCAGTTTCATTTCGCGTCTAATTTCCCAAACCAAACTGCTTGCAGCTCTAACTCCCTTCTAACTACCACTTCTTCGGTTCAGTGAGATATGCTGGATTCTAAACGGAGAAGCTTCTCTGACGCTTTTTCACAGAGATTTTGAAACTGAAATCTCCCATGCCGTTTCCACCATAGGCAGCAATGGGCTTCCTCATAGAACTTGCCAACCTGAATTCCTACAGGCTAGATGTGAGAGGCACATTCTGCTGCTTCCTCCCTAACAGTTAAGCTTGCTTCTGAAAGCTCAACCTCCGGGGACTCTGTTTGGCACAGATATAGAACACACTTTTCCAAGCCTGTTGGAAGGCCTTTGCAGTGTCATTTCGCATCTAATTTCCCAAACCAAACTGCTTGCAGCTCTAACTCCCTTCTAACTACCACTTCTTCGGTTCAGTGAGATATGCTGGATTCTAAACGGAGAAGCTTCTCTGACGCTTTTTCACAGAGATTTTGAAACTGAAATCTCCCATGCCGTTTCCACCATAGGCAGCAATGGGCTTCCCCATAGAACTTGCCAACCTGAATTCCTACAGGCTAGATGTGAGAGGCACATTCTGCTGCTTCCTCCCTTAGAGTTAAACTTGCTTCTGAAAGCTCAACCTCCGGGGAGTTTGTTTGGCAGAGATATAGAACACACTTTTCCAAGCCTGTTGGAAGGCATTTGCAGTTTCATTTCGCGTCTAATTTCCCAAACCAAACTGCTTGCAGCTCTAACTCCCTTCTAACTACCACTTCTTCGGTTCAGTGAGATATGCTGGATTCTAAACGGAGAAGCTTCTCTGACGCTTTTTCACAGAGATTTTGAAACTGAAATTTCCAAACCCGTTTCCAACGAAGGTGACAATGTGCTTCCCCATAGAACTTGCCAACCTGAATTCCTACAGGCTAGATGTGAGAGGCACATTCTGCTGCTTCCTCCCTTAGAGTTAAACTAGCTTCTGAAAGCTCAACCTCCGGGGAGTTTGTTTGGCAGAGATATAGAACACACTTTTCCAAGCCTGTTGGAAGGCATTTGCAGTTTCATTTCGCGTCTAATTTCCCAAACCAAACTGCTTGCAGCTCTAACTCCCTTCTAACTACCACTTCTTCGGTTCAGTGAGATATGCTGGATTCTAAACGGAGAAGCTTCTCTGACGCTTTTTCACAGAGATTTTGAAACTGAAATCTCCCATGCCGTTTCCACCATAGGCAGCAATGGGCTTCCCCATAGAACTTGCCAACCTGAATTCCTACAGGCTAGATGTGAGAGGCACATTCTGCTGCTTCCTCCCTTAGAGTTAAACTTGCTTCTGAAAGCTCAACCTCCGGGGAGTTTGTTTGGCAGAGATATAAAACACATTTTTCCAAGCCTGTTGGAAGGCATTTGCAGTTTCATTTCGCGTCTAATTTCCCAAACCAAACTGCTTGCAGCTCTAACTCCCTTCTAACTACCACTTCTTCGGTTCAGTGAGATATGCTGGATTCTAAACGGAGAAGCTTCTCTGACGCTTTTTCACAGAGATTTTGAAACTGAAATTTCCAAACCCGTTTCCAACGAAGGCGCCAATGGGCTTCCCCATAGAACTTGCCAACCTGAATTCCTACAGGCTAGATGTGAGAGGCACATTCTGCTGCTTCCTCCCTTAGAGTTAAACTAGCTTCTGAAAGCTCAACCTCCGGGGAGTTTGTTTGGCAGAGATATAGAACACAATTTTCCAAGCCTGTTGGAAGGCATTTGCAGTTTCATTTCGCGTCTAATTTCCCAAACCAAACTGCTTGCAGCTCTAACTGCCTTCTAACTACCACTTCTTCGGTTCAGTGAGATATGCTGGATTCTAAACGGAGAAGCTTCTCTGACGCTTTTTCACAGAGATTTTGAAACTGAAATCTCCCATGCTGTTTCCACCATAGCCAGCAATGGGTTTCCCCATAGAACTTGCCAACCTGAATTCCTACAGGCTAGATGTGAGAGGCACATTCTGCTGCTTCCTCCCTTAGAGTTAAACTAGCTTCTGAAAGCTCAACCTCCGGGGAGTCTGTTTGGCAGAGATATAGAACACACTTTTCCAAGCCTGTTGGAAGGCATTTGCAGTTTCATTTCGCGTCTAATTTCCCAAACCAAACTGCTTGCAGCTCTAACTCCCTTCTAACTACCACTTCTTCGGTTCAGTGAGATATGCTGGATTCTAAACGGAGAAGCTTCTCTGACGCTTTTTCACAGAGATTTTGAAACTGAAATCTCCCATGCCGTTTCCACCATAGGCAGCAATGGGCTTCCCCATAGAACTTGCCAACCTGAATTCCTACAGGCTAGATGTGAGAGGCACATTCTGCTGCTTCCTCCCTAAGAGTTAAGCTTGCTTCTGAAAGCTCAACCTCCGGGGAGTCTGTTTGGCAGAGATATAGAACACACTTTTCCAAGCCTGTTGGAAGGCCTTTGCAGTGTCATTTCGCATCTAATTTCCCATACCAAACTGCTTGCAGCTCTAACTCCCTTCTAACTACCACTTCTTCGGTTCAGTGAGATATGCTGGATTTTAAACGGAGAAGCTTCTCTGACGCTTTTTCACAGAGATTTTGAAACTGAAATTTCCAAACCCGTTTCCAACGAAGGCGCCAATGGGCTTCCCCATAGAACTTGCCAACCTGAATTCCTACAGGCTAGATGTGAGAGGCACATTCTGCTGCTTCCTCCCTTAGAGTTAAACTAGCTTCTGAAAGCTCAACCTCCGGGGAGTTTGTTTGGCAGAGATATAGAACACACTTTTCCAAGCCTGTTGGAAGGCATTTGCAGTTTCATTTCGCGTCTAATTTCCCAAACCAAACTGCTTGCAGCTCTAACTCCCTTCTAACTACCACTTCTTCGGTTCAGTGAGATATGCTGGATTGTAAACGGAGAAGCTTCTCTGACGCTTTTTCACAGAGATTTTGAAACTGAAATCTCCCATGCCGTTTCCACCATAGGCAGCAATGGGCTTCCCCATAGAACTTGCCAACCTGAATTCCTACAGGCTAGATGTGAGAGGCACATTCTGCTGCTTCCTCCCTAACAGTTAAGCTTGCTTCTGAAAGCTCAACATCCGGGGACTCTGTTTGGCACAGATATAGAACACACTTTTCCAAGCCTGTTGGAAGGCCTTTGCAGTGTCATTTCGCATCTAATTTCCCAAACCAAACTGCTTGCAGCTCTAACTCCCTTCTAACTACCACTTCTTCGGTTCAGTGAGATATGCTGGATTCTAAACGGAGAAGCTTCTCTGACGCTTTTTCACAGAGATTTTGAAACTGAAATCTCCCATGCCGTTTCCACCATAGGCAGCAATGGGCTTCCCCATAGAACTTGCCAACCTGAATTCCTACAGGCTAGATGTGAGAGGCACATTCTGCTGCTTCCTCCCTTAGAGTTAAACTAGCTTCTGAAAGCTCAACCTCCGGGGAGTTTGTTTGGCAGAGATATAGAACACACTTTTCCAAGCCTGTTGGAGGGCATTTGCAGTTTCATTTGGCGTCTAATTTCCCAAACCAAACTGCTTGCAGCTCTAACTCCCTTCTAACTACCACTTCTTCGGTTCAGTGAGATATGCTGGATTCTAAACGGAGAAGCTTCTCTGACGCTTTTTCACAGAGATTTTGAAAGTGAAATCTCCCATGCCGTTTCCACCATAGGCAGCAATGGGCTTCCCCATAGAACTTGCCAACCTGAATTCCTACAGGCTAGATGTGAGAGGCACATTCTGCTGCTTCCTCCCTTAGAGGTAAACTTGCTTCTGAAAGCTCAACCTCCGGGGAGTTTGTTTGGCAGAGATATAGAACACACTTTTCCAAGCCTGTTGGAAGGCATTTGCAGTTTCATTTCGCGTCTAATTTCCCAAACCAAACTGCTTGCAGCTCTAACTGCCTTCTAACTACCACTTCTTCGGTTCAGTGAGATATGCTGGATTCTAAACGGAGAAGCTTCTCTGACGCTTTTTCACAGAGATTTTGAAACTGAAATTTCCAAACCCGTTTCCAACGAAGGTGACAATGTGCTTCCCCATAGAACTTGCCAACCTGAATTCCTACAGGCTAGATGTGAGAGGCACATTCTGCTGCTTCCTCCCTTAGAGTTAAACTAGCTTCTGAAAGCTCAACCTCCGGGGAGTTTGTTTGGCAGAGATATAGAACACACTTTTCCAAGCCTGTTGGAAGGCATTTGCAGTTTCATTTCGCGTCTAATTTCCCAAACCAAACTGCTTGCAGCTCTAACTCCCTTCTAACTACCACTTCTTCGGTTCAGTGAGATATGCTGGATTGTAAACGGAGAAGCTTCTCTGACGCTTTTTCACAGAGATTTTGAAACTGAAATCTCCCATGCCGTTTCCACCATAGGCAGCAATGGGCTTCCCCATAGAACTTGCCAACCTGAATTCCTACAGGCTAGATGTGAGAGGCACATTCTGCTGCTTCCTCCCTAACAGTTAAGCTTGCTTCTGAAAGCTCAACCTCCGGGGACTCTGTTTGGCACAGATATAGAACACACTTTTCCAAGCCTGTTGGAAGGCATTTGCAGTTTCATTTCGCGTATAATTTCCCAAACCAAACTGCTTGCAGCTCTAACTGCCTTCTAAATACCACTTCTTCGGTTCAGTGAGATATGCTGGATTCTAAACGGAGAAGCTTCTCTGACGCTTTTTCACCGAGATTTTGAAACTGAAATCTCCCATGCCGTTTCCACCATAGGCAGCAATGGGCTTCCCCATAGAACTTGCCAACCTGAATTCCTACAGGCTAGATGTGAGAGGCACATTCTGCTGCTTCCTCCCTTAGAGTTAAACTTGCTTCTGAAAGCTCAACCTCCGGGGAGTCTGTTTGGCAGAGATATAGAACACACTTTTCCAAGCCTGTTGGAAGGCATTTGCAGTTTCATTTCGCGTCTAATTTCCCAAACCAAACTGCTTGCAGCTCTAACTCCCTTCTAACTACCACTTCTTCGGTTCAGTGAGATATGCTGGATTCTAAACGGAGAAGCTTCTCTGACGCTTTTTCACAGAGATTTTGAAACTGAAATTTCCAAACCCGTTTCCAACGAAGGCGCCAATGGGCTTCCCCATAGAACTTGCCAACCTGAATTCCTACAGGCTAGATGTGAGAGGCACATTCTGCTGCTTCCTCCCTTAGAGTTAAACTTGCTTCTGAAAGCTCAACCTCCGGGGAGTCTGTTTGGCAGAGATATAGAACACACTTTTCCAAGCCTGTTGGAAGGCATTTGCAGTTTCATTTCGCGTATAATTTCCCAAACCAAACTGCTTGCAGCTCTAACTGCCTTCTAAATACCACTTCTTCGGTTCAGTGAGATATGCTGGATTCTAAACGGAGAAGCTTCTCTGACGCTTTTTCACAGAGATTTTGAAACTGAAATCTCCCATGCCGTTTCCACCATAGGCAGCAATGGGCTTCCCCATAGAACTTGCCAACCTGAATTCCTACAGGCTAGATGTGAGAGGCACATTCTGCTGCTTCCTCCCTTAGAGTTAAACTTGCTTCTGAAAGCTCAACCTCCGGGGAGTCTGTTTGGCAGAGATATAGAACACACTTTTCCAAGCCTGTTGGAAGGCATTTGCAGTTTCATTTCGCGTCTAATTTCCCAAACCAAACTGCTTGCAGCTCTAACTCCCTTCTAACTACCACTTCTTCGGTTCAGTGAGATATGCTGGATTGTAAACGGAGAAGCTTCTCTGACGCTTTTTCACAGAGATTTTGAAACTGAAATCTCCCATGCCGTTTCCACCATAGGCAGCAATGGGCTTCCCCATAGAACTTGCCAACCTGAATTCCTACAGGCTAGATGTGAGAGGCACATTCTGCTGCTTCCTCCCTTAGAGGTAAACTTGCTTCTGAAAGCTCAACCTCCGGGGAGTTTGTTTGGCAGAGATATAGAACACACTTTTCCAAGCCTGTTGGAAGGCATTTGCAGTTTCATTTCGCGTCTAATTTCCCAAACCAAACTGCTTGCAGCTCTAACTCCCTTCTAACTACCACTTCTTCGGTTCAGTGAGATATGCTGGATTCTAAACGGAGAAGCTTCTCTGACGCTTTTTCACAGAGATTTTGAAACTGAAATTTCCAAACCCGTTTCCAACGAAGGCGCCAATGGGCTTCCCCATAGAACTTGCCAACCTGAATTCCTACAGGCTAGATGTGAGAGGCACATTCTGCTGCTTCCTCCCTTAGAGTTAAACTAGCTTCTGAAAGCTCAACCTCCGGGGAGTTTGTTTGGCAGAGATATAGAACACACTTTTCCAAGCCTGTTGGAAGGCATTTGCAGTTTCATTTCGCGTCTAATTTCCCAAACCAAACTGCTTGCAGCTCTAACTGCCTTCTAACTACCACTTCTTCGGTTCAGTGAGATATGCTGGATTCTAAACGGAGAAGCTTCTCTGACGCTTTTTCACAGAGATTTTGAAACTGAAATCTCCCATGCCGTTTCCACCATAGGCAGCAATGGGCTTCCCCATAGAACTTGCCAACCTGAATTCCTACAGGCTAGATATGAGAGGCACATTCTGCTGCTTCCTCCCTTAGAGTTAAACTAGCTTCTGAAAGCTCAACCTCCGGGGAGTTTGTTTGGCAGAGATATAGAACACACTTTTCCAAGCCTGTTGGAAGGCATTTGCAGTTTCATTTCGCGTCTAATTTCCCAAACCAAACTGCTTGCAGCTCTAACTCCCTTCTAACTACCACTTCTTCGGTTCAGTGAGATATGCTGGATTCTAAACGGAGAAGCTTCTCTGACGCTTTTTCACAGAGATTTTGAAACTGAAATTTCCATACCCGTTTCCAACGAAGGTGACAATGTGCTTCCCCATAGAACTTGCCAACCTGAATTCCTACAGGCTAGATGTGAGAGGCACATTCTGCTGCTTCCTCCCTTAGAGTTAAACTAGCTTCTGAAAGCTCAACCTCCGGGGAGTTTGTTTGGCAGAGATATAGAACACACTTTTCCAAGCCTGTTGGAAGGCATTTGCAGTTTCATTTCGCGTCTAATTTCCCAAACCAAACTGCTTGCAGCTCTAACTCCCTTCTAACTACCACTTCTTCGGTTCAGTGAGATATGCTGGATTCTAAACGGAGAAGCTTCTCTGACGCTTTTTCACAGAGATTTTGAAACTGAAATCTCCCATGCCGTTTCCACCATAGGCAGCAATGGGCTTCCCCATAGAACTTGCCAACCTGAATTCCTACAGGCTAGATGTGAGAGGCACATTCTGCTGCTTCCTCCCTTAGAGTTAAACTTGCTTCTGAAAGCTCAACCTCCGGGGAGTTTGTTTGGCAGAGATATAAAACACATTTTTCCAAGCCTGTTGGAAGGCATTTGCAGTTTCATTTCGCGTCTAATTTCCCAAACCAAACTGCTTGCAGCTCTAACTCCCTTCTAACTACCACTTCTTCGGTTCAGTGAGATATGCTGGATTCTAAACGGAGAAGCTTCTCTGACGCTTTTTCACAGAGATTTTGAAACTGAAATTTCCAAACCCGTTTCCAACGAAGGCGCCAATGGGCTTCCCCATAGAACTTGCCAACCTGAATTCCTACAGGCTAGATGTGAGAGGCACATTCTGCTGCTTCCTCCCTTAGAGTTAAACTAGCTTCTGAAAGCTCAACCTCCGGGGAGTTTGTTTGGCAGAGATATAGAACACAATTTTCCAAGCCTGTTGGAAGGCATTTGCAGTTTCATTTCGCGTCTAATTTCCCAAACCAAACTGCTTGCAGCTCTAACTGCCTTCTAACTACCACTTCTTCGGTTCAGTGAGATATGCTGGATTCTAAACGGAGAAGCTTCTCTGACGCTTTTTCACAGAGATTTTGAAACTGAAATCTCCCATGCTGTTTCCACCATAGCCAGCAATGGGTTTCCCCATAGAACTTGCCAACCTGAATTCCTACAGGCTAGATGTGAGAGGCACATTCTGCTGCTTCCTCCCTTAGAGTTAAACTAGCTTCTGAAAGCTCAACCTCCGGGGAGTCTGTTTGGCAGAGATATAGAACACACTTTTCCAAGCCTGTTGGAAGGCATTTGCAGTTTCATTTCGCGTCTAATTTCCCAAACCAAACTGCTTGCAGCTCTAACTGCCTTCTAACTACCACTTCTTCGGTTCAGTGAGATATGCTGGATTCTAAACGGAGAAGCTTCTCTGACGCTTTTTCACAGAGATTTTGAAACTGAAATCTCCCATGCCGTTTCCACCATAGGCAGCAATGGGCTTCCCCATAGAACTTGCCAACCTGAATTCCTACAGGCTAGATGTGAGAGGCACATTCTGCTGCTTCCTCCCTAAGAGTTAAGCTTGCTTCTGAAAGCTCAACCTCCGGGGAGTCTGTTTGGCAGAGATATAGAACACACTTTTCCAAGCCTGTTGGAAGGCCTTTGCAGTGTCATTTCGCATCTAATTTCCCATACCAAACTGCTTGCAGCTCTAACTCCCTTCTAACTACCACTTCTTCGGTTCAGTGAGATATGCTGGATTTTAAACGGAGAAGCTTCTCTGACGCTTTTTCACAGAGATTTTGAAACTGAAATTTCCAAACCCGTTTCCAACGAAGGCGCCAATGGGCTTCCCCATAGAACTTGCCAACCTGAATTCCTACAGGCTAGATGTGAGAGGCACATTCTGCTGCTTCCTCCCTTAGAGTTAAACTAGCTTCTGAAAGCTCAACCTCCGGGGAGTTTGTTTGGCAGAGATATAGAACACACTTTTCCAAGCCTGTTGGAAGGCATTTGCAGTTTCATTTCGCGTCTAATTTCCCAAACCAAACTGCTTGCAGCTCTAACTCCCTTCTAACTACCACTTCTTCGGTTCAGTGAGATATGCTGGATTCTAAACGGAGAAGCTTCTCTGACGCTTTTTCACAGAGATTTTGAAACTGAAATCTCCCATGCCGTTTCCACCATAGGCAGCAATGGGCTTCCCCATAGAACTTGCCAACCTGAATTCCTACAGGCTAGATGTGAGAGGCACATTCTGCTGCTTCCTCCCTAACAGTTAAGCTTGCTTCTGAAAGCTCAACATCCGGGAACTCTGTTTGGCACAGATATAGAACACACTTTTCCAAGCCTGTTGGAAGGCCTTTGCAGTGTCATTTCGCATCTAATTTCCCAAACCAAACTGCTTGCAGCTCTAACTCCCTTCTAACTACCACTTCTTCGGTTCAGTGAGATATGCTGGATTCTAAACGGAGAAGCTTCTCTGACGCTTTTTCACAGAGATTTTGAAACTGAAATTTCCAAACCCGTTTCCAACGAAGGCGCCAATGGGCTTCCCCATAGAACTTGCCAACCTGAATTCCTACAGGCTAGATGTGAGAGGCACATTCTGCTGCTTCCTCCCTTAGAGTTAAACTTGCTTCTGAAAGCTCAACCTCCGGGGAGTCTGTTTGGCAGAGATATAGAACACACTTTTCCAAGCCTGTTGGAAGGCATTTGCAGTTTCATTTCGCGTATAATTTCCCAAACCAAACTGCTTGCAGCTCTAACTGCCTTCTAAATACCACTTCTTCGGTTCAGTGAGATATGCTGGATTCTAAACGGAGAAGCTTCTCTGACGCTTTTTCACAGAGATTTTGAAACTGAAATCTCCCATGCCGTTTCCACCATAGGCAGCAATGGGCTTCCCCATAGAACTTGCCAACCTGAATTCCTACAGGCTAGATGTGAGAGGCACATTCTGCTGCTTCCTCCCTTAGAGTTAAACTTGCTTCTGAAAGCTCAACCTCCGGGGAGTCTGTTTGGCAGAGATATAGAACACACTTTTCCAAGCCTGTTGGAAGGCATTTGCAGTTTCATTTCGCGTCTAATTTCCCAAACCAAACTGCTTGCAGCTCTAACTCCCTTCTAACTACCACTTCTTCGGTTCAGTGAGATATGCTGGATTGTAAACGGAGAAGCTTCTCTGACGCTTTTTCACAGAGATTTTGAAACTGAAATCTCCCATGCCGTTTCCACCATAGGCAGCAATGGGCTTCCCCATAGAACTTGCCAACCTGAATTCCTACAGGCTAGATGTGAGAGGCACATTCTGCTGCTTCCTCCCTTAGAGGTAAACTTGCTTCTGAAAGCTCAACCTCCGGGGAGTTTGTTTGGCAGAGATATAGAACACACTTTTCCAAGCCTGTTGGAAGGCATTTGCAGTTTCATTTCGCGTCTAATTTCCCAAACCAAACTGCTTGCAGCTCTAACTCCCTTCTAACTACCACTTCTTCGGTTCAGTGAGATATGCTGGATTCTAAACGGAGAAGCTTCTCTGACGCTTTTTCACAGAGATTTTGAAACTGAAATTTCCAAACCCGTTTCCAACGAAGGCGCCAATGGGCTTCCCCATAGAACTTGCCAACCTGAATTCCTACAGGCTAGATGTGAGAGGCACATTCTGCTGCTTCCTCCCTTAGAGTTAAACTAGCTTCTGAAAGCTCAACCTCCGGGGAGTTTGTTTGGCAGAGATATAGAACACACTTTTCCAAGCCTGTTGGAAGGCATTTGCAGTTTCATTTCGCGTCTAATTTCCCAAACCAAACTGCTTGCAGCTCTAACTGCCTTCTAACTACCACTTCTTCGGTTCAGTGAGATATGCTGGATTCTAAACGGAGAAGCTTCTCTGACGCTTTTTCACAGAGATTTTGAAACTGAAATCTCCCATGCCGTTTCCACCATAGGCAGCAATGGGCTTCCCCATAGAACTTGCCAACCTGAATTCCTACAGGCTAGATATGAGAGGCACATTCTGCTGCTTCCTCCCTTAGAGTTAAACTAGCTTCTGAAAGCTCAACCTCCGGGGAGTTTGTTTGGCAGAGATATAGAACACACTTTTCCAAGCCTGTTGGAAGGCATTTGCAGTTTCATTTCGCGTCTAATTTCCCAAACCAAACTGCTTGCAGCTCTAACTCCCTTCTAACTACCACTTCTTCGGTTCAGTGAGATATGCTGGATTCTAAACGGAGAAGCTTCTCTGACGCTTTTTCACAGAGATTTTGAAACTGAAATTTCCATACCCGTTTCCAACGAAGGTGACAATGTGCTTCCCCATAGAACTTGCCAACCTGAATTCCTACAGGCTAGATGTGAGAGGCACATTCTGCTGCTTCCTCCCTTAGAGTTAAACTAGCTTCTGAAAGCTCAACCTCCGGGGAGTTTGTTTGGCAGAGATATAGAACACACTTTTCCAAGCCTGTTGGAAGGCATTTGCAGTTTCATTTCGCGTCTAATTTCCCAAACCAAACTGCTTGCAGCTCTAACTCCCTTCTAACTACCACTTCTTCGGTTCAGTGAGATATGCTGGATTCTAAACGGAGAAGCTTCTCTGACGCTTTTTCACAGAGATTTTGAAACTGAAATCTCCCATGCCGTTTCCACCATAGGCAGCAATGGGCTTCCCCATAGAACTTGCCAACCTGAATTCCTACAGGCTAGATGTGAGAGGCACATTCTGCTGCTTCCTCCCTTAGAGTTAAACTTGCTTCTGAAAGCTCAACCTCCGGGGAGTTTGTTTGGCAGAGATATAAAACACATTTTTCCAAGCCTGTTGGAAGGCATTTGCAGTTTCATTTCGCGTCTAATTTCCCAAACCAAACTGCTTGCAGCTCTAACTCCCTTCTAACTACCACTTCTTCGGTTCAGTGAGATATGCTGGATTCTAAACGGAGAAGCTTCTCTGACGCTTTTTCACAGAGATTTTGAAACTGAAATTTCCAAACCCGTTTCCAACGAAGGCGCCAATGGGCTTCCCCATAGAACTTGCCAACCTGAATTCCTACAGGCTAGATGTGAGAGGCACATTCTGCTGCTTCCTCCCTTAGAGTTAAACTAGCTTCTGAAAGCTCAACCTCCGGGGAGTTTGTTTGGCAGAGATATAGAACACAATTTTCCAAGCCTGTTGGAAGGCATTTGCAGTTTCATTTCGCGTCTAATTTCCCAAACCAAACTGCTTGCAGCTCTAACTGCCTTCTAACTACCACTTCTTCGGTTCAGTGAGATATGCTGGATTCTAAACGGAGAAGCTTCTCTGACGCTTTTTCACAGAGATTTTGAAACTGAAATCTCCCATGCTGTTTCCACCATAGCCAGCAATGGGTTTCCCCATAGAACTTGCCAACCTGAATTCCTACAGGCTAGATGTGAGAGGCACATTCTGCTGCTTCCTCCCTTAGAGTTAAACTAGCTTCTGAAAGCTCAACCTCCGGGGAGTCTGTTTGGCAGAGATATAGAACACACTTTTCCAAGCCTGTTGGAAGGCATTTGCAGTTTCATTTCGCGTCTAATTTCCCAAACCAAACTGCTTGCAGCTCTAACTGCCTTCTAACTACCACTTCTTCGGTTCAGTGAGATATGCTGGATTCTAAACGGAGAAGCTTCTCTGACGCTTTTTCACAGAGATTTTGAAACTGAAATCTCCCATGCCGTTTCCACCATAGGCAGCAATGGGCTTCCCCATAGAACTTGCCAACCTGAATTCCTACAGGCTAGATGTGAGAGGCACATTCTGCTGCTTCCTCCCTAAGAGTTAAGCTTGCTTCTGAAAGCTCAACCTCCGGGGAGTCTGTTTGGCAGAGATATAGAACACACTTTTCCAAGCCTGTTGGAAGGCCTTTGCAGTGTCATTTCGCATCTAATTTCCCATACCAAACTGCTTGCAGCTCTAACTCCCTTCTAACTACCACTTCTTCGGTTCAGTGAGATATGCTGGATTTTAAACGGAGAAGCTTCTCTGACGCTTTTTCACAGAGATTTTGAAACTGAAATTTCCAAACCCGTTTCCAACGAAGGCGCCAATGGGCTTCCCCATAGAACTTGCCAACCTGAATTCCTACAGGCTAGATGTGAGAGGCACATTCTGCTGCTTCCTCCCTTAGAGTTAAACTAGCTTCTGAAAGCTCAACCTCCGGGGAGTTTGTT
The DNA here is from genome assembly GCF_027409185.1 of Cynocephalus volans. Lineage (NCBI taxonomy): Eukaryota > Metazoa > Chordata > Mammalia > Dermoptera > Cynocephalidae > Cynocephalus > Cynocephalus volans. Next base: position 94,644 of record NW_026902436.1, on the reverse strand, counting down.
TGGCAGAGATATAGAACACACTTTTCCAAGCCTGTTGGAAGGCATTTGCAGTTTCATTTCGCGTCTAATTTCCCAAACCAAACTGCTTGCAGCTCTAACTCCCTTCTAACTACCACTTCTTCGGTTCAGTGAGATATGCTGGATTGTAAACGGAGAAGCTTCTCTGACGCTTTTTCACAGAGATTTTGAAACTGAAATCTCCCATGCCGTTTCCACCATAGGCAGCAATGGGCTTCCCCATAGAACTTGCCAACCTGAATTCCTACAGGCTAGATGTGAGAGGCACATTCTGCTGCTTCCTCCCTAACAGTTAAGCTTGCTTCTGAAAGCTCAACCTCCGGGGAGTCTGTTTGGCAGAGATATAGAACACACTTTTCCAAGCCTGTTGGAAGGCATTTGCAGTTTCATTTCGCGTATAATTTCCCAAACCAAACTGCTTGCAGCTCTAACTGCCTTCTAAATACCACTTCTTCGGTTCAGTGAGATATGCTGGATTCTAAACGGAGAAGCTTCTCTGACGCTTTTTCACAGAGATTTTGAAACTGAAATCTCCCATGCCGTTTCCACCATAGGCAGCAATGGGCTTCCCCATAGAACTTGCCAACCTGAATTCCTACAGGCTAGATGTGAGAGGCACATTCTGCTGCTTCCTCCCTTAGAGTTAAACTTGCTTCTGAAAGCTCAACCTCCGGGGAGTCTGTTTGGCAGAGATATAGAACACACTTTTCCAAGCCTGTTGGAAGGCATTTGCAGTTTCATTTCGCGTCTAATTTCCCAAACCAAACTGCTTGCAGCTCTAACTCCCTTCTAACTACCACTTCTTCGGTTCAGTGAGATATGCTGGATTCTAAACGGAGAAGCTTCTCTGACGCTTTTTCACAGAGATTTTGAAACTGAAATTTCCAAACCCGTTTCCAACGAAGGCGCCAATGGGCTTCCCCATAGAACTTGCCAACCTGAATTCCTACAGGCTAGATGTGAGAGGCACATTCTGCTGCTTCCTCCCTTAGAGTTAAACTTGCTTCTGAAAGCTCAACCTCCGGGGAGTCTGTTTGGCAGAGATATAGAACACACTTTTCCAAGCCTGTTGGAAGGCATTTGCAGTTTCATTTCGCATATAATTTCCCAAACCAAACTGCTTGCAGCTCTAACTGCCTTCTAAATACCACTTCTTCGGTTCAGTGAGATATGCTGGATTCTAAACGGAGAAGCTTCTCTGACGCTTTTTCACAGAGATTTTGAAACTGAAATCTCCCATGCCGTTTCCACCATAGGCAGCAATGGGCTTCCCCATAGAACTTGCCAACCTGAATTCCTACAGGCTAGATGTGAGAGGCACATTCTGCTGCTTCCTCCCTTAGAGTTAAACTTGCTTCTGAAAGCTCAACCTCCGGGGAGTCTGTTTGGCAGAGATATAGAACACACTTTTCCAAGCCTGTTGGAAGGCATTTGCAGTTTCATTTCGCGTCTAATTTCCCAAACCAAACTGCTTGCAGCTCTAACTCCCTTCTAACTACCACTTCTTCGGTTCAGTGAGATATGCTGGATTCTAAACGGAGAAGCTTCTCTGACGCTTTTTCACAGAGATTTTGAAACTGAAATTTCCAAACCCGTTTCCAACGAAGGCGCCAATGGGCTTCCCCATAGAACTTGCCAACCTGAATTCCTACAGGCTAGATGTGAGAGGCACATTCTGCTGCTTCCTCCCTTAGAGTTAAACTTGCTTCTGAAAGCTCAACCTCCGGGGAGTCTGTTTGGCAGAGATATAGAACACACTTTTCCAAGCCTGTTGGAAGGCATTTGCAGTTTCATTTCGCGTATAATTTCCCAAACCAAACTGCTTGCAGCTCTAACTGCCTTCTAAATACCACTTCTTCGGTTCAGTGAGATATGCTGGATTCTAAACGGAGAAGCTTCTCTGACGCTTTTTCACAGAGATTTTGAAACTGAAATCTCCCATGCCGTTTCCACCATAGGCAGCAATGGGCTTCCCCATAGAACTTGCCAACCTGAATTCCTACAGGCTAGATGTGAGAGGCACATTCTGCTGCTTCCTCCCTAACAGTTAAGCTTGCTTCTGAAAGCTCAACCTCCGGGGACTCTGTTTGGCACAGATATAGAACACACTTTTCCAAGCCTGTTGGAAGGCATTTGCAGTTTCATTTCGCGTATAATTTCCCAAACCAAACTGCTTGCAGCTCTAACTGCCTTCTAAATACCACTTCTTCGGTTCAGTGAGATATGCTGGATTCTAAACGGAGAAGCTTCTCTGACGCTTTTTCACAGAGATTTTGAAACTGAAATCTCCCATGCCGTTTCCACCATAGGCAGCAATGGGCTTCCCCATAGAACTTGCCAACCTGAATTCCTACAGGCTAGATGTGAGAGGCACATTCTGCTGCTTCCTCCCTTAGAGTTAAACTTGCTTCTGAAAGCTCAACCTCCGGGGAGTCTGTTTGGCAGAGATATAGAACACACTTTTCCAAGCCTGTTGGAAGGCATTTGCAGTTTCATTTCGCGTCTAATTTCCCAAACCAAACTGCTTGCAGCTCTAACTCCCTTCTAACTACCACTTCTTCGGTTCAGTGAGATATGCTGGATTCTAAACGGAGAAGCTTCTCTGACGCTTTTTCACAGAGATTTTGAAACTGAAATTTCCAAACCCGTTTCCAACGAAGGCGCCAATGGGCTTCCCCATAGAACTTGCCAACCTGAATTCCTACAGGCTAGATGTGAGAGGCACATTCTGCTGCTTCCTCCCTTAGAGTTAAACTTGCTTCTGAAAGCTCAACCTCCGGGGAGTCTGTTTGGCAGAGATATAGAACACACTTTTCCAAGCCTGTTGGAAGGCATTTGCAGTTTCATTTCGCGTATAATTTCCCAAACCAAACTGCTTGCAGCTCTAACTGCCTTCTAAATACCACTTCTTCGGTTCAGTGAGATATGCTGGATTCTAAACGGAGAAGCTTCTCTGACGCTTTTTCACAGAGATTTTGAAACTGAAATCTCCCATGCCGTTTCCACCATAGGCAGCAATGGGCTTCCCCATAGAACTTGCCAACCTGAATTCCTACAGGCTAGATGTGAGAGGCACATTCTGCTGCTTCCTCCCTTAGAGTTAAACTTGCTTCTGAAAGCTCAACCTCCGGGGAGTCTGTTTGGCACAGATATAGAACACACTTTTCCAAGCCTGTTGGAAGGCATTTGCAGTTTCATTTCGCGTCTAATTTCCCAAACCAAACTGCTTGCAGCTCTAACTCCCTTCTAACTACCACTTCTTCGGTTCAGTGAGATATGCTGGATTGTAAACGGAGAAGCTTCTCTGACGCTTTTTCACAGAGATTTTGAAACTGAAATCTCCCATGCCGTTTCCACCATAGGCAGCAATGGGCTTCCCCATAGAACTTGCCAACCTGAATTCCTACAGGCTAGATGTGAGAGGCACATTCTGCTGCTTCCTCCCTTAGAGTTAAACTTGCTTCTGAAAGCTCAACCTCCGGGGAGTCTGTTTGGCAGAGATATAGAACACACTTTTCCAAGCCTGTTGGAAGGCATTTGCAGTTTCATTTCGCGTCTAATTTCCCAAACCAAACTGCTTGCAGCTCTAACTGCCTTCTAAATACCACTTCTTCGGTTCAGTGAGATATGCTGGATTCTAAACGGAGAAGCTTCTCTGACGCTTTTTCACAGAGATTTTGAAACTGAAATCTCCCATGCCGTTTCCACCATAGGCAGCAATGGGCTTCCCCATAGAACTTGCCAACCTGAATTCCTACAGGCTAGATGTGAGAGGCACATTCTGCTGCTTCCTCCCTTAGAGGTAAACTTGCTTCTGAAAGCTCAACCTCCGGGGAGTTTGTTTGGCAGAGATATAGAACACACTTTTCCAAGCCTGTTGGAAGGCATTTGCAGTTTCATTTCGCGTCTAATTTCCCAAACCAAACTGCTTGCAGCTCTAACTCCCTTCTAACTACCACTTCTTCGGTTCAGTGAGATATGCTGGATTCTAAACGGAGAAGCTTCTCTGACGCTTTTTCACAGAGATTTTGAAACTGAAATTTCCAAACCCGTTTCCAACGAAGGCGCCAATGGGCTTCCCCATAGAACTTGCCAACCTGAATTCCTACAGGCTAGATGTGAGAGGCACATTCTGCTGCTTCCTCCCTTAGAGTTAAACTAGCTTCTGAAAGCTCAACCTCCGGGGAGTTTGTTTGGCAGAGATATAGAACACACTTTTCCAAGCCTGTTGGAAGGCATTTGCAGTTTCATTTCGCGTCTAATTTCCCAAACCAAACTGCTTGCAGCTCTAACTGCCTTCTAACTACCACTTCTTCGGTTCAGTGAGATATGCTGGATTCTAAACGGAGAAGCTTCTCTGACGCTTTTTCACAGAGATTTTGAAACTGAAATCTCCCATGCCGTTTCCACCATAGGCAGCAATGGGCTTCCCCATAGAACTTGCCAACCTGAATTCCTACAGGCTAGATATGAGAGGCACATTCTGCTGCTTCCTCCCTTAGAGTTAAACTAGCTTCTGAAAGCTCAACCTCCGGGGAGTTTGTTTGGCAGAGATATAGAACACACTTTTCCAAGCCTGTTGGAAGGCATTTGCAGTTTCATTTCGCGTCTAATTTCCCAAACCAAACTGCTTGCAGCTCTAACTCCCTTCTAACTACCACTTCTTCGGTTCAGTGAGATATGCTGGATTCTAAACGGAGAAGCTTCTCTGACGCTTTTTCACAGAGATTTTGAAACTGAAATTTCCATACCCGTTTCCAACGAAGGTGACAATGTGCTTCCCCATAGAACTTGCCAACCTGAATTCCTACAGGCTAGATGTGAGAGGCACATTCTGCTGCTTCCTCCCTTAGAGTTAAACTAGCTTCTGAAAGCTCAACCTCCGGGGAGTTTGTTTGGCAGAGATATAGAACACACTTTTCCAAGCCTGTTGGAAGGCATTTGCAGTTTCATTTCGCGTCTAATTTCCCAAACCAAACTGCTTGCAGCTCTAACTCCCTTCTAACTACCACTTCTTCGGTTCAGTGAGATATGCTGGATTCTAAACGGAGAAGCTTCTCTGACGCTTTTTCACAGAGATTTTGAAACTGAAATCTCCCATGCCGTTTCCACCATAGGCAGCAATGGGCTTCCCCATAGAACTTGCCAACCTGAATTCCTACAGGCTAGATGTGAGAGGCACATTCTGCTGCTTCCTCCCTTAGAGTTAAACTTGCTTCTGAAAGCTCAACCTCCGGGGAGTTTGTTTGGCAGAGATATAAAACACATTTTTCCAAGCCTGTTGGAAGGCATTTGCAGTTTCATTTCGCGTCTAATTTCCCAAACCAAACTGCTTGCAGCTCTAACTCCCTTCTAACTACCACTTCTTCGGTTCAGTGAGATATGCTGGATTCTAAACGGAGAAGCTTCTCTGACGCTTTTTCACAGAGATTTTGAAACTGAAATTTCCAAACCCGTTTCCAACGAAGGCGCCAATGGGCTTCCCCATAGAACTTGCCAACCTGAATTCCTACAGGCTAGATGTGAGAGGCACATTCTGCTGCTTCCTCCCTTAGAGTTAAACTAGCTTCTGAAAGCTCAACCTCCGGGGAGTTTGTTTGGCAGAGATATAGAACACAATTTTCCAAGCCTGTTGGAAGGCATTTGCAGTTTCATTTCGCGTCTAATTTCCCAAACCAAACTGCTTGCAGCTCTAACTGCCTTCTAACTACCACTTCTTCGGTTCAGTGAGATATGCTGGATTCTAAACGGAGAAGCTTCTCTGACGCTTTTTCACAGAGATTTTGAAACTGAAATCTCCCATGCTGTTTCCACCATAGCCAGCAATGGGTTTCCCCATAGAACTTGCCAACCTGAATTCCTACAGGCTAGATGTGAGAGGCACATTCTGCTGCTTCCTCCCTAAGAGTTAAGCTTGCTTCTGAAAGCTCAACCTCCGGGGAGTCTGTTTGGCAGAGATATAGAACACACTTTTCCAAGCCTGTTGGAAGGCCTTTGCAGTGTCATTTCGCATCTAATTTCCCATACCAAACTGCTTGCAGCTCTAACTCCCTTCTAACTACCACTTCTTCGGTTCAGTGAGATATGCTGGATTTTAAACGGAGAAGCTTCTCTGACGCTTTTTCACAGAGATTTTGAAACTGAAATTTCCAAACCCGTTTCCAACGAAGGCGCCAATGGGCTTCCCCATAGAACTTGCCAACCTGAATTCCTACAGGCTAGATGTGAGAGGCACATTCTGCTGCTTCCTCCCTTAGAGTTAAACTAGCTTCTGAAAGCTCAACCTCCGGGGAGTTTGTTTGGCAGAGATATAGAACACACTTTTCCAAGCCTGTTGGAAGGCATTTGCAGTTTCATTTCGCGTCTAATTTCCCAAACCAAACTGCTTGCAGCTCTAACTCCCTTCTAACTACCACTTCTTCGGTTCAGTGAGATATGCTGGATTGTAAACGGAGAAGCTTCTCTGACGCTTTTTCACAGAGATTTTGAAACTGAAATCTCCCATGCCGTTTCCACCATAGGCAGCAATGGGCTTCCCCATAGAACTTGCCAACCTGAATTCCTACAGGCTAGATGTGAGAGGCACATTCTGCTGCTTCCTCCCTAACAGTTAAGCTTGCTTCTGAAAGCTCAACATCCGGGAACTCTGTTTGGCACAGATATAGAACACACTTTTCCAAGCCTGTTGGAAGGCCTTTGCAGTGTCATTTCGCATCTAATTTCCCAAACCAAACTGCTTGCAGCTCTAACTCCCTTCTAACTACCACTTCTTCGGTTCAGTGAGATATGCTGGATTCTAAACGGAGAAGCTTCTCTGACGCTTTTTCACAGAGATTTTGAAACTGAAATTTCCAAACCCGTTTCCAACGAAGGCGCCAATGGGCTTCCCCATAGAACTTGCCAACCTGAATTCCTACAGGCTAGATGTGAGAGGCACATTCTGCTGCTTCCTCCCTTAGAGTTAAACTTGCTTCTGAAAGCTCAACCTCCGGGGAGTCTGTTTGGCAGAGATATAGAACACACTTTTCCAAGCCTGTTGGAAGGCATTTGCAGTTTCATTTCGCGTATAATTTCCCAAACCAAACTGCTTGCAGCTCTAACTGCCTTCTAAATACCACTTCTTCGGTTCAGTGAGATATGCTGGATTCTAAACGGAGAAGCTTCTCTGACGCTTTTTCACAGAGATTTTGAAACTGAAATCTCCCATGCCGTTTCCACCATAGGCAGCAATGGGCTTCCCCATAGAACTTGCCAACCTGAATTCCTACAGGCTAGATGTGAGAGGCACATTCTGCTGCTTCCTCCCTTAGAGTTAAACTTGCTTCTGAAAGCTCAACCTCCGGGGAGTCTGTTTGGCAGAGATATAGAACACACTTTTCCAAGCCTGTTGGAAGGCATTTGCAGTTTCATTTCACGTCTAATTTCCCAAACCAAACTGCTTGCAGCTCTAACTCCCTTCTAACTACCACTTCTTCGGTTCAGTGAGATATGCTGGATTGTAAACGGAGAAGCTTCTCTGACGCTTTTTCACAGAGATTTTGAAACTGAAATCTCCCATGCCGTTTCCACCATAGGCAGCAATGGGCTTCCCCATAGAACTTGCCAACCTGAATTCCTACAGGCTAGATGTGAGAGGCACATTCTGCTGCTTCCTCCCTTAGAGGTAAACTTGCTTCTGAAAGCTCAACCTCCGGGGAGTTTGTTTGGCAGAGATATAGAACACACTTTTCCAAGCCTGTTGGAAGGCATTTGCAGTTTCATTTCGCGTCTAATTTCCCAAACCAAACTGCTTGCAGCTCTAACTCCCTTCTAACTACCACTTCTTCGGTTCAGTGAGATATGCTGGATTCTAAACGGAGAAGCTTCTCTGACGCTTTTTCACAGAGATTTTGAAACTGAAATTTCCAAACCCGTTTCCAACGAAGGCGCCAATGGGCTTCCCCATAGAACTTGCCAACCTGAATTCCTACAGGCTAGATGTGAGAGGCACATTCTGCTGCTTCCTCCCTTAGAGTTAAACTAGCTTCTGAAAGCTCAACCTCCGGGGAGTTTGTTTGGCAGAGATATAGAACACACTTTTCCAAGCCTGTTGGAAGGCATTTGCAGTTTCATTTCGCGTCTAATTTCCCAAACCAAACTGCTTGCAGCTCTAACTGCCTTCTAACTACCACTTCTTCGGTTCAGTGAGATATGCTGGATTCTAAACGGAGAAGCTTCTCTGACGCTTTTTCACAGAGATTTTGAAACTGAAATCTCCCATGCCGTTTCCACCATAGGCAGCAATGGGCTTCCCCATAGAACTTGCCAACCTGAATTCCTACAGGCTAGATGTGAGAGGCACATTCTGCTGCTTCCTCCCTTAGAGTTAAACTAGCTTCTGAAAGCTCAACCTCCGGGGAGTTTGTTTGGCAGAGATATAGAACACACTTTTCCAAGCCTGTTGGAAGGCATTTGCAGTTTCATTTCGCGTCTAATTTCCCAAACCAAACTGCTTGCAGCTCTAACTCCCTTCTAACTACCACTTCTTCGGTTCAGTGAGATATGCTGGATTCTAAACGGAGAAGCTTCTCTGACGCTTTTTCACAGAGATTTTGAAACTGAAATCTCCCATGCCGTTTCCACCATAGGCAGCAATGGGCTTCCCCATAGAACTTGCCAACCTGAATTCCTACAGGCTAGATGTGAGAGGCACATTCTGCTGCTTCCTCCCTTAGAGTTAAACTTGCTTCTGAAAGCTCAACCTCCGGGGAGTTTGTTTGGCAGAGATATAAAACACATTTTTCCAAGCCTGTTGGAAGGCATTTGCAGTTTCATTTCGCGTCTAATTTCCCAAACCAAACTGCTTGCAGCTCTAACTCCCTTCTAACTACCACTTCTTCGGTTCAGTGAGATATGCTGGATTCTAAACGGAGAAGCTTCTCTGACGCTTTTTCACAGAGATTTTGAAACTGAAATTTCCAAACCCGTTTCCAACGAAGGCGCCAATGGGCTTCCCCATAGAACTTGCCAACCTGAATTCCTACAGGCTAGATGTGAGAGGCACATTCTGCTGCTTCCTCCCTTAGAGTTAAACTAGCTTCTGAAAGCTCAACCTCCGGGGAGTTTGTTTGGCAGAGATATAGAACACAATTTTCCAAGCCTGTTGGAAGGCATTTGCAGTTTCATTTCGCGTCTAATTTCCCAAACCAAACTGCTTGCAGCTCTAACTGCCTTCTAACTACCACTTCTTCGGTTCAGTGAGATATGCTGGATTCTAAACGGAGAAGCTTCTCTGACGCTTTTTCACAGAGATTTTGAAACTGAAATCTCCCATGCTGTTTCCACCATAGCCAGCAATGGGTTTCCCCATAGAACTTGCCAACCTGAATTCCTACAGGCTAGATGTGAGAGGCACATTCTGCTGCTTCCTCCCTTAGAGTTAAACTAGCTTCTGAAAGCTCAACCTCCGGGGAGTCTGTTTGGCAGAGATATAGAACACACTTTTCCAAGCCTGTTGGAAGGCATTTGCAGTTTCATTTCGCGTCTAATTTCCCAAACCAAACTGCTTGCAGCTCTAACTGCCTTCTAACTACCACTTCTTCGGTTCAGTGAGATATGCTGGATTCTAAACGGAGAAGCTTCTCTGACGCTTTTTCACAGAGATTTTGAAACTGAAATCTCCCATGCCGTTTCCACCATAGGCAGCAATGGGCTTCCCCATAGAACTTGCCAACCTGAATTCCTACAGGCTAGATGTGAGAGGCACATTCTGCTGCTTCCTCCCTAAGAGTTAAGCTTGCTTCTGAAAGCTCAACCTCCGGGGAGTCTGTTTGGCAGAGATATAGAACACACTTTTCCAAGCCTGTTGGAAGGCCTTTGCAGTGTCATTTCGCATCTAATTTCCCATACCAAACTGCTTGCAGCTCTAACTCCCTTCTAACTACCACTTCTTCGGTTCAGTGAGATATGCTGGATTTTAAACGGAGAAGCTTCTCTGACGCTTTTTCACAGAGATTTTGAAACTGAAATTTCCAAACCCGTTTCCAACGAAGGCGCCAATGGGCTTCCCCATAGAACTTGCCAACCTGAATTCCTACAGGCTAGATGTGAGAGGCACATTCTGCTGCTTCCTCCCTTAGAGTTAAACTAGCTTCTGAAAGCTCAACCTCCGGGGAGTTTGTTTGGCAGAGATATAGAACACACTTTTCCAAGCCTGTTGGAAGGCATTTGCAGTTTCATTTCGCGTCTAATTTCCCAAACCAAACTGCTTGCAGCTCTAACTCCCTTCTAACTACCACTTCTTCGGTTCAGTGAGATATGCTGGATTGTAAACGGAGAAGCTTCTCTGACGCTTTTTCACAGAGATTTTGAAACTGAAATCTCCCATGCCGTTTCCACCATAGGCAGCAATGGGCTTCCCCATAGAACTTGCCAACCTGAATTCCTACAGGCTAGATGTGAGAGGCACATTCTGCTGCTTCCTCCCTAACAGTTAAGCTTGCTTCTGAAAGCTCAACATCCGGGAACTCTGTTTGGCACAGATATAGAACACACTTTTCCAAGCCTGTTGGAAGGCCTTTGCAGTGTCATTTCGCATCTAATTTCCCAAACCAAACTGCTTGCAGCTCTAACTCCCTTCTAACTACCACTTCTTCGGTTCAGTGAGATATGCTGGATTCTAAACGGAGAAGCTTCTCTGACGCTTTTTCACAGAGATTTTGAAAGTGAAATCTCCCATGCCGTTTCCACCATAGGCAGCAATGGGCTTCCCCATAGAACTTGCCAACCTGAATTCCTACAGGCTAGATATGAGAGGCACATTCTGCTGCTTCCTCCCTTAGAGTTAAACTAGCTTCTGAAAGCTCAACCTCCGGGGAGTTTGTTTGGCAGAGATATAGAACACACTTTTCCAAGCCTGTTGGAAGGCATTTGCAGTTTCATTTCGCGTCTAATTTCCCAAACCAAACTGCTTGCAGCTCTAACTCCCTTCTAACTACCACTTCTTCGGTTCAGTGAGATATGCTGGATTCTAAACGGAGAAGCTTCTCTGACGCTTTTTCACAGAGATTTTGAAACTGAAATCTCCCATGCCGTTTCCACCATAGGCAGCAATGGGCTTCCCCATAGAACTTGCCAACCTGAATTCCTACAGGCTAGATGTGAGAGGCACATTCTGCTGCTTCCTCCCTAACAGTTAAGCTTGCTTCTGAAAGCTCAACCTCCGGGGACTCTGTTTGGCACAGATATAGAACACACTTTTCCAAGCCTGTTGGAAGGCCTTTGCAGTGTCATTTCGCATCTAATTTCCCAAACCAAACTGCTTGCAGCTCTAACTCCCTTCTAACTACCACTTCTTCGGTTCAGTGAGATATGCTGGATTCTAAACGGAGAAGCTTCTCTGACGCTTTTTCACAGAGATTTTGAAACTGAAATCTCCCATGCCGTTTCCACCGTAGGCAGCAATGGGCTTCCCCATAGAACTTGCCAACCTGAATTCCTACAGGCTAGATGTGAGAGGCACATTCTGCTGCTTCCTCCCTTAGAGTTAAACTTGCTTCTGAAAGCTCAACCTCCGGGGAGTTTGTTTGGCAGAGATATAGAACACACTTTTCCAAGCCTGTTGGAAGGCATTTGCAGTTTCATTTCGCGTCTAATTTCCCAAACCAAACTGCTTGCAGCTCTAACTCCCTTCTAACTACCACTTCTTCGGTTCAGTGAGATATGCTGGATTCTAAACGGAGAAGCTTCTCTGACGCTTTTTCACAGAGATTTTGAAACTGAAATTTCCAAACCCGTTTCCAACGAAGGTGACAATGTGCTTCCCCATAGAACTTGCCAACCTGAATTCCTACAGGCTAGATGTGAGAGGCACATTCTGCTGCTTCCTCCCTTAGAGTTAAACTAGCTTCTGAAAGCTCAACCTCCGGGGAGTTTGTTTGGCAGAGATATAGAACACACTTTTCCAAGCCTGTTGGAAGGCATTTGCAGTTTCATTTGGCGTCTAATTTCCCAAACCAAACTGCTTGCAGCTCTAACTCCCTTCTAACTACCACTTCTTCGGTTCAGTGAGATATGCTGGATTCTAAACGGAGAAGCTTCTCTGACGCTTTTTCACAGAGATTTTGAAACTGAAATCTCCCATGCCGTTTCCACCATAGGCAGCAATGGGCTTCCCCATAGAACTTGCCAACCTGAATTCCTACAGGCTAGATGTGAGAGGCACATTCTGCTGCTTCCTCCCTAACAGTTAAGCTTGCTTCTGAAAGCTCAACCTCCGGGGACTCTGTTTGGCACAGATATAGAACACACTTTTCCAAGCCTGTTGGAAGGCATTTGCAGTTTCATTTCGCGTATAATTTCCCAAACCAAACTGCTTGCAGCTCTAACTGCCTTCTAAATACCACTTCTTCGGTTCAGTGAGATATGCTGGATTCTAAACGGAGAAGCTTCTCTGACGCTTTTTCACAGAGATTTTTAAACTGAAATCTCCCATGCCGTTTCCACCATAGGCAGCAATGGGCTTCCCCATAGAACTTGCCAACCTGAATTCCTACAGGCTAGATGTGAGAGGCACATTCTGCTGCTTCCTCCCTTAGAGTTAAACTTGCTTCTGAAAGCTCAACCTCCGGGGAGTCTGTTTGGCAGAGATATAGAACACACTTTTCCAAGCCTGTTGGAAGGCATTTGCAGTTTCATTTCGCGTATAATTTCCCAAACCAAACTGCTTGCAGCTCTAACTGCCTTCTAAATACCACTTCTTCGGTTCAGTGAGATATGCTGGATTCTAAACGGAGAAGCTTCTCTGACGCTTTTTCACAGAGATTTTGAAACTGAAATCTCCCATGCCGTTTCCACCATAGGCAGCAATGGGCTTCCCCATAGAACTTGCCAACCTGAATTCCTACAGGCTAGATGTGAGAGGCACATTCTGCTGCTTCCTCCCTTAGAGGTAAACTTGCTTCTGAAAGCTCAACCTCCGGGGAGTTTGTTTGGCAGAGATATAGAACACACTTTTCCAAGCCTGTTGGAAGGCATTTGCAGTTTCATTTCGCGTCTAATTTCCCAAACCAAACTGCTTGCAGCTCTAACTCCCTTCTAACTACCACTTCTTCGGTTCAGTGAGATATGCTGGATTCTAAACGGAGAAGCTTCTCTGACGCTTTTTCACAGAGATTTTGAAACTGAAATTTCCAAACCCGTTTCCAACGAAGGCGCCAATGGGCTTCCCCATAGAACTTGCCAACCTGAATTCCTACAGGCTAGATGTGAGAGGCACATTCTGCTGCTTCCTCCCTTAGAGTTAAACTAGCTTCTGAAAGCTCAACCTCCGGGGAGTTTGTTTGGCAGAGATATAGAACACACTTTTCCAAGCCTGTTGGAAGGCATTTGCAGTTTCATTTCGCGTCTAATTTCCCAAACCAAACTGCTTGCAGCTCTAACTGCCTTCTAACTACCACTTCTTCGGTTCAGTGAGATATGCTGGATTCTAAACGGAGAAGCTTCTCTGACGCTTTTTCACAGAGATTTTGAAACTGAAATCTCCCATGCCGTTTCCACCATAGGCAGCAATGGGCTTCCCCATAGAACTTGCCAACCTGAATTCCTACAGGCTAGATATGAGAGGCACATTCTGCTGCTTCCTCCCTTAGAGTTAAACTAGCTTCTGAAAGCTCAACCTCCGGGGAGTTTGTTTGGCAGAGATATAGAACACACTTTTCCAAGCCTGTTGGAAGGCATTTGCAGTTTCATTTCGCGTCTAATTTCCCAAACCAAACTGCTTGCAGCTCTAACTCCCTTCTAACTACCACTTCTTCGGTTCAGTGAGATATGCTGGATTCTAAACGGAGAAGCTTCTCTGACGCTTTTTCACAGAGATTTTGAAACTGAAATTTCCATACCCGTTTCCAACGAAGGTGACAATGTGCTTCCCCATAGAACTTGCCAACCTGAATTCCTACAGGCTAGATGTGAGAGGCACATTCTGCTGCTTCCTCCCTTAGAGTTAAACTAGCTTCTGAAAGCTCAACCTCCGGGGAGTTTGTTTGGCAGAGATATAGAACACACTTTTCCAAGCCTGTTGGAAGGCATTTGCAGTTTCATTTCGCGTCTAATTTCCCAAACCAAACTGCTTGCAGCTCTAACTCCCTTCTAACTACCACTTCTTCGGTTCAGTGAGATATGCTGGATTCTAAACGGAGAAGCTTCTCTGACGCTTTTTCACAGAGATTTTGAAACTGAAATCTCCCATGCCGTTTCCACCATAGGCAGCAATGGGCTTCCCCATAGAACTTGCCAACCTGAATTCCTACAGGCTAGATGTGAGAGGCACATTCTGCTGCTTCCTCCCTTAGAGTTAAACTTGCTTCTGAAAGCTCAACCTCCGGGGAGTTTGTTTGGCAGAGATATAAAACACATTTTTCCAAGCCTGTTGGAAGGCATTTGCAGTTTCATTTCGCGTCTAATTTCCCAAACCAAACTGCTTGCAGCTCTAACTCCCTTCTAACTACCACTTCTTCGGTTCAGTGAGATATGCTGGATTCTAAACGGAGAAGCTTCTCTGACGCTTTTTCACAGAGATTTTGAAACTGAAATTTCCAAACCCGTTTCCAACGAAGGCGCCAATGGGCTTCCCCATAGAACTTGCCAACCTGAATTCCTACAGGCTAGATGTGAGAGGCACATTCTGCTGCTTCCTCCCTTAGAGTTAAACTAGCTTCTGAAAGCTCAACCTCCGGGGAGTTTGTTTGGCAGAGATATAGAACACAATTTTCCAAGCCTGTTGGAAGGCATTTGCAGTTTCATTTCGCGTCTAATTTCCCAAACCAAACTGCTTGCAGCTCTAACTGCCTTCTAACTACCACTTCTTCGGTTCAGTGAGATATGCTGGATTCTAAACGGAGAAGCTTCTCTGACGCTTTTTCACAGAGATTTTGAAACTGAAATCTCCCATGCTGTTTCCACCATAGCCAGCAATGGGTTTCCCCATAGAACTTGCCAACCTGAATTCCTACAGGCTAGATGTGAGAGGCACATTCTGCTGCTTCCTCCCTTAGAGTTAAACTAGCTTCTGAAAGCTCAACCTCCGGGGAGTCTGTTTGGCAGAGATATAGAACACACTTTTCCAAGCCTGTTGGAAGGCATTTGCAGTTTCATTTCGCGTCTAATTTCCCAAACCAAACTGCTTGCAGCTCTAACTGCCTTCTAACTACCACTTCTTCGGTTCAGTGAGATATGCTGGATTCTAAACGGAGAAGCTTCTCTGACGCTTTTTCACAGAGATTTTGAAACTGAAATCTCCCATGCCGTTTCCACCATAGGCAGCAATGGGCTTCCCCATAGAACTTGCCAACCTGAATTCCTACAGGCTAGATGTGAGAGGCACATTCTGCTGCTTCCTCCCTAAGAGTTAAGCTTGCTTCTGAAAGCTCAACCTCCGGGGAGTCTGTTTGGCAGAGATATAGAACACACTTTTCCAAGCCTGTTGGAAGGCCTTTGCAGTGTCATTTCGCATCTAATTTCCCATACCAAACTGCTTGCAGCTCTAACTCCCTTCTAACTACCACTTCTTCGGTTCAGTGAGATATGCTGGATTTTAAACGGAGAAGCTTCTCTGACGCTTTTTCACAGAGATTTTGAAACTGAAATTTCCAAACCCGTTTCCAACGAAGGCGCCAATGGGCTTCCCCATAGAACTTGCCAACCTGAATTCCTACAGGCTAGATGTGAGAGGCACATTCTGCTGCTTCCTCCCTTAGAGTTAAACTAGCTTCTGAAAGCTCAACCTCCGGGGAGTTTGTTTGGCAGAGATATAGAACACACTTTTCCAAGCCTGTTGGAAGGCATTTGCAGTTTCATTTCGCGTCTAATTTCCCAAACCAAACTGCTTGCAGCTCTAACTCCCTTCTAACTACCACTTCTTCGGTTCAGTGAGATATGCTGGATTGTAAACGGAGAAGCTTCTCTGACGCTTTTTCACAGAGATTTTGAAACTGAAATCTCCCATGCCGTTTCCACCATAGGCAGCAATGGGCTTCCCCATAGAACTTGCCAACCTGAATTCCTACAGGCTAGATGTGAGAGGCACATTCTGCTGCTTCCTCCCTAACAGTTAAGCTTGCTTCTGAAAGCTCAACATCCGGGAACTCTGTTTGGCACAGATATAGAACACACTTTTCCAAGCCTGTTGGAAGGCCTTTGCAGTGTCATTTCGCATCTAATTTCCCAAACCAAACTGCTTGCAGCTCTAACTCCCTTCTAACTACCACTTCTTCGGTTCAGTGAGATATGCTGGATTCTAAACGGAGAAGCTTCTCTGACGCTTTTTCACAGAGATTTTGAAAGTGAAATCTCCCATGCCGTTTCCACCATAGGCAGCAATGGGCTTCCCCATAGAACTTGCCAACCTGAATTCCTACAGGCTAGATATGAGAGGCACATTCTGCTGCTTCCTCCCTTAGAGTTAAACTAGCTTCTGAAAGCTCAACCTCCGGGGAGTTTGTTTGGCAGAGATATAGAACACACTTTTCCAAGCCTGTTGGAAGGCATTTGCAGTTTCATTTCGCGTCTAATTTCCCAAACCAAACTGCTTGCAGCTCTAACTCCCTTCTAACTACCACTTCTTCGGTTCAGTGAGATATGCTGGATTCTAAACGGAGAAGCTTCTCTGACGCTTTTTCACAGAGATTTTGAAACTGAAATCTCCCATGCCGTTTCCACCATAGGCAGCAATGGGCTTCCCCATAGAACTTGCCAACCTGAATTCCTACAGGCTAGATGTGAGAGGCACATTCTGCTGCTTCCTCCCTAACAGTTAAGCTTGCTTCTGAAAGCTCAACCTCCGGGGACTCTGTTTGGCACAGATATAGAACACACTTTTCCAAGCCTGTTGGAAGGCCTTTGCAGTGTCATTTCGCATCTAATTTCCCAAACCAAACTGCTTGCAGCTCTAACTCCCTTCTAACTACCACTTCTTCGGTTCAGTGAGATATGCTGGATTCTAAACGGAGAAGCTTCTCTGACGCTTTTTCACAGAGATTTTGAAACTGAAATCTCCCATGCCGTTTCCACCATAGGCAGCAATGGGCTTCCCCATAGAACTTGCCAACCTGAATTCCTACAGGCTAGATGTGAGAGGCACATTCTGCTGCTTCCTCCCTTAGAGTTAAACTTGCTTCTGAAAGCTCAACCTCCGGGGAGTTTGTTTGGCAGAGATATAGAACACACTTTTCCAAGCCTGTTGGAAGGCATTTGCAGTTTCATTTCGCGTCTAATTTCCCAAACCAAACTGCTTGCAGCTCTAACTCCCTTCTAACTACCACTTCTTCGGTTCAGTGAGATATGCTGGATTCTAAACGGAGAAGCTTCTCTGACGCTTTTTCACAGAGATTTTGAAACTGAAATCTCCCATGCCGTTTCCACCATAGGCAGCAATGGGCTTCCCCATAGAACTTGCCAACCTGAATTCCTACAGGCTAGATGTGAGAGGCACATTCTGCTGCTTCCTCCCTTAGAGTTAAACTTGCTTCTGAAAGCTCAACCTCCGGGGAGTTTGTTTGGCAGAGATATAAAACACATTTTTCCAAGCCTGTTGGAAGGCATTTGCAGTTTCATTTCGCGTCTAATTTCCCAAACCAAACTGCTTGCAGCTCTAACTCCCTTCTAACTACCACTTCTTCGGTTCAGTGAGATATGCTGGATTCTAAACGGAGAAGCTTCTCTGACGCTTTTTCACAGAGATTTTGAAACTGAAATTTCCAAACCCGTTTCCAACGAAGGCGCCAATGGGCTTCCCCATAGAACTTGCCAACCTGAATTCCTACAGGCTAGATGTGAGAGGCACATTCTGCTGCTTCCTCCCTTAGAGTTAAACTAGCTTCTGAAAGCTCAACCTCCGGGGAGTTTGTTTGGCAGAGATATAGAACACAATTTTCCAAGCCTGTTGGAAGGCATTTGCAGTTTCATTTCGCGTCTAATTTCCCAAACCAAACTGCTTGCAGCTCTAACTGCCTTCTAACTACCACTTCTTCGGTTCAGTGAGATATGCTGGATTCTAAACGGAGAAGCTTCTCTGACGCTTTTTCACAGAGATTTTGAAACTGAAATCTCCCATGCTGTTTCCACCATAGCCAGCAATGGGTTTCCCCATAGAACTTGCCAACCTGAATTCCTACAGGCTAGATGTGAGAGGCACATTCTGCTGCTTCCTCCCTTAGAGTTAAACTAGCTTCTGAAAGCTCAACCTCCGGGGAGTCTGTTTGGCAGAGATATAGAACACACTTTTCCAAGCCTGTTGGAAGGCATTTGCAGTTTCATTTCGCGTCTAATTTCCCAAACCAAACTGCTTGCAGCTCTAACTGCCTTCTAACTACCACTTCTTCGGTTCAGTGAGATATGCTGGATTCTAAACGGAGAAGCTTCTCTGACGCTTTTTCACAGAGATTTTGAAACTGAAATCTCCCATGCCGTTTCCACCATAGGCAGCAATGGGCTTCCCCATAGAACTTGCCAACCTGAATTCCTACAGGCTAGATGTGAGAGGCACATTCTGCTGCTTCCTCCCTAAGAGTTAAGCTTGCTTCTGAAAGCTCAACCTCCGGGGAGTCTGTTTGGCAGAGATATAGAACACACTTTTCCAAGCCTGTTGGAAGGCCTTTGCAGTGTCATTTCGCATCTAATTTCCCATACCAAACTGCTTGCAGCTCTAACTCCCTTCTAACTACCACTTCTTCGGTTCAGTGAGATATGCTGGATTTTAAACGGAGAAGCTTCTCTGACGCTTTTTCACAGAGATTTTGAAACTGAAATTTCCAAACCCGTTTCCAACGAAGGCGCCAATGGGCTTCCCCATAGAACTTGCCAACCTGAATTCCTACAGGCTAGATGTGAGAGGCACATTCTGCTGCTTCCTCCCTTAGAGTTAAACTAGCTTCTGAAAGCTCAACCTCCGGGGAGTTTGTTTGGCAGAGATATAGAACACACTTTTCCAAGCCTGTTGGAAGGCATTTGCAGTTTCATTTCGCGTCTAATTTCCCAAACCAAACTGCTTGCAGCTCTAACTCCCTTCTAACTACCACTTCTTCGGTTCAGTGAGATATGCTGGATTCTAAACGGAGAAGCTTCTCTGACGCTTTTTCACAGAGATTTTGAAAGTGAAATCTCCCATGCCGTTTCCACAATAGGCAGCAATGGGCTTCCCCATAGAACTTGCCAACCTGAATTCCTACAGGCTAGATATGAGAGGCACATTCTGCTGCTTCCTCCCTTAGAGTTAAACTAGCTTCTGAAAGCTCAACCTCCGGGGAGTTTGTTTGGCAGAGATATAGAACACACTTTTCCAAGCCTGTTGGAAGGCATTTGCAGTTTCATTTCGCGTCTAATTTCCCAAACCAAACTGCTTGCAGCTCTAACTCCCTTCTAACTACCACTTCTTCGGTTCAGTGAGATATGCTGGATTCTAAACGGAGAAGCTTCTCTGACGCTTTTTCACAGAGATTTTGAAACTGAAATCTCCCATGCCGTTTCCACCATAGGCAGCAATGGGCTTCCCCATAGAACTTGCCAACCTGAATTCCTACAGGCTAGATGTGAGAGGCACATTCTGCTGCTTCCTCCCTAACAGTTAAGCTTGCTTCTGAAAGCTCAACCTCCGGGGACTCTGTTTGGCACAGATATAGAACACACTTTTCCAAGCCTGTTGGAAGGCCTTTGCAGTGTCATTTCGCATCTAATTTCCCAAACCAAACTGCTTGCAGCTCTAACTCCCTTCTAACTACCACTTCTTCGGTTCAGTGAGATATGCTGGATTCTAAACGGAGAAGCTTCTCTGACGCTTTTTCACAGAGATTTTGAAACTGAAATCTCCCATGCCGTTTCCACCGTAGGCAGCAATGGGCTTCCCCATAGAACTTGCCAACCTGAATTCCTACAGGCTAGATGTGAGAGGCACATTCTGCTGCTTCCTCCCTTAGAGTTAAACTTGCTTCTGAAAGCTCAACCTCCGGGGAGTTTGTTTGGCAGAGATATAGAACACACTTTTCCAAGCCTGTTGGAAGGCATTTGCAGTTTCATTTCGCGTCTAATTTCCCAAACCAAACTGCTTGCAGCTCTAACTCCCTTCTAACTACCACTTCTTCGGTTCAGTGAGATATGCTGGATTCTAAACGGAGAAGCTTCTCTGACGCTTTTTCACAGAGATTTTGAAACTGAAATTTCCAAACCCGTTTCCAACGAAGGTGACAATGTGCTTCCCCATAGAACTTGCCAACCTGAATTCCTACAGGCTAGATGTGAGAGGCACATTCTGCTGCTTCCTCCCTTAGAGTTAAACTAGCTTCTGAAAGCTCAACCTCCGGGGAGTTTGTTTGGCAGAGATATAGAACACACTTTTCCAAGCCTGTTGGAAGGCATTTGCAGTTTCATTTGGCGTCTAATTTCCCAAACCAAACTGCTTGCAGCTCTAACTCCCTTCTAACTACCACTTCTTCGGTTCAGTGAGATATGCTGGATTCTAAACGGAGAAGCTTCTCTGACGCTTTTTCACAGAGATTTTGAAACTGAAATCTCCCATGCCGTTTCCACCATAGGCAGCAATGGGCTTCCCCATAGAACTTGCCAACCTGAATTCCTACAGGCTAGATGTGAGAGGCACATTCTGCTGCTTCCTCCCTAACAGTTAAGCTTGCTTCTGAAAGCTCAACCTCCGGGGACTCTGTTTGGCACAGATATAGAACACACTTTTCCAAGCCTGTTGGAAGGCATTTGCAGTTTCATTTCGCGTATAATTTCCCAAACCAAACTGCTTGCAGCTCTAACTGCCTTCTAAATACCACTTCTTCGGTTCAGTGAGATATGCTGGATTCTAAACGGAGAAGCTTCTCTGACGCTTTTTCACAGAGATTTTTAAACTGAAATCTCCCATGCCGTTTCCACCATAGGCAGCAATGGGCTTCCCCATAGAACTTGCCAACCTGAATTCCTACAGGCTAGATGTGAGAGGCACATTCTGCTGCTTCCTCCCTTAGAGTTAAACTTGCTTCTGAAAGCTCAACCTCCGGGGAGTCTGTTTGGCAGAGATATAGAACACACTTTTCCAAGCCTGTTGGAAGGCATTTGCAGTTTCATTTCGCGTCTAATTTCCCAAACCAAACTGCTTGCAGCTCTAACTCCCTTCTAACTACCACTTCTTCGGTTCAGTGAGATATGCTGGATTCTAAACGGAGAAGCTTCTCTGACGCTTTTTCACAGAGATTTTGAAACTGAAATTTCCAAACCCGTTTCCAACGAAGGCGCCAATGGGCTTCCCCATAGAACTTGCCAACCTGAATTCCTACAGGCTAGATGTGAGAGGCACATTCTGCTGCTTCCTCCCTTAGAGTTAAACTTGCTTCTGAAAGCTCAACCTCCGGGGAGTCTGTTTGGCAGAGATATAGAACACACTTTTCCAAGCCTGTTGGAAGGCATTTGCAGTTTCATTTCGCGTATAATTTCCCAAACCAAACTGCTTGCAGCTCTAACTGCCTTCTAAATACCACTTCTTCGGTTCAGTGAGATATGCTGGATTCTAAACGGAGAAGCTTCTCTGACGCTTTTTCACAGAGATTTTGAAACTGAAATCTCCCATGCCGTTTCCACCATAGGCAGCAATGGGCTTCCCCATAGAACTTGCCAACCTGAATTCCTACAGGCTAGATGTGAGAGGCACATTCTGCTGCTTCCTCCCTTAGAGTTAAACTTGCTTCTGAAAGCTCAACCTCCGGGGAGTCTGTTTGGCAGAGATATAGAACACACTTTTCCAAGCCTGTTGGAAGGCATTTGCAGTTTCATTTCGCGTCTAATTTCCCAAACCAAACTGCTTGCAGCTCTAACTCCCTTCTAACTACCACTTCTTCGGTTCAGTGAGATATGCTGGATTGTAAACGGAGAAGCTTCTCTGACGCTTTTTCACAGAGATTTTGAAACTGAAATCTCCCATGCCGTTTCCACCATAGGCAGCAATGGGCTTCCCCATAGAACTTGCCAACCTGAATTCCTACAGGCTAGATGTGAGAGGCACATTCTGCTGCTTCCTCCCTAAGAGTTAAGCTTGCTTCTGAAAGCTCAACCTCCGGGGAGTCTGTTTGGCAGAGATATAGAACACACTTTTCCAAGCCTGTTGGAAGGCCTTTGCAGTGTCATTTCGCATCTAATTTCCCAAACCAAACTGCTTGCAGCTCTAACTCCCTTCTAACTACCACTTCTTCGGTTCAGTGAGATATGCTGGATTCTAAACGGAGAAGTTTCTCTGACGCTTTTTCACAGAGATTTTGAAACTGAAATTTCCAAACCCGTTTCCAACGAAGGCGCCAATGGGCTTCCCCATAGAACTTGCCAACCTGAATTCCTACAGGCTAGATGTGAGAGGCACATTCTGCTGCTTCCTCCCTTAGAGTTAAACTAGCTTCTGAAAGCTCAACCTCCGGGGAGTTTGTTTGGCAGAGATATAGAACACACTTTTCCAAGCCTGTTGGAAGGCATTTGCAGTTTCATTTCGCGTCTAATTTCCCAAACCAAACTGCTTGCAGCTCTAACTGCCTTCTAACTACCACTTCTTCGGTTCAGTGAGATATGCTGGATTCTAAACGGAGAAGCTTCTCTGACGCTTTTTCACAGAGATTTTGAAACTGAAATCTCCCATGCCGTTTCCACCATAGGCAGCAATGGGCTTCCCCATAGAACTTGCCAACCTGAATTCCTACAGGCTAGATATGAGAGGCACATTCTGCTGCTTCCTCCCTTAGAGTTAAACTAGCTTCTGAAAGCTCAACCTCCGGGGAGTTTGTTTGGCAGAGATATAGAACACACTTTTCCAAGCCTGTTGGAAGGCATTTGCAGTTTCATTTCGCGTCTAATTTCCCAAACCAAACTGCTTGCAGCTCTAACTCCCTTCTAACTACCACTTCTTCGGTTCAGTGAGATATGCTGGATTGTAAACGGAGAAGCTTCTCTGACGCTTTTTCACAGAGATTTTGAAACTGAAATCTCCCATGCCGTTTCCACCATAGGCAGCAATGGGCTTCCCCATAGAACTTGCCAACCTGAATTCCTACAGGCTAGATGTGAGAGGCACATTCTGCTGCTTCCTCCCTTAGAGTTAAACTAGCTTCTGAAAGCTCAACCTCCGGGGAGTGTGTTTGGCAGAGATATAGAACACACTTTTCCAAGCCTGTTGGAAGGCATTTGCAGTTTCATTTCGCGTCTAATTTCCCAAACCAAACTGCTTGCAGCTCTAACTCCCTTCTAACTACCACTTCTTCGGTTCAGTGAGATATGCTGGATTCTAAACGGAGAAGCTTCTCTGACGCTTTTTCACAGAGATTTTGAAACTGAAATCTCCCATGCCGTTTCCACCATAGGCAGCAATGGGCTTCCCCATAGAACTTGCCAACCTGAATTCCTACAGGCTAGATGTGAGAGGCACATTCTGCTGCTTCCTCCCTTAGAGTTAAACTTGCTTCTGAAAGCTCAACCTCCGGGGAGTTTGTTTGGCAGAGATATAAAACACGTTTTTCCAAGCCTGTTGGAAGGCATTTGCAGTTTCATTTCGCGTCTAATTTCCCAAACCAAACTGCTTGCAGCTCTAACTCCCTTCTAACTACCACTTCTTCGGTTCAGTGAGATATGCTGGATTCTAAACGGAGAAGCTTCTCTGACGCTTTTTCACAGAGATTTTGAAACTGAAATTTCCAAACCCGTTTCCAACGAAGGCGCCAATGGGCTTCCCCATAGAACTTGCCAACCTGAATTCCTACAGGCTAGATGTGAGAGGCACATTCTGCTGCTTCCTCCCTTAGAGTTAAACTAGCTTCTGAAAGCTCAACCTCCGGGGAGTCTGTTTGGCAGAGATATAGAACACACTTTTCCAAGCCTGTTGGAAGGCATTTGCAGTTTCATTTCGCGTCTAATTTCCCAAACCAAACTGCTTGCAGCTCTAACTGCCTTCTAACTACCACTTCTTCGGTTCAGTGAGATATGCTGGATTCTAAACGGAGAAGCTTCTCTGACGCTTTTTCACAGAGATTTTGAAACTGAAATCTCCCATGCCGTTTCCACCATAGGCAGCAATGGGCTTCCCCATAGAACTTGCCAACCTGAATTCCTACAGGCTAGATGTGAGAGGCACATTCTGCTGCTTCCTCCCTAAGAGTTAAGCTTGCTTCTGAAAGCTCAACCTCCGGGGAGTCTGTTTGGCACAGATATAGAACACACTTTTCCAAGCCTGTTGGAAGGCCTTTGCAGTGTCATTTCGCATCTAATTTCCCATACCAAACTGCTTGCAGCTCTAACTCCCTTCTAACTACCACTTCTTCGGTTCAGTGAGATATGCTGGATTTTAAACGGAGAAGCTTCTCTGACGCTTTTTCACAGAGATTTTGAAACTGAAATTTCCAAACCCGTTTCCAACGAAGGCGCCAGTGGGCTTCCCCATAGAACTTGCCAACCTGAATTCCTACAGGCTAGATGTGAGAGGCACATTCTGCTGCTTCCTCCCTTAGAGTTAAACTAGCTTCTGAAAGCTCAACCTCCGGGGAGTTTGTTTGGCAGAGATATAGAACACACTTTTCCAAGCCTGTTGGAAGGCATTTGCAGTTTCATTTTGCGTCTAATTTCCCAAACCAAACTGCTTGCAGCTCTAACTCCCTTCTAACTACCACTTCTTCGGTTCAGTGAGATATGCTGGATTGTAAACGGAGAAGCTTCTCTGACGCTTTTTCACAGAGATTTTGAAACTGAAATCTCCCATGCCGTTTCCACCATAGGCAGCAATGGGCTTCCCCATAGAACTTGCCAACCTGAATTCCTACAGGCTAGATGTGAGAGGCACATTCTGCTGCTTCCTCCCTAACAGTTCAGCTTGCTTCTGAAAGCTCAACATCCGGGGACTCTGTTTGGCACAGATATAGAACACACTTTTCCAAGCCTGTTGGAAGGCCTTTGCAGTGTCATTTCGCATCTAATTTCCCAAACCAAACTGCTTGCAGCTCTAACTCCCTTCTAACTACCACTTCTTCGGTTCAGTGAGATATGCTGGATTCTAAACGGAGAAGCTTCTCTGACGCTTTTTCACAGAGATTTTGAAACTGAAATCTCCCATGCCGTTTCCACCACAGGCAGCAATGGGCTTCCCCATAGAACTTGCCAACCTGAATTCCTACAGGCTAGATGTGAGAGGCACATTCTGCTGCTTCCTCCCTTAGAGTTAAACTAGCTTCTGAAAGCTCAACCTCCGGGGAGTTTGTTTGGCAGAGATATAGAACACACTTTTCCAAGCCTGTTGGAGGGCATTTGCAGTTTCATTTGGCGTCTAATTTCCCAAACCAAACTGCTTGCAGCTCTAACTCCCTTCTAACTACCACTTCTTCGGTTCAGTGAGATATGCTGGATTCTAAACGGAGAAGCTTCTCTGACGCTTTTTCACAGAGATTTTGAAAGTGAAATCTCCCATGCCGTTTCCACCATAGGCAGCAATGGGCTTCCCCATAGAACTTGCCAACCTGAATTCCTACAGGCTAGATGTGAGAGGCACATTCTGCTGCTTCCTCCCTTAGAGGTAAACTTGCTTCTGAAAGCTCAACCTCCGGGGAGTTTGTTTGGCAGAGATATAGAACACACTTTTCCAAGCCTGTTGGAAGGCATTTGCAGTTTCATTTCGCGTCTAATTTCCCAAACCAAACTGCTTGCAGCTCTAACTCCCTTCTAACTACCACTTCTTCGGTTCAGTGAGATATGCTGGATTCTAAACGGAGAAGCTTCTCTGACGCTTTTTCACAGAGATTTTGAAACTGAAATTTCCAAACCCGTTTCCAACGAAGGCGCCAATGGGCTTCCCCATAGAACTTGCCAACCTGAATTCCTACAGGCTAGATGTGAGAGGCACATTCTGCTGCTTCCTCCCTTAGAGTTAAACTAGCTTCTGAAAGCTCAACCTCCGGGGAGTTTGTTTGGCAGAGATATAGAACACAATTTTCCAAGCCTGTTGGAAGGCATTTGCAGTTTCATTTCGCGTCTAATTTCCCAAACCAAACTGCTTGCAGCTCTAACTGCCTTCTAACTACCACTTCTTCGGTTCAGTGAGATATGCTGGATTCTAAACGGAGAAGCTTCTCTGACGCTTTTTCACAGAGATTTTGAAACTGAAATCTCCCATGCTGTTTCCACCATAGCCAGCAATGGGTTTCCCCATAGAACTTGCCAACCTGAATTCCTACAGGCTAGATGTGAGAGGCACATTCTGCTGCTTCCTCCCTTAGAGTTAAACTAGCTTCTGAAAGCTCAACCTCCGGGGAGTCTGTTTGGCAGAGATATAGAACACACTTTTCCAAGCCTGTTGGAAGGCATTTGCAGTTTCATTTCGCGTCTAATTTCCCAAACCAAACTGCTTGCAGCTCTAACTGCCTTCTAACTACCACTTCTTCGGTTCAGTGAGATATGCTGGATTCTAAACGGAGAAGCTTCTCTGACGCTTTTTCACAGAGATTTTGAAACTGAAATCTCCCATGCCGTTTCCACCATAGGCAGCAATGGGCTTCCCCATAGAACTTGCCAACCTGAATTCCTACAGGCTAGATGTGAGAGGCACATTCTGCTGCTTCCTCCCTAAGAGTTAAGCTTGCTTCTGAAAGCTCAACCTCCGGGGAGTCTGTTTGGCAGAGATATAGAACACACTTTTCCAAGCCTGTTGGAAGGCCTTTGCAGTGTCATTTCGCATCTAATTTCCCATACCAAACTGCTTGCAGCTCTAACTCCCTTCTAACTACCACTTCTTCGGTTCAGTGAGATATGCTGGATTTTAAACGGAGAAGCTTCTCTGACGCTTTTTCACAGAGATTTTGAAACTGAAATTTCCAAACCCGTTTCCAACGAAGGCGCCAATGGGCTTCCCCATAGAACTTGCCAACCTGAATTCCTACAGGCTAGATGTGAGAGGCACATTCTGCTGCTTCCTCCCTTAGAGTTAAACTAGCTTCTGAAAGCTCAACCTCCGGGGAGTTTGTTTGGCAGAGATATAGAACACACTTTTCCAAGCCTGTTGGAAGGCATTTGCAGTTTCATTTCGCGTCTAATTTCCCAAACCAAACTGCTTGCAGCTCTAACTCCCTTCTAACTACCACTTCTTCGGTTCAGTGAGATATGCTGGATTCTAAACGGAGAAGCTTCTCTGACGCTTTTTCACAGAGATTTTGAAAGTGAAATCTCCCATGCCGTTTCCACAATAGGCAGCAATGGGCTTCCCCATAGAACTTGCCAACCTGAATTCCTACAGGCTAGATATGAGAGGCACATTCTGCTGCTTCCTCCCTTAGAGTTAAACTAGCTTCTGAAAGCTCAACCTCCGGGGAGTTTGTTTGGCAGAGATATAGAACACACTTTTCCAAGCCTGTTGGAAGGCATTTGCAGTTTCATTTCGCGTCTAATTTCCCAAACCAAACTGCTTGCAGCTCTAACTCCCTTCTAACTACCACTTCTTCGGTTCAGTGAGATATGCTGGATTCTAAACGGAGAAGCTTCTCTGACGCTTTTTCACAGAGATTTTGAAACTGAAATCTCCCATGCCGTTTCCACCATAGGCAGCAATGGGCTTCCCCATAGAACTTGCCAACCTGAATTCCTACAGGCTAGATGTGAGAGGCACATTCTGCTGCTTCCTCCCTAACAGTTAAGCTTGCTTCTGAAAGCTCAACCTCCGGGGACTCTGTTTGGCACAGATATAGAACACACTTTTCCAAGCCTGTTGGAAGGCCTTTGCAGTGTCATTTCGCATCTAATTTCCCAAACCAAACTGCTTGCAGCTCTAACTCCCTTCTAACTACCACTTCTTCGGTTCAGTGAGATATGCTGGATTCTAAACGGAGAAGCTTCTCTGACGCTTTTTCACAGAGATTTTGAAACTGAAATCTCCCATGCCGTTTCCACCGTAGGCAGCAATGGGCTTCCCCATAGAACTTGCCAACCTGAATTCCTACAGGCTAGATGTGAGAGGCACATTCTGCTGCTTCCTCCCTTAGAGTTAAACTTGCTTCTGAAAGCTCAACCTCCGGGGAGTTTGTTTGGCAGAGATATAGAACACACTTTTCCAAGCCTGTTGGAAGGCATTTGCAGTTTCATTTCGCGTCTAATTTCCCAAACCAAACTGCTTGCAGCTCTAACTCCCTTCTAACTACCACTTCTTCGGTTCAGTGAGATATGCTGGATTCTAAACGGAGAAGCTTCTCTGACGCTTTTTCACAGAGATTTTGAAACTGAAATTTCCAAACCCGTTTCCAACGAAGGTGACAATGTGCTTCCCCATAGAACTTGCCAACCTGAATTCCTACAGGCTAGATGTGAGAGGCACATTCTGCTGCTTCCTCCCTTAGAGTTAAACTAGCTTCTGAAAGCTCAACCTCCGGGGAGTTTGTTTGGCAGAGATATAGAACACACTTTTCCAAGCCTGTTGGAAGGCATTTGCAGTTTCATTTGGCGTCTAATTTCCCAAACCAAACTGCTTGCAGCTCTAACTCCCTTCTAACTACCACTTCTTCGGTTCAGTGAGATATGCTGGATTCTAAACGGAGAAGCTTCTCTGACGCTTTTTCACAGAGATTTTGAAACTGAAATCTCCCATGCCGTTTCCACCATAGGCAGCAATGGGCTTCCCCATAGAACTTGCCAACCTGAATTCCTACAGGCTAGATGTGAGAGGCACATTCTGCTGCTTCCTCCCTAACAGTTAAGCTTGCTTCTGAAAGCTCAACCTCCGGGGACTCTGTTTGGCACAGATATAGAACACACTTTTCCAAGCCTGTTGGAAGGCATTTGCAGTTTCATTTCGCGTATAATTTCCCAAACCAAACTGCTTGCAGCTCTAACTGCCTTCTAAATACCACTTCTTCGGTTCAGTGAGATATGCTGGATTCTAAACGGAGAAGCTTCTCTGACGCTTTTTCACAGAGATTTTTAAACTGAAATCTCCCATGCCGTTTCCACCATAGGCAGCAATGGGCTTCCCCATAGAACTTGCCAACCTGAATTCCTACAGGCTAGATGTGAGAGGCACATTCTGCTGCTTCCTCCCTTAGAGTTAAACTTGCTTCTGAAAGCTCAACCTCCGGGGAGTCTGTTTGGCAGAGATATAGAACACACTTTTCCAAGCCTGTTGGAAGGCATTTGCAGTTTCATTTCGCGTCTAATTTCCCAAACCAAACTGCTTGCAGCTCTAACTCCCTTCTAACTACCACTTCTTCGGTTCAGTGAGATATGCTGGATTCTAAACGGAGAAGCTTCTCTGACGCTTTTTCACAGAGATTTTGAAACTGAAATTTCCAAACCCGTTTCCAACGAAGGCGCCAATGGGCTTCCCCATAGAACTTGCCAACCTGAATTCCTACAGGCTAGATGTGAGAGGCACATTCTGCTGCTTCCTCCCTTAGAGTTAAACTTGCTTCTGAAAGCTCAACCTCCGGGGAGTCTGTTTGGCAGAGATATAGAACACACTTTTCCAAGCCTGTTGGAAGGCATTTGCAGTTTCATTTCGCGTATAATTTCCCAAACCAAACTGCTTGCAGCTCTAACTGCCTTCTAAATACCACTTCTTCGGTTCAGTGAGATATGCTGGATTCTAAACGGAGAAGCTTCTCTGACGCTTTTTCACAGAGATTTTGAAACTGAAATCTCCCATGCCGTTTCCACCATAGGCAGCAATGGGCTTCCCCATAGAACTTGCCAACCTGAATTCCTACAGGCTAGATGTGAGAGGCACATTCTGCTGCTTCCTCCCTTAGAGTTAAACTTGCTTCTGAAAGCTCAACCTCCGGGGAGTCTGTTTGGCAGAGATATAGAACACACTTTTCCAAGCCTGTTGGAAGGCATTTGCAGTTTCATTTCGCGTCTAATTTCCCAAACCAAACTGCTTGCAGCTCTAACTCCCTTCTAACTACCACTTCTTCGGTTCAGTGAGATATGCTGGATTGTAAACGGAGAAGCTTCTCTGACGCTTTTTCACAGAGATTTTGAAACTGAAATCTCCCATGCCGTTTCCACCATAGGCAGCAATGGGCTTCCCCATAGAACTTGCCAACCTGAATTCCTACAGGCTAGATGTGAGAGGCACATTCTGCTGCTTCCTCCCTAAGAGTTAAGCTTGCTTCTGAAAGCTCAACCTCCGGGGAGTCTGTTTGGCAGAGATATAGAACACACTTTTCCAAGCCTGTTGGAAGGCCTTTGCAGTGTCATTTCGCATCTAATTTCCCAAACCAAACTGCTTGCAGCTCTAACTCCCTTCTAACTACCACTTCTTCGGTTCAGTGAGATATGCTGGATTCTAAACGGAGAAGTTTCTCTGACGCTTTTTCACAGAGATTTTGAAACTGAAATTTCCAAACCCGTTTCCAACGAAGGCGCCAATGGGCTTCCCCATAGAACTTGCCAACCTGAATTCCTACAGGCTAGATGTGAGAGGCACATTCTGCTGCTTCCTCCCTTAGAGTTAAACTAGCTTCTGAAAGCTCAACCTCCGGGGAGTTTGTTTGGCAGAGATATAGAACACACTTTTCCAAGCCTGTTGGAAGGCATTTGCAGTTTCATTTCGCGTCTAATTTCCCAAACCAAACTGCTTGCAGCTCTAACTGCCTTCTAACTACCACTTCTTCGGTTCAGTGAGATATGCTGGATTCTAAACGGAGAAGCTTCTCTGACGCTTTTTCACAGAGATTTTGAAACTGAAATCTCCCATGCCGTTTCCACCATAGGCAGCAATGGGCTTCCCCATAGAACTTGCCAACCTGAATTCCTACAGGCTAGATATGAGAGGCACATTCTGCTGCTTCCTCCCTTAGAGTTAAACTAGCTTCTGAAAGCTCAACCTCCGGGGAGTTTGTTTGGCAGAGATATAGAACACACTTTTCCAAGCCTGTTGGAAGGCATTTGCAGTTTCATTTCGCGTCTAATTTCCCAAACCAAACTGCTTGCAGCTCTAACTCCCTTCTAACTACCACTTCTTCGGTTCAGTGAGATATGCTGGATTGTAAACGGAGAAGCTTCTCTGACGCTTTTTCACAGAGATTTTGAAACTGAAATCTCCCATGCCGTTTCCACCATAGGCAGCAATGGGCTTCCCCATAGAACTTGCCAACCTGAATTCCTACAGGCTAGATGTGAGAGGCACATTCTGCTGCTTCCTCCCTTAGAGTTAAACTAGCTTCTGAAAGCTCAACCTCCGGGGAGTGTGTTTGGCAGAGATATAGAACACACTTTTCCAAGCCTGTTGGAAGGCATTTGCAGTTTCATTTCGCGTCTAATTTCCCAAACCAAACTGCTTGCAGCTCTAACTCCCTTCTAACTACCACTTCTTCGGTTCAGTGAGATATGCTGGATTCTAAACGGAGAAGCTTCTCTGACGCTTTTTCACAGAGATTTTGAAACTGAAATCTCCCATGCCGTTTCCACCATAGGCAGCAATGGGCTTCCCCATAGAACTTGCCAACCTGAATTCCTACAGGCTAGATGTGAGAGGCACATTCTGCTGCTTCCTCCCTTAGAGTTAAACTTGCTTCTGAAAGCTCAACCTCCGGGGAGTTTGTTTGGCAGAGATATAAAACACGTTTTTCCAAGCCTGTTGGAAGGCATTTGCAGTTTCATTTCGCGTCTAATTTCCCAAACCAAACTGCTTGCAGCTCTAACTCCCTTCTAACTACCACTTCTTCGGTTCAGTGAGATATGCTGGATTCTAAACGGAGAAGCTTCTCTGACGCTTTTTCACAGAGATTTTGAAACTGAAATTTCCAAACCCGTTTCCAACGAAGGCGCCAATGGGCTTCCCCATAGAACTTGCCAACCTGAATTCCTACAGGCTAGATGTGAGAGGCACATTCTGCTGCTTCCTCCCTTAGAGTTAAACTAGCTTCTGAAAGCTCAACCTCCGGGGAGTCTGTTTGGCAGAGATATAGAACACACTTTTCCAAGCCTGTTGGAAGGCATTTGCAGTTTCATTTCGCGTCTAATTTCCCAAACCAAACTGCTTGCAGCTCTAACTGCCTTCTAACTACCACTTCTTCGGTTCAGTGAGATATGCTGGATTCTAAACGGAGAAGCTTCTCTGACGCTTTTTCACAGAGATTTTGAAACTGAAATCTCCCATGCCGTTTCCACCATAGGCAGCAATGGGCTTCCCCATAGAACTTGCCAACCTGAATTCCTACAGGCTAGATGTGAGAGGCACATTCTGCTGCTTCCTCCCTAAGAGTTAAGCTTGCTTCTGAAAGCTCAACCTCCGGGGAGTCTGTTTGGCACAGATATAGAACACACTTTTCCAAGCCTGTTGGAAGGCCTTTGCAGTGTCATTTCGCATCTAATTTCCCATACCAAACTGCTTGCAGCTCTAACTCCCTTCTAACTACCACTTCTTCGGTTCAGTGAGATATGCTGGATTTTAAACGGAGAAGCTTCTCTGACGCTTTTTCACAGAGATTTTGAAACTGAAATTTCCAAACCCGTTTCCAACGAAGGCGCCAGTGGGCTTCCCCATAGAACTTGCCAACCTGAATTCCTACAGGCTAGATGTGAGAGGCACATTCTGCTGCTTCCTCCCTTAGAGTTAAACTAGCTTCTGAAAGCTCAACCTCCGGGGAGTTTGTTTGGCAGAGATATAGAACACACTTTTCCAAGCCTGTTGGAAGGCATTTGCAGTTTCATTTTGCGTCTAATTTCCCAAACCAAACTGCTTGCAGCTCTAACTCCCTTCTAACTACCACTTCTTCGGTTCAGTGAGATATGCTGGATTGTAAACGGAGAAGCTTCTCTGACGCTTTTTCACAGAGATTTTGAAACTGAAATCTCCCATGCCGTTTCCACCATAGGCAGCAATGGGCTTCCCCATAGAACTTGCCAACCTGAATTCCTACAGGCTAGATGTGAGAGGCACATTCTGCTGCTTCCTCCCTAACAGTTCAGCTTGCTTCTGAAAGCTCAACATCCGGGGACTCTGTTTGGCACAGATATAGAACACACTTTTCCAAGCCTGTTGGAAGGCCTTTGCAGTGTCATTTCGCATCTAATTTCCCAAACCAAACTGCTTGCAGCTCTAACTCCCTTCTAACTACCACTTCTTCGGTTCAGTGAGATATGCTGGATTCTAAACGGAGAAGCTTCTCTGACGCTTTTTCACAGAGATTTTGAAACTGAAATCTCCCATGCCGTTTCCACCACAGGCAGCAATGGGCTTCCCCATAGAACTTGCCAACCTGAATTCCTACAGGCTAGATGTGAGAGGCACATTCTGCTGCTTCCTCCCTTAGAGTTAAACTAGCTTCTGAAAGCTCAACCTCCGGGGAGTTTGTTTGGCAGAGATATAGAACACACTTTTCCAAGCCTGTTGGAGGGCATTTGCAGTTTCATTTGGCGTCTAATTTCCCAAACCAAACTGCTTGCAGCTCTAACTCCCTTCTAACTACCACTTCTTCGGTTCAGTGAGATATGCTGGATTCTAAACGGAGAAGCTTCTCTGACGCTTTTTCACAGAGATTTTGAAAGTGAAATCTCCCATGCCGTTTCCACCATAGGCAGCAATGGGCTTCCCCATAGAACTTGCCAACCTGAATTCCTACAGGCTAGATGTGAGAGGCACATTCTGCTGCTTCCTCCCTTAGAGGTAAACTTGCTTCTGAAAGCTCAACCTCCGGGGAGTTTGTTTGGCAGAGATATAGAACACACTTTTCCAAGCCTGTTGGAAGGCATTTGCAGTTTCATTTCGCGTCTAATTTCCCAAACCAAACTGCTTGCAGCTCTAACTCCCTTCTAACTACCACTTCTTCGGTTCAGTGAGATATGCTGGATTCTAAACGGAGAAGCTTCTCTGACGCTTTTTCACAGAGATTTTGAAACTGAAATTTCCAAACCCGTTTCCAACGAAGGCGCCAATGGGCTTCCCCATAGAACTTGCCAACCTGAATTCCTACAGGCTAGATGTGAGAGGCACATTCTGCTGCTTCCTCCCTTAGAGTTAAACTAGCTTCTGAAAGCTCAACCTCCGGGGAGTTTGTTTGGCAGAGATATAGAACACACTTTTCCAAGCCTGTTGGAAGGCATTTGCAGTTTCATTTCGCGTCTAATTTCCCAAACCAAACTGCTTGCAGCTCTAACTGCCTTCTAACTACCACTTCTTCGGTTCAGTGAGATATGCTGGATTCTAAACGGAGAAGCTTCTCTGACGCTTTTTCACAGAGATTTTGAAACTGAAATCTCCCGTGCCGTTTCCACCATAGGCAGCAATGGGTTTCCCCATAGAACTTGCCAACCTGAATTCCTACAGGCTAGATGTGAGAGGCACATTCTGCTGCTTCCTCCCTTAGAGTTAAACTTGCTTCTGAAAGCTCAACCTCCGGGGAGTTTGTTTGGCAGAGATATAGAACACACTTTTCCAAGCCTGTTGGAAGGCATTTGCAGTTTCATTTCGCGTCTAATTTCCCAAACCAAACTGCTTGCAGCTCTAACTCCCTTCTAACTACCACTTCTTCGGTTCAGTGAGATATGCTGGATTCTAAACGGAGAAGCTTCTCTGACGCTTTTTCACAGAGATTTTGAAACTGAAATTTCCAAACCCGTTTCCAACGAAGGTGACAATGTGCTTCCCCATAGAACTTGCCAACCTGAATTCCTACAGGCTAGATGTGAGAGGCACATTCTGCTGCTTCCTCCCTTAGAGTTAAACTAGCTTCTGAAAGCTCTACCTCCGGGGAGTTTGTTTGGCAGAGATATAGAACACACTTTTCCAAGCCTGTTGGAAGGCATTTGCAGTTTCATTTCGCGTCTAATTTCCCAAACCAAACTGCTTGCAGCTCTAACTCCCTTCTAACTACCACTTCTTCGGTTCAGTGAGATATGCTGGATTCTAAACGGAGAAGCTTCTATGACGCTTTTTCACAGAGATTTTGAAACTGAAATCTCCCATGCCGTTTCCACCATAGGCAGCAATGGGCTTCCCCATAGAACTTGCCAACCTGAATTCCTACAGGCTAGATGTGAGAGGCACATTCTGCTGCTTCCTCCCTAACAGTTAAGCTTGCTTCTGAAAGCTCAACCTCCGGGGACTCTGTTTGGCACAGATATAGAACACACTTTTCCAAGCCTGTTGGAAGGCCTTTGCAGTGTCATTTCGCATCTAATTTCCCAAACCAAACTGCTTGCAGCTCTAACTCCCTTCTAACTACCACTTCTTCGGTTCAGTGAGATATGCTGGATTCTAAACGGAGAAGCTTCTCTGACGCTTTTTCACAGAGATTTTGAAACTGAAATCTCCCATGCCGTTTCCACCATAGGCAGCAATGGGCTTCCCCATAGAACTTGCCAACCTGAATTCCTACAGGCTAGATGTGAGAGCACATTCTGCTGCTTCCTCCCTTAGAGTTAAACTTGCTTCTGAAAGCTCAACCTCCGGGGAGTCTGTTTGGCAGAGATATAGAACACACTTTTCCAAGCCTGTTGGAAGGCATTTGCAGTTTCATTTCGCGTATAATTTCCCAAACCAAACTGCTTGCAGCTCTAACTGCCTTCTAAATACCACTTCTTCGGTTCAGTGAGATATGCTGGATTCTAAACGGAGAAGCTTCTCTGACGCTTTTTCACAGAGATTTTGAAACTGAAATCTCCCATGCCGTTTCCACCATAGGCAGCAATGGGCTTCCCCATAGAACTTGCCAACCTGAATTCCTACAGGCTAGATGTGAGAGGCACATTCTGCTGCTTCCTCCCTTAGAGTTAAACTTGCTTCTGAAAGCTCAACCTCCGGGGAGTCTGTTTGGCAGAGATATAGAACACACTTTTCCAAGCCTGTTGGAAGGCATTTGCAGTTTCATTTCGCGTCTAATTTCCCAAACCAAACTGCTTGCAGTTCTAACTCCCTTCTAACTACCACTTCTTCGGTTCAGTGAGATATGCTGGATTCTAAACGGAGAAGCTTCTCTGACGCTTTTTCACAGAGATTTTGAAACTGAAATTTCCAAACCCGTTTCCAACGAAGGCGCCAATGGGCTTCCCCATAGAACTTGCCAACCTGAATTCCTACAGGCTAGATGTGAGAGGCACATTCTGCTGCTTCCTCCCTTAGAGTTAAACTAGCTTCTGAAAGCTCAACCTCCTGGGAGTTTGTTTGGCAGAGATATAGAACACACTTTTCCAAGCCTGTTGGAAGGCATTTGCAGTTTCATTTCGCGTCTAATTTCCCAAACCAAACTGCTTGCAGCTCTAACTGCCTTCTAACTACCACTTCTTCGGTTCAGTGAGATATGCTGGATTCTAAACGGAGAAGCTTCTCTGACGCTTTTTCACAGAGATTTTGAAACTGAAATCTCCCATGCCGTTTCCACCATAGGCAGCAATGGGCTTCCCCATAGAACTTGCCAACCTGAATTCCTACAGGCTAGATGTGAGAGGCACATTCTGCTGCTTCCTCCCTAAGAGTTAAGCTTTCTTCTGAAAGCTCAACCTCCGGGGACTCTGTTTGGCACAGATATAGAACACACTTTTCCAAGCCTGTTGGAAGGCCTTTGCAGTGTCATTTCGCATCTAATTTCCCAAACCAAACTGCTTGCAGCTCTAACTCCCTTCTATCTACCACTTCTTCGATTCAGTGAGATATGCTGGATTCTAAACGGAGAAGCTTCTCTGACGCTTTTTCACAGAGATTTTGAAACTGAAATCTCCCATGCCGTTTCCACCATAGGCAGCAATGGGCTTCCCCATAGAACTTGCCAACCTGAATTCCTACAGGCTAGATGTGAGAGGCACATTCTGCTGCTTCCTCCCTTAGAGTTAAACTTGCTTCTGAAAGCTCAACCTCCGGGGAGTTTGTTTGGCAGAGATATAGAACACACTTTTCCAAGCCTGTTGGAAGGCATTTGCAGTTTCATTTCGCGTCTAATTTCCCAAACCAAACTGCTTGCAGCTCTAACTCCCTTCTAACTACCACTTCTTCGGTTCAGTGAGATATGCTGGATTCTAAATGGAGAAGCCTCTCTGACGCTTTTTCACAGAGATTTTGAAACTGAAATTTCCAAACCCGTTTCCAACGAAGGCGACAATGTGCTTCCCCATAGAACTTGCCAACCTGAATTCCTACAGGCTAGATGTGAGAGGCACATTCTGCTGCTTCCTCCCTTAGAGTTAAACTAGCTTCTGAAAGCTCAACCTCCGGGGAGTTTGTTTGGCAGAGATATAGAACACACTTTTCCAAGCCTGTTGGAAGGCATTTGCAGTTTCATTTCGCGTCTAATTTCCCAAACCAAACTGCTTGCAGCTCTAACTCCCTTCTAACTACCACTTCTTCGGTTCAGTGAGATATGCTGGATTCTAAACGGAGAAGCTTCTCTGACGCTTTTTCACAGAGATTTTGAAACTGAAATCTCCCATGCCGTTTCCACCATAGGCAGCAATGGGCTTCCCCATAGAACTTGCCAACCTGAATTCCTACAGGCTAGATGTGAGAGGCACATTCTGCTGCTTCCTCCCTTAGAGTTAAACTTGCTTCTGAAAGCTCAACCTCCGGGGAGTTTGTTTGGCAGAGATATAAAACACATTTTTCCAAGCCTGTTGGAAGGCATTTGCAGTTTCATTTCGCGTCTAATTTCCCAAACCAAACTGCTTGCAGCTCTAACTCCCTTCTAACTACCACTTCTTCGGTTCAGTGAGATATGCTGGATTCTAAACGGAGAAGCTTCTCTGACGCTTTTTCACAGAGATTTTGAAACTGAAATTTCCAAACCCGTTTCCAACGAAGGCGCCAATGGGCTTCCCCATAGAACTTGCCAACCTGAATTCCTACAGGCTAGATGTGAGAGGCACATTCTGCTGCTTCCTCCCTTAGAGTTAAACTAGCTTCTGAAAGCTCAACCTCCGGGGAGTTTGTTTGGCAGAGATATAGAACACAATTTTCCAAGCCTGTTGGAAGGCATTTGCAGTTTCATTTCGCGTCTAATTTCCCAAACCAAACTGCTTGCAGCTCTAACTGCCTTCTAACTACCACTTCTTCGGTTCAGTGAGATATGCTGGATTCTAAACGGAGAAGCTTCTCTGAGGCTTTTTCACAGAGATTTTGAAACTGAAATCTCCCATGCTGTTTCCACCATAGCCAGCAATGGGTTTCCCCATAGAACTTGCCAACCTGAATTCCTACAGGCTAGATGTGAGAGACACATTCTGCTGCTTCCTCCCTTAGAGTTAAACTAGCTTCTGAAAGCTCAACCTCCGGGGAGTCTGTTTGGCAGAGATATAGAACACACTTTTCCAAGCCTGTTGGAAGGCATTTGCAGTTTCATTTCGCGTCTAATTTCCCAAACCAAACTGCTTGCAGCTCTAACTGCCTTCTAACTACCACTTCTTCGGTTCAGTGAGATATGCTGGATTCTAAACGGAGAAGCTTCTCTGACGCTTTTTCACAGAGATTTTGAAACTGAAATCTCCCATGCCGTTTCCACCATAGGCAGCAATGGGCTTCCCCATAGAACTTGCCAACCGGAATTCCTACAGGCTAGATGTGAGAGGCACATTCTGCTGCTTCCTCCCTAAGAGTTAAGCTTGCTTCTGAAAGCTCAACCTCCGGGGAGTCTGTTTGGCAGAGATATAGAACACACTTTTCCAAGCCTGTTGGAAGGCCTTTGCAGTGTCATTTCGCATCTAAATTCCCATACCAAACTGCTTGCAGCTCTAACTCCCTTCTAACTACCACTTCTTCGGTTCAGTGAGATATGCTGGATTTTAAACGGAGAAGCTTCTCTGACGCTTTTTCACAGAGATTTTGAAACTGAAATTTCCAAACCCGTTTCCAACGAAGGCGCCAATGGGCTTCCCCATAGAACTTGCCAACCTGAATTCCTACAGGCTAGATGTGAGAGGCACATTCTGCTGCTTCCTCCCTTAGAGTTAAACTAGCTTCTGAAAGCTCAACCTCCGGGGAGTTTGTTTGGCAGAGATATAGAACACACTTTTCCAAGCCTGTTGGAAGGCATTTGCAGTTTCATTTCGCGTCTAATTTCCCAAACCAAACTGCTTGCAGCTCTAACTGCCTTCTAACTACCACTTCTTCGGTTCAGTGAGATATGCTGGATTCTAAACGGAGAAGCTTCTCTGACGCTTTTTCACAGAGATTTTGAAACTGAAATCTCCCATGCCGTTTCCACCATAGGCAGCAATGGGCTTCCCCATAGAACTTGCCAACCTGAATTCCTACAGGCTAGATATGAGAGGCACATTCTGCTGCTTCCTCCCTTAGAGTTAAACTAGCTTCTGAAAGCTCAACCTCCGGGGAGTTTGTTTGGCAGAGATATAGAACACACTTTTCCAAGCCTGTTGGAAGGCATTTGCAGTTTCATTTCGCGTCTAATTTCCCAAACCAAACTGCTTGCAGCTCTAACTCCCTTCTAACTACCACTTCTTCGGTTCAGTGAGATATGCTGGATTCTAAACGGAGAAGCTTCTCTGACGCTTTTTCACAGAGATTTTGAAACTGAAATCTCCCATGCCGTTTCCACCATAGGCAGCAATGGGCTTCCCCATAGAACTTGCCAACCTGAATTCCTACAGGCTAGATGTGAGAGGCACATTCTGCTGCTTCCTCCCTAACAGTTAAGCTTGCTTCTGAAAGCTCAACCTCCGGGGACTCTGTTTGGCACAGATATAGAACACACTTTTCCAAGCCTGTTGGAAGGCCTTTGCAGTGTCATTTCGCATCTAATTTCCCAAACCAAACTGCTTGCAGCTCTAACTCCCTTCTAACTACCACTTCTTCGGTTCAGTGAGATATGCTGGATTCTAAACGGAGAAGCTTCTCTGACGCTTTTTCACAGAGATTTTTAAACTGAAATCTCCCATGCCGTTTCCACCATAGGCAGCAATGGGCTTCCCCATAGAACTTGCCAACCTGAATTCCTACAGGCTAGATGTGAGAGCACATTCTGCTGCTTCCTCCCTTAGAGTTAAACTTGCTTCTGAAAGCTCAACCTCCGGGGAGTCTGTTTGGCAGAGATATAGAACACACTTTTCCAAGCCTGTTGGAAGGCATTTGCAGTTTCATTTCGCGTCTAATTTCCCAAACCAAACTGCTTGCAGCTCTAACTGCCTTCTAAATACCACTTCTTCGGTTCAGTGAGATATGCTGGATTCTAAACGGAGAAGCTTCTCTGACGCTTTTTCACAGAGATTTTGAAACTGAAATCTCCCATGCCGTTTCCACCATAGGCAGCAATGGGCTTCCCCATAGAACTTGCCAACCTGAATTCCTACAGGCTAGATGTGAGAGGCACATTCTGCTGCTTCCTCCCTTAGAGTTAAACTTGCTTCTGAAAGCTCAACCTCCGGGGAGTCTGTTTGGCAGAGATATAGAACACACTTTTCCAAGCCTGTTGGAAGGCATTTGCAGTTTCATTTCGCGTCTAATTTCCCAAACCAAACTGCTTGCAGCTCTAACTCCCTTCTAACTACCACTTCTTCGGTTCAGTGAGATATGCTGGATTCTAAACGGAGAAGCTTCTCTGACGCTTTTTCACAGAGATTTTGAAACTGAAATTTCCAAACCCGTTTCCAACGAAGGCGCCAATGGGCTTCCCCATAGAACTTGCCAACCTGAATTCCTACAGGCTAGATGTGAGAGGCACATTCTGCTGCTTCCTCCCTTAGAGTTAAACTAGCTTCTGAAAGCTCAACCTCCGGGGAGTTTGTTTGGCAGAGATATAGAACACACTTTTCCAAGCCTGTTGGAAG
Source organism: Cynocephalus volans (assembly GCF_027409185.1). Lineage (NCBI taxonomy): Eukaryota > Metazoa > Chordata > Mammalia > Dermoptera > Cynocephalidae > Cynocephalus > Cynocephalus volans. Next base: position 53,889 of record NW_026902436.1, on the reverse strand, counting down.
GCATTTGCAGTTTCATTTCGCGTCTAATTTCCCAAACCAAACTGCTTGCAGCTCTAACTCCCTTCTAACTACCACTTCTTCGGTTCAGTGAGATATGCTGGATTCTAAACGGAGAAGCTTCTCTGACGCTTTTTCACAGAGATTTTGAAACTGAAATCTCCCATGCCGTTTCCACCATAGGCAGCAATGGGCTTCCCCATAGAACTTGCCAACCTGAATTCCTACAGGCTAGATGTGAGAGGCACATTCTGCTGCTTCCTCCCTAACAGTTAAGCTTGCTTCTGAAAGCTCAACCTCCGGGGACTCTGTTTGGCACAGATATAGAACACACTTTTCCAAGCCTGTTGGAAGGCCTTTCAGTGTCATTTCGCATCTAATTTCCCAAACCAAACTGCTTGCAGCTCTAACTCCCTTCTAACTACCACTTCTTCGGTTCAGTGAGATATGCTGGATTCTAAACGGAGAAGCTTCTCTGACGCTTTTTCACAGAGATTTTGAAACTGAAATCTCCCATGCCGTTTCCACCATAGGCAGCAATGGGCTTCCCCATAGAACTTGCCAACCTGAATTCCTACAGGCTAGATGTGAGAGGCACATTCTGCTGCTTCCTCCCTTAGAGTTAAACTTGCTTCTGAAAGCTCAACCTCCGGGGAGTTTGTTTGGCAGAGATATAGAACACACTTTTCCAAGCCTGTTGGAAGGCATTTGCAGTTTCATTTCGCGTCTAATTTCCCAAACCAAACTGCTTGCAGCTCTAACTCCCTTCTAACTACCACTTCTTCGGTTCAGTGAGATATGCTGGATTCTAAACGGAGAAGCTTCTCTGACGCTTTTTCACAGAGATTTTGAAACTGAAATCTCCCATGCCGTTTCCACCATAGGCAGCAATGGGCTTCCCCATAGAACTTGCCAACCTGAATTCCTACAGGCTAGATGTGAGAGGCACATTCTGCTGCTTCCTCCCTTAGAGTTAAACTAGCTTCTGAAAGCTCAACCTCCGGGGAGTTTGTTTGGCAGAGATATAGAACACACTTTTCCAAGCCTGTTGGAAGGCATTTGCAGTTTCATTTCGCGTCTAATTTCCCAAACCAAACTGCTTGCAGCTCTAACTCCCTTCTAACTACCACTTCTTCGGTTCAGTGAGATATGCTGGATTCTAAACGGAGAAGCTTCTCTGACGCTTTTTCACAGAGATTTTGAAACTGAAATCTCCCATGCCGTTTCCACCATAGGCAGCAATGGGCTTCCCCATAGAACTTGCCAACCTGAATTCCTACAGGCTAGATGTGAGAGGCACATTCTGCTGCTTCCTCCCTAACAGTTAAGCTTGCTTCTGAAAGCTCAACCTCCGGGGACTCTGTTTGGCACAGATATAGAACACACTTTTCCAAGCCTGTTGGAAGGCCTTTGCAGTGTCATTTCGCATCTAATTTCCCAAACCAAACTGCTTGCATCTCTAACTCCCTTCTAACTACCACTTCTTCGGTTCAGTGAGATATGCTGGATTCTAAACGGAGAAGCTTCTCTGACGCTTTTTCACAGAGATTTTGAAACTGAAATCTCCCATGCCGTTTCCACCATAGGCAGCAATGGGCTTCCCCATAGAACTTGCCAACCTGAATTCCTACAGGCTAGATGTGAGAGGCACATTCTGCTGCTTCCTCCCTTAGAGTTAAACTTGCTTCTGAAAGCTCAACCTCCGGGGAGTCTGTTTGGCAGAGATATAGAACACACTTTTCCAAGCCTGTTGGAAGGCATTTGCAGTTTCATTTCGCGTCTAATTTCCCAAACCAAACTGCTTGCAGCTCTAACTCCCTTCTAACTACCACTTCTTCGGTTCAGTGAGATATGCTGGATTCTAAACGGAGAAGCTTCTCTGACGCTTTTTCACAGAGATTTTGAAACTGAAATTTCCAAACCCGTTTCCAACGAAGGCGCCAATGGGCTTCCCCATAGAACTTGCCAACCTGAATTCCTACAGGCTAGATGTGAGAGGCACATTCTGCTGCTTCCTCCCTTAGAGTTAAACTAGCTTCTGAAAGCTCAACCTCCAGGGAGTTTGTTTGGCAGAGATATAGAACACACTTTTCCAAGCCTGTTGGAGGGCATTTGCAGTTTCATTTCGCGTCTAATTTCCCAAACCAAACTGCTTGCAGCTCTAACTCCCTTCTAACTACCACTTCTTCGGTTCAGTGAGATATGCTGGATTCTAAACGGAGAAGCTTCTCTGACGCTTTTTCACAGAGATTTTGAAACTGAAATCTCCCATGCCGTTTCCACCATAGGCAGCAATGGGCTTCCCCATAGAACTTGCCAACCTGAATTCCTACAGGCTAGATGTGAGAGGCACATTCTGCTGCTTCCTCCCTTAGAGTTAAACTTGCTTCTGAAAGCTCAACCTCCGGGGATTTTGTTTGGCAGAGATATAGAACACACTTTTCCAAGCCTGTTGGAAGGCATTTGCAGTTTCATTTCGCGTCTAATTTCCCAAACCAAACTGCTTGCAGCTCTAACTCCCTTCTAACTACCACTTCTTCGGTTCAGTGAGATATGCTGGATTCTAAACGGAGAAGCTTCTCTGACGCTTTTTCACAGAGATTTTGAAACTGAAATTTCCAAACCCGTTTCCAACGAAGGCGCCAATGGGCTTCCCCATAGAACTTGCCAACCTGAATTCCTACAGGCTAGATGTGAGAGGCACATTCTGCTGCTTCCTCCCTTAGAGTTAAACTAGCTTCTGAAAGCTCAACCTCCGGGGAGTTTGTTTGGCAGAGATATAGAACACACTTTTCCAAGCCTGTTGGAAGGCATTTGCAGTTTCATTTCGCGTCTAATTTCCCAAACCAAACTGCTTGCAGCTCTAACTGCCTTCTAACTACCACTTCTTCGGTTCAGTGAGATATGCTGGATTCTAAACGGAGAAGCTTCTCTGACGCTTTTTCACAGAGATTTTGAAACTGAAATCTCCCATGCCGTTTCCACCATAGGCAGCAATGGGCTTCCCCATAGAACTTGCCAACCTGAATTCCTACAGGCTAGATGTGAGAGGCACATTCTGCTGCTTCCTCCCTAACAGTTAAGCTTGCTTCTGAAAGCTCAACCTCCGGGGAGTCTGTTTGGCAGAGATATAGAACACACTTTTCCAAGCCTGTTGGAAGGCCTTTGCAGTGTCATTTCGCATCTAATTTCCCAAACCAAACTGCTTGCAGCTCTAACTCCCTTCTAACTACCACTTCTTCGGTTCAGTGAGATATGCTGGATTCTAAACGGAGACGCTTCTCTGACGCTTTTTCACAGAGATTTTGAAACTGAAATTTCCAAACCCGTTTCCAACGAAGGCGCGAATGGGCTTCCCCATAGAACTTGCCAACCTGAATTCCTACAGGCTAGATATGAGAGGCACATTCTGCTGCTTCCTCCCTTAGAGTTAAACTAGCTTCTGAAAGCTCAACCTCCGGGGAGTTTGTTTGGCAGAGACATAGAACACACTTTTCCAAGCCTGTTGGAAGGCATTTGCAGTTTCATTTCGCGTCTAATTTCCCAAACCAAACTGCTTGCAGCTCTAACTCCCTTCTAACTACCACTTCTTCGGCTCAGTGAGAAATGCTGGATTCTAAACGGAGAAGCTTCTCTGACGCTTTTTCACAGAGATTTTGAAACTGAAATCTCCCATGCCGTTTCCACCATAGGCAGCAATGGGCTTCCCCATAGAACTTGCCAACCTGAATTCCTACAGGCTAGATGTGAGAGGCACATTCTGCTGCTTCCTCCCTAACAGTTAAGCTTGCTTCTGAAAGCTCAACCTCCGGGGACTCTGTTTGGCACAGATATAGAACACACTTTTCCAAGCCTGTTGGAAGGCCTTTGCAGTGTCATTTCGCATCTAATTTCCCAAACCAAACTGCTTGCAGCTCTAACTCCCTTCTAACTACCACTTCTTCGGTTCAGTGAGATATGCTGGATTCTAAACGGAGAAGCTTCTCTGACGCTTTTTCACAGAGATTTTGAAACTGAAATCTCCCATGCCGTTTCCACCATAGGCAGCAATGGGCTTCCCCATAGAACTTGCCAACCTGAATTCCTACAGGCTAGATGTGAGAGGCACATTCTGCTGCTTCCTCCCTTAGAGTTAAACTTGCTTCTGAAAGCTCAACCTCCGGGGAGTTTGTTTGGCAGAGATATAGAACACACTTTTGCAAGCCTGTTGGAAGGCATTTGCAGTTTCATTTCGCGTCTAATTTCCCAAACCAAACTGCTTGCAGCTCTAACTCCCTTCTAACTACCACTTCTTCGGTTCAGTGAGATATGCTGGATTCTAAACGGAGAAGCTTCTCTGACGCTTTTTCACAGAGATTTTGAAACTGAAATTTCCAAACCCGTTTCCAACGAAGGTGACAATGTGCTTCCCCATAGAACTTGCCAACCTGAATTCCTACAGGCTAGATGTGAGAGGCACATTCTGCTGCTTCCTCCCTTAGAGTTAAACTAGCTTCTGAAAGCTCAACCTCCGGGGAGTTTGTTTGGCAGAGATATAGAAGACACTTTTCCAAGCCTGTTGGAAGGCATTTGCAGTTTCATTTCGCGTCTAATTTCCCAAACCAAACTGCTTGCAGCTCTAACTCCCTTCTAACTACCACTTCTTCGGTTCAGTGAGATATGCTGGATTCTAAACGGAGAAGCTTCTCTGACGCTTTTTCACAGAGATTTTGAAACTGAAATCTCCCATGCCGTTTCCACCATAGGCAGCAATGGGCTTCCCCATAGAACGTGCCAACCTGAATTCCTACAGGCTAGATGTGAGAGGCACATTCTGCTGCTTCCTCCCTAACAGTTAAGCTTGCTTCTGAAAGCTCAACCTCCGGGGACTCTGTTTGGCACAGATATAGAACACACTTTTCCAAGCCTGTTGGAAGGCCTTTGCAGTGTCATTTCGCATCTAATTTCCCAAACCAAACTGCTTGAAGCTCTAACTCCCTTCTAACTACCACTTCTTCGGTTCAGTGAGATATGCTGGATTCTAAACGGAGAAGCTTCTCTGACGCTTTTTCACAGAGATTTTGAAACTGAAATCTCCCATGCCGTTTCCACCATAGGCAGCAATGGGCTTCCCCATAGAACTTCCCAACCTGAATTCCTACAGGCTAGATGTGAGAGGCACATTCTGCTGCTTCCTCCCTTAGAGTTAAACTTGCTTCTGAAAGCTCAACCTCCGGGGAGTCTGTTTGGCAGAGATATAGAACACACTTTTCCAAGCCTGTTGGAAGGCATTTGCAGTTTCATTTCGCGTCTAATTTCCCAAACCAAACTGCTTGCAGCTCTAACTCCCTTCTAACTACCACTTCTTCGGTTCAGTGAGATATGCTGGATTCTAAACGGAGAAGCTTCTCTGACGCTTTTTCACAGAGATTTTGAAACTGAAATTTCCAAACCCGTTTCCAACGAAGGCGCCAATGGGCTTCCCCATAGAACTTGCCAACCTGAATTCCTACAGGCTAGATGTGAGAGGCACATTCTGCTGCTTCCTCCCTTACAGTTAAACTAGCTTCTGAAAGCTCAACCTCCGGGGAGTTTGTTTGGCAGAGATATAGAACACACTTTTCCAAGCCTGTTGGAAGGCATTTGCAGTTTCATTTCGCGTCTAATTTCCCAAACCAAACTGCTTGCAGCTCTAACTGCCTTCTAACTACCACTTCTTCGGTTCAGTGAGATATGCTGGATTCTAAACGGAGAAGCTTCTCTGACGCTTTTTCACAGAGATTTTGAAACTGAAATCTCCCATGCCGTTTCCACCATAGGCAGCAATGGGCTTCCCCATAGAACTTGCCAACCTGAATTCCTACAGGCTAGATATGAGAGGCACATTCTGCTGCTTCCTCCCTTAGAGTTAAACTAGCTTCTGAAAGCTCAACCTCCGGGGAGTTTGTTTGGCAGAGATATAGAACACACTTTTCCAAGCCTGTTGGAAGGCATTTGCAGTTTCATTTCGCGTCTAATTTCCCAAACCAAACTGCTTGCAGCTCTAACTCCCTTCTAACTACCACTTCTTCGGTTCAGTGAGATATGCTGGATTCTAAACGGAGAAGCTTCTCTGACGCTTTTTCACAGAGATTTTGAAACTGAAATCTCCCATGCCGTTTCCACCATAGGCAGCAATGGGCTTCCCCATAGAACTTGCCAACCTGAATTCCTACAGGCTAGATGTGAGAGGCACATTCTGCTGCTTCCTCCCTAACAGTTAAGCTTGCTTCTGAAAGCTCAACCTCCGGGGACTCTGTTTGGCACAGATATAGAACACACTTTTCCAAGCCTGTTGGAAGGCCTTTGCAGTGTCATTTCGCATCTAATTTCCCAAACCAAACTGCTTGCAGCTCTAACTCCCTTCTAACTACCACTTCTTCGGTTCAGTGAGATATGCTGGATTCTAAACGGAGAAGCTTCTCTGACGCTTTTTCACAGAGATTTTGAAACTGAAATCTCCCATGCCGTTTCCACCATAGGCAGCAATGGGCTTCCCCATAGAACTTGCCAACCTGAATTCCTACAGGCTAGATGTGAGAGCACATTCTGCTGCTTCCTCCCTTAGAGTTAAACTTGCTTCTGAAAGCTCAACCTCCGGGGAGTCTGTTTGGCAGAGATATAGAACACACTTTTCCAAGCCTGTTGGAAGGCATTTGCAGTTTCATTTCGCGTCTAATTTCCCAAACCAAACTGCTTGCAGCTCTAACTGCCTTCTAAATACCACTTCTTCGGTTCAGTGAGATATGCTGGATTCTAAACGGAGAAGCTTCTCTGACGCTTTTTCACAGAGATTTTGAAACTGAAATCTCCCATGCCGTTTCCACCATAGGCAGCAATGGGCTTCCCCATAGAACTTGCCAACCTGAATTCCTACAGGCTAGATGTGAGAGGCACATTCTGCTGCTTCCTCCCTTAGAGTTAAACTTGCTTCTGAAAGCTCAACCTCCGGGGAGTTTGTTTGGCAGAGATATAGAACACACTTTTCCAAGCCTGTTGGAAGGCATTTGCAGTTTCATTTCGCGTCTAATTTCCCAAACCAAACTGCTTGCAGCTCTAACTCCCTTCTAACTACCACTTCTTCGGTTCAGTGAGATATGCTGGATTCTAAACGGAGAAGCTTCTCTGACGCTTTTTCACAGAGATTTTGAAACTGAAATCTCCCATGCCGTTTCCACCATAGGCAGCAATGGGCTTCCCCATAGAACTTGCCAACCTGAATTCCTACAGGCTAGATGTGAGAGGCACATTCTGCTGCTTCCTCCCTTAGAGTTAAACTAGCTTCTGAAAGCTCAACCTCCGGGGAGTTTGTTTGGCAGAGATATAGAACACACTTTTCCAAGCCTGTTGGAAGGCATTTGCAGTTTCATTTCGCGTCTAATTTCCCAAACCAAACTGCTTGCAGCTCTAACTCCCTTCTAACTACCACTTCTTCGGTTCAGTGAGATATGCTGGATTCTAAACGGAGAAGCCTCTCTGACGCTTTTTCACAGAGATTTTGAAACTGAAATCTCCCATGCCGTTTCCACCATAGGCAGCAATGGGCTTCCCCATAGAACTTGCCAACATGAATTCCTACAGGCTAGATGTGAGAGGCACATTCTGCTGCTTCCTCCCTAACAGTTAAGCTTGCTTCTGAAAGCTCAACCTCCGGGGACTCTGTTTGGCACAGATATAGAACACACTTTTCCAAGCCTGTTGGAAGGCCTTTGCAGTGTCATTTCGCATCTAATTTCCCAAACCAAACTGCTTGCATCTCTAACTCCCTTCTAACTACCACTTCTTCGGTTCAGTGAGATATGCTGGATTCTAAACGGAGAAGCTTCTCTGACGCTTTTTCACAGAGATTTTGAAACTGAAATCTCCCATGCCGTTTCCACCATAGGCAGCAATGGGCTTCCCCATAGAACTTGCCAACCTGAATTCCTACAGGCTAGATGTGAGAGGCACATTCTGCTGCTTCCTCCCTTAGAGTTAAACTTGCTTCTGAAAGCTCAACCTCCGGGGAGTCTGTTTGGCAGAGATATAGAACACACTTTTCCAAGCCTGTTGGAAGGCATTTGCAGTTTCATTTCGCGTCTAATTTCCCAAACCAAACTGCTTGCAGCTCTAACTCCCTTCTAACTACCACTTCTTCGGTTCAGTGAGATATGCTGGATTCTAAACGGAGAAGCTTCTCTGACGCTTTTTCACAGAGATTTTGAAACTGAAATTTCCAAACCCGTTTCCAACGAAGGCGCCAATGGGCTTCCCCATAGAACTTGCCAACCTGAATTCCTACAGGCTAGATGTGAGAGGCACATTCTGCTGCTTCCTCCCTTAGAGTTAAACTAGCTTCTGAAAGCTCAACCTCCAGGGAGTTTGTTTGGCAGAGATATAGAACACACTTTTCCAAGCCTGTTGGAGGGCATTTGCAGTTTCATTTCGCGTCTAATTTCCCAAACCAAACTGCTTGCAGCTCTAACTCCCTTCTAACTACCACTTCTTCGGTTCAGTGAGATATGCTGGATTCTAAACGGAGAAGCTTCTCTGACGCTTTTTCACAGAGATTTTGAAACTGAAATCTCCCATGCCGTTTCCACCATAGGCAGCAATGGGCTTCCCCATAGAACTTGCCAACCTGAATTCCTACAGGCTAGATGTGAGAGGCACATTCTGCTGCTTCCTCCCTTAGAGTTAAACTTGCTTCTGAAAGCTCAACCTCCGGGGAGTCTGTTTGGCAGAGATATAGAACACACTTTTCCAAGCCTGTTGGAAGGCATTTGCAGTTTCATTTCGCGTCTAATTTCCCAAACCAAACTGCTTGCAGCTCTAACTCCCTTCTAACTACCACTTCTTCGGTTCAGTGAGATATGCTGGATTCTAAACGGAGAAGCTTCTCTGACGCTTTTTCACAGAGATTTTGAAACTGAAATTTCCAAACCCGTTTCCAACGAAGGCGCCAATGGGCTTCCCCATAGAACTTGCCAACCTGAATTCCTACAGGCTAGATGTGAGAGGCACATTCTGCTGCTTCCTCCCTTAGAGTTAAACTAGCTTCTGAAAGCTCAACCTCCGGGGAGTTTGTTTGGCAGAGATATAGAACACACTTTTCCAAGCCTGTTGGAAGGCATTTGCAGTTTCATTTCGCGTCTAATTTCCCAAACCAAACTGCTTGCAGCTCTAACTGCCTTCTAACTACCACTTCTTCGGTTCAGTGAGATATGCTGGATTCTAAACGGAGAAGCTTCTCTGACGCTTTTTCACAGAGATTTTGAAACTGAAATCTCCCATGCCGTTTCCACCATAGGCAGCAATGGGCTTCCCCATAGAACTTGCCAACCTGAATTCCTACAGGCTAGATGTGAGAGGCACATTCTGCTGCTTCCTCCCTAACAGTTAAGCTTGCTTCTGAAAGCTCAACCTCCGGGGAGTCTGTTTGGCAGAGATATAGAACACACTTTTCCAAGCCTGTTGGAAGGCCTTTGCAGTGTCATTTCGCATCTAATTTCCCAAACCAAACTGCTTGCAGCTCTAACTCCCTTCTAACTACCACTTCTTCGGTTCAGTGAGATATGCTGGATTCTAAACGGAGACGCTTCTCTGACGCTTTTTCACAGAGATTTTGAAACTGAAATTTCCAAACCCGTTTCCAACGAAGGCGCGAATGGGCTTCCCCATAGAACTTGCCAACCTGAATTCCTACAGGCTAGATATGAGAGGCACATTCTGCTGCTTCCTCCCTTAGAGTTAAACTAGCTTCTGAAAGCTCAACCTCCGGGGAGTTTGTTTGGCAGAGATATAGAACACACTTTTCCAAGCCTGTTGGAAGGCATTTGCAGTTTCATTTCGCGTCTAATTTCCCAAACCAAACTGCTTGCAGCTCTAACTCCCTTCTAACTACCACTTCTTCGGCTCAGTGAGAAATGCTGGATTCTAAACGGAGAAGCTTCTCTGACGCTTTTTCACAGAGATTTTGAAACTGAAATCTCCCATGCCGTTTCCACCATAGGCAGCAATGGGCTTCCCCATAGAACTTGCCAACCTGAATTCCTACAGGCTAGATGTGAGAGGCACATTCTGCTGCTTCCTCCCTAACAGTTAAGCTTGCTTCTGAAAGTTCAACCTCCGGGGACTCTGTTTGGCACAGATATAGAACACACTTTTCCAAGCCTGTTGGAAGGCCTTTGCAGTGTCATTTCGCATCTAATTTCCCAAACCAAACTGCTTGCAGCTCTAACTCCCTTCTAACTACCACTTCTTCGGTTCAGTGAGATATGCTGGATTCTAAACGGAGAAGCTTCTCTGACGCTTTTTCACAGAGATTTTGAAACTGAAATCTCCCATGCCGTTTCCACCATAGGCAGCAATGGGCTTCCCCATAGAACTTGCCAACCTGAATTCCTACAGGCTAGATGTGAGAGGCACATTCTGCTGCTTCCTCCCTTAGAGTTAAACTTGCTTCTGAAAGCTCAACCTCCGGGGAGTTTGTTTGGCAGAGATATAGAACACACTTTTGCAAGCCTGTTGGAAGGCATTTGCAGTTTCATTTCGCGTCTAATTTCCCAAACCAAACTGCTTGCAGCTCTAACTCCCTTCTAACTACCACTTCTTCGGTTCAGTGAGATATGCTGGATTCTAAACGGAGAAGCTTCTCTGACGCTTTTTCACAGAGATTTTGAAACTGAAATTTCCAAACCCGTTTCCAACGAAGGTGACAATGTGCTTCCCCATAGAACTTGCCAACCTGAATTCCTACAGGCTAGATGTGAGAGGCACATTCTGCTGCTTCCTCCCTTAGAGTTAAACTAGCTTCTGAAAGCTCAACCTCCGGGGAGTTTGTTTGGCAGAGATATAGAACACACTTTTCCAAGCCTGTTGGAAGGCATTTGCAGTTTCATTTCGCGTCTAATTTCCCAAACCAAACTGCTTGCAGCTCTAACTCCCTTCTAACTACCACTTCTTCGGTTCAGTGAGATATGCTGGATTCTAAACGGAGAAGCTTCTCTGACGCTTTTTCACAGAGATTTTGAAACTGAAATTTCCAAACCCGTTTCCAACGAAGGCGCCAATGGGCTTCCCCATAGAACTTGCCAACCTGAATTCCTACAGGCTAGATGTGAGAGGCACATTCTGCTGCTTCCTCCCTTAGAGTTAAACTAGCTTCTGAAAGCTCAACCTCCGGGGAGTTTGTTTGGCAGAGATATAGAACACACTTTTCCAAGCCTGTTGGAAGGCATTTGCAGTTTCATTTCGCGTCTAATTTCCCAAACCAAACTGCTTGCAGCTCTAACTGCCTTCTAACTACCACTTCTTCGGTTCAGTGAGATATGCTGGATTCTAAACGGAGAAGCTTCTCTGACGCTTTTTCACAGAGATTTTGAAACTGAAATCTCCCATGCCGTTTCCACCATAGGCAGCAATGGGCTTCCCCATAGAACTTGCCAACCTGAATTCCTACAGGCTAGATGTGAGAGGCACATTCTGCTGCTTCCTCCCTAACAGTTAAGCTTGCTTCTGAAAGCTCAACCTCCGGGGAGTCTGTTTGGCAGAGATATAGAACACACTTTTCCAAGCCTGTTGGAAGGCCTTTGCAGTGTCATTTCGCATCTAATTTCCCAAACCAAACTGCTTGCAGCTCTAACTCCCTTCTAACTATCACTTCTTCGGTTCAGTGAGATATGCTGGATTCTAAACGGAGACGCTTCTCTGACGCTTTTTCACAGAGATTTTGAAACTGAAATTTCCAAACCCGTTTCCAACGAAGGCGCGAATGGGCTTCCCCATAGAACTTGCCAACCTGAAATCCTACAGGCTAGATATGAGAGGCACATTCTGCTGCTTCCTCCCTTAGAGTTAAACTAGCTTCTGAAAGCTCAACCTCCGGGGAGTTTGTTTGGCAGAGATATAGAACACACTTTTCCAAGCCTGTTGGAAGGCATTTGCAGTTTCATTTCGCGTCTAATTTCCCAAACCAAACTGCTTGCAGCTCTAACTCCCTTCTAACTACCACTTCTTCGGCTCAGTGAGAAATGCTGGATTCTAAACGGAGAAGCTTCTCTGACGCTTTTTCACAGAGATTTTGAAACTGAAATCTCCCATGCCGTTTCCACCATAGGCAGCAATGGGCTTCCCCATAGAACTTGCCAACCTGAATTCCTACAGGCTAGATGTGAGAGGCACATTCTGCTGCTTCCTCCCTAACAGTTAAGCTTGCTTCTGAAAGCTCAACCTCCGGGGACTCTGTTTGGCACAGATATAGAACACACTTTTCCAAGCCTGTTGGAAGGCCTTTGCAGTGTCATTTCGCATCTAATTTCCCAAACCAAACTGCTTGCAGCTCTAACTCCCTTCTAACTACCACTTCTTCGGTTCAGTGAGATATGCTGGATTCTAAACGGAGAAGCTTCTCTGACGCTTTTTCACAGAGATTTTGAAACTGAAATCTCCCATGCCGTTTCCACCATAGGCAGCAATGGGCTTCCCCATAGAACTTGCCAACCTGAATTCCTACAGGCTAGATGTGAGAGGCACATTCTGCTGCTTCCTCCCTTAGAGTTAAACTTGCTTCTGAAAGCTCAACCTCCGGGGAGTTTGTTTGGCAGAGATATAGAACACACTTTTGCAAGCCTGTTGGAAGGCATTTGCAGTTTCATTTCGCGTCTAATTTCCCAAACCAAACTGCTTGCAGCTCTAACTCCCTTCTAACTACCACTTCTTCGGTTCAGTGAGATATGCTGGATTCTAAACGGAGAAGCTTCTCTGACGCTTTTTCACAGAGATTTTGAAACTGAAATTTCCAAACCCGTTTCCAACGAAGGTGACAATGTGCTTCCCCATAGAACTTGCCAACCTGAATTCCTACAGGCTAGATGTGAGAGGCACATTCTGCTGCTTCCTCCCTTAGAGTTAAACTAGCTTCTGAAAGCTCAACCTCCGGGGAGTTTGTTTGGCAGAGATATAGAAGACACTTTTCCAAGCCTGTTGGAAGGCATTTGCAGTTTCATTTCGCGTCTAATTTCCCAAACCAAACTGCTTGCAGCTCTAACTCCCTTCTAACTACCACTTCTTCGGTTCAGTGAGATATGCTGGATTCTAAACGGAGAAGCTTCTCTGACGCTTTTTCACAGAGATTTTGAAACTGAAATCTCCCATGCCGTTTCCACCATAGGCAGCAATGGGCTTCCCCATAGAACGTGCCAACCTGAATTCCTACAGGCTAGATGTGAGAGGCACATTCTGCTGCTTCCTCCCTAACAGTTAAGCTTGCTTCTGAAAGCTCAACCTCCGGGGACTCTGTTTGGCACAGATATAGAACACACTTTTCCAAGCCTGTTGGAAGGCCTTTGCAGTGTCATTTCGCATCTAATTTCCCAAACCAAACTGCTTGAAGCTCTAACTCCCTTCTAACTACCACTTCTTCGGTTCAGTGAGATATGCTGGATTCTAAACGGAGAAGCTTCTCTGACGCTTTTTCACAGAGATTTTGAAACTGAAATCTCCCATGCCGTTTCCACCATAGGCAGCAATGGGCTTCCCCATAGAACTTCCCAACCTGAATTCCTACAGGCTAGATGTGAGAGGCACATTCTGCTGCTTCCTCCCTTAGAGTTAAACTTGCTTCTGAAAGCTCAACCTCCGGGGAGTCTGTTTGGCAGAGATATAGAACACACTTTTCCAAGCCTGTTGGAAGGCATTTGCAGTTTCATTTCGCGTCTAATTTCCCAAACCAAACTGCTTGCAGCTCTAACTCCCTTCTAACTACCACTTCTTCGGTTCAGTGAGATATGCTGGATTCTAAACGGAGAAGCTTCTCTGACGCTTTTTCACAGAGATTTTGAAACTGAAATTTCCAAACCCGTTTCCAACGAAGGCGCCAATGGGCTTCCCCATAGAACTTGCCAACCTGAATTCCTACAGGCTAGATGTGAGAGGCACATTCTGCTGCTTCCTCCCTTACAGTTAAACTAGCTTCTGAAAGCTCAACCTCCGGGGAGTTTGTTTGGCAGAGATATAGAACACACTTTTCCAAGCCTGTTGGAAGGCATTTGCAGTTTCATTTCGCGTCTAATTTCCCAAACCAAACTGCTTGCAGCTCTAACTGCCTTCTAACTACCACTTCTTCGGTTCAGTGAGATATGCTGGATTCTAAACGGAGAAGCTTCTCTGACGCTTTTTCACAGAGATTTTGAAACTGAAATCTCCCATGCCGTTTCCACCATAGGCAGCAATGGGCTTCCCCATAGAACTTGCCAACCTGAATTCCTACAGGCTAGATATGAGAGGCACATTCTGCTGCTTCCTCCCTTAGAGTTAAACTAGCTTCTGAAAGCTCAACCTCCGGGGAGTTTGTTTGGCAGAGATATAGAACACACTTTTCCAAGCCTGTTGGAAGGCATTTGCAGTTTCATTTCGCGTCTAATTTCCCAAACCAAACTGCTTGCAGCTCTAACTCCCTTCTAACTACCACTTCTTCGGTTCAGTGAGATATGCTGGATTCTAAACGGAGAAGCTTCTCTGACGCTTTTTCACAGAGATTTTGAAACTGAAATCTCCCATGCCGTTTCCACCATAGGCAGCAATGGGCTTCCCCATAGAACTTGCCAACCTGAATTCCTACAGGCTAGATGTGAGAGCACATTCTGCTGCTTCCTCCCTTAGAGTTAAACTTGCTTCTGAAAGCTCAACCTCCGGGGAGTCTGTTTGGCAGAGATATAGAACACACTTTTCCAAGCCTGTTGGAAGGCATTTGCAGTTTCATTTCGCGTCTAATTTCCCAAACCAAACTGCTTGCAGCTCTAACTGCCTTCTAAATACCACTTCTTCGGTTCAGTGAGATATGCTGGATTCTAAACGGAGAAGCTTCTCTGACGCTTTTTCACAGAGATTTTGAAACTGAAATCTCCCATGCCGTTTCCACCATAGGCAGCAATGGGCTTCCCCATAGAACTTGCCAACCTGAATTCCTACAGGCTAGATGTGAGAGGCACATTCTGCTGCTTCCTCCCTTAGAGTTAAACTTGCTTCTGAAAGCTCAACCTCCGGGGAGTCTGTTTGGCAGAGATATAGAACACACTTTTCCAAGCCTGTTGGAAGGCATTTGCAGTTTCATTTCGCGTCTAATTTCCCAAACCAAACTGCTTGCAGCTCTAACTCCCTTCTAACTACCACTTCTTCGGTTCAGTGAGATATGCTGGATTCTAAACGGAGAAGCTTCTCTGACGCTTTTTCACAGAGATTTTGAAACTGAAATTTCCAAACCCGTTTCCAACGAAGGCGCCAATGGGCTTCCCCATAGAACTTGCCAACCTGAATTCCTACAGGCTAGATGTGAGAGGCACATTCTGCTGCTTCCTCCCTTAGAGTTAAACTAGCTTCTGAAAGCTCAACCTCCGGGGAGTTTGTTTGGCAGAGATATAGAACACACTTTTCCAAGCCTGTTGGAAGGCATTTGCAGTTTCATTTCGCGTCTAATTTCCCAAACCAAACTGCTTGCAGCTCTAACTCCCTTCTAACTACCACTTCTTCGGTTCAGTGAGATATGCTGGATTCTAAACGGAGAAGCTTCTCTGACGCTTTTTCACAGAGATTTTGAAACTGAAATCTCCCATGCCGTTTCCACCATAGGCAGCAATGGGCTTCCCCATAGAACTTGCCAACCTGAATTCCTACAGGCTAGATGTGAGAGGCACATTCTGCTGCTTCCTCCCTAACAGTTAAGCTTGCTTCTGAAAGCTCAACCTCCGGGGACTCTGTTTGGCACAGATATAGAACACACTTTTCCAAGCCTGTTGGAAGGCCTTTCAGTGTCATTTCGCATCTAATTTCCCAAACCAAACTGCTTGCAGCTCTAACTCCCTTCTAACTACCACTTCTTCGGTTCAGTGAGATATGCTGGATTCTAAACGGAGAAGCTTCTCTGACGCTTTTTCACAGAGATTTTGAAACTGAAATCTCCCATGCCGTTTCCACCATAGGCAGCAATGGGCTTCCCCATAGAACTTGCCAACCTGAATTCCTACAGGCTAGATGTGAGAGGCACATTCTGCTGCTTCCTCCCTTAGAGTTAAACTTGCTTCTGAAAGCTCAACCTCCGGGGAGTTTGTTTGGCAGAGATATAGAACACACTTTTCCAAGCCTGTTGGAAGGCATTTGCAGTTTCATTTCGCGTCTAATTTCCCAAACCAAACTGCTTGCAGCTCTAACTCCCTTCTAACTACCACTTCTTCGGTTCAGTGAGATATGCTGGATTCTAAACGGAGAAGCTTCTCTGACGCTTTTTCACAGAGATTTTGAAACTGAAATCTCCCATGCCGTTTCCACCATAGGCAGCAATGGGCTTCCCCATAGAACTTGCCAACCTGAATTCCTACAGGCTAGATGTGAGAGGCACATTCTGCTGCTTCCTCCCTTAGAGTTAAACTAGCTTCTGAAAGCTCAACCTCCGGGGAGTTTGTTTGGCAGAGATATAGAACACACTTTTCCAAGCCTGTTGGAAGGCATTTGCAGTTTCATTTCGCGTCTAATTTCCCAAACCAAACTGCTTGCAGCTCTAACTCCCTTCTAACTACCACTTCTTCGGTTCAGTGAGATATGCTGGATTCTAAACGGAGAAGCTTCTCTGACGCTTTTTCACAGAGATTTTGAAACTGAAATCTCCCATGCCGTTTCCACCATAGGCAGCAATGGGCTTCCCCATAGAACTTGCCAACATGAATTCCTACAGGCTAGATGTGAGAGGCACATTCTGCTGCTTCCTCCCTAACAGTTAAGCTTGCTTCTGAAAGCTCAACCTCCGGGGACTCTGTTTGGCACAGATATAGAACACACTTTTCCAAGCCTGTTGGAAGGCCTTTGCAGTGTCATTTCGCATCTAATTTCCCAAACCAAACTGCTTGCATCTCTAACTCCCTTCTAACTACCACTTCTTCGGTTCAGTGAGATATGCTGGATTCTAAACGGAGAAGCTTCTCTGACGCTTTTTCACAGAGATTTTGAAACTGAAATCTCCCATGCCGTTTCCACCATAGGCAGCAATGGGCTTCCCCATAGAACTTGCCAACCTGAATTCCTACAGGCTAGATGTGAGAGGCACATTCTGCTGCTTCCTCCCTTAGAGTTAAACTTGCTTCTGAAAGCTCAACCTCCGGGGAGTCTGTTTGGCAGAGATATAGAACACACTTTTCCAAGCCTGTTGGAAGGCATTTGCAGTTTCATTTCGCGTCTAATTTCCCAAACCAAACTGCTTGCAGCTCTAACTCCCTTCTAACTACCACTTCTTCGGTTCAGTGAGATATGCTGGATTCTAAACGGAGAAGCTTCTCTGACGCTTTTTCACAGAGATTTTGAAACTGAAATTTCCAAACCCGTTTCCAACGAAGGCGCCAATGGGCTTCCCCATAGAACTTGCCAACCTGAATTCCTACAGGCTAGATGTGAGAGGCACATTCTGCTGCTTCCTCCCTTAGAGTTAAACTAGCTTCTGAAAGCTCAACCTCCAGGGAGTTTGTTTGGCAGAGATATAGAACACACTTTTCCAAGCCTGTTGGAGGGCATTTGCAGTTTCATTTCGCGTCTAATTTCCCAAACCAAACTGCTTGCAGCTCTAACTCCCTTCTAACTACCACTTCTTCGGTTCAGTGAGATATGCTGGATTCTAAACGGAGAAGCTTCTCTGACGCTTTTTCACAGAGATTTTGAAACTGAAATCTCCCATGCCGTTTCCACCATAGGCAGCAATGGGCTTCCCCATAGAACTTGCCAACCTGAATTCCTACAGGCTAGATGTGAGAGGCACATTCTGCTGCTTCCTCCCTTAGAGTTAAACTTGCTTCTGAAAGCTCAACCTCCGGGGATTTTGTTTGGCAGAGATATAGAACACACTTTTCCAAGCCTGTTGGAAGGCATTTGCAGTTTCATTTCGCGTCTAATTTCCCAAACCAAACTGCTTGCAGCTCTAACTCCCTTCTAACTACCACTTCTTCGGTTCAGTGAGATATGCTGGATTCTAAACGGAGAAGCTTCTCTGACGCTTTTTCACAGAGATTTTGAAACTGAAATTTCCAAACCCGTTTCCAACGAAGGCGCCAATGGGCTTCCCCATAGAACTTGCCAACCTGAATTCCTACAGGCTAGATGTGAGAGGCACATTCTGCTGCTTCCTCCCTTAGAGTTAAACTAGCTTCTGAAAGCTCAACCTCCGGGGAGTTTGTTTGGCAGAGATATAGAACACACTTTTCCAAGCCTGTTGGAAGGCATTTGCAGTTTCATTTCGCGTCTAATTTCCCAAACCAAACTGCTTGCAGCTCTAACTGCCTTCTAACTACCACTTCTTCGGTTCAGTGAGATATGCTGGATTCTAAACGGAGAAGCTTCTCTGACGCTTTTTCACAGAGATTTTGAAACTGAAATCTCCCATGCCGTTTCCACCATAGGCAGCAATGGGCTTCCCCATAGAACTTGCCAACCTGAATTCCTACAGGCTAGATGTGAGAGGCACATTCTGCTGCTTCCTCCCTAACAGTTAAGCTTGCTTCTGAAAGCTCAACCTCCGGGGAGTCTGTTTGGCAGAGATATAGAACACACTTTTCCAAGCCTGTTGGAAGGCCTTTGCAGTGTCATTTCGCATCTAATTTCCCAAACCAAACTGCTTGCAGCTCTAACTCCCTTCTAACTACCACTTCTTCGGTTCAGTGAGATATGCTGGATTCTAAACGGAGACGCTTCTCTGACGCTTTTTCACAGAGATTTTGAAACTGAAATTTCCAAACCCGTTTCCAACGAAGGCGCGAATGGGCTTCCCCATAGAACTTGCCAACCTGAATTCCTACAGGCTAGATATGAGAGGCACATTCTGCTGCTTCCTCCCTTAGAGTTAAACTAGCTTCTGAAAGCTCAACCTCCGGGGAGTTTGTTTGGCAGAGATATAGAACACACTTTTCCAAGCCTGTTGGAAGGCATTTGCAGTTTCATTTCGCGTCTAATTTCCCAAACCAAACTGCTTGCAGCTCTAACTCCCTTCTAACTACCACTTCTTCGGCTCAGTGAGAAATGCTGGATTCTAAACGGAGAAGCTTCTCTGACGCTTTTTCACAGAGATTTTGAAACTGAAATCTCCCATGCCGTTTCCACCATAGGCAGCAATGGGCTTCCCCATAGAACTTGCCAACCTGAATTCCTACAGGCTAGATGTGAGAGGCACATTCTGCTGCTTCCTCCCTAACAGTTAAGCTTGCTTCTGAAAGCTCAACCTCCGGGGACTCTGTTTGGCACAGATATAGAACACACTTTTCCAAGCCTGTTGGAAGGCCTTTGCAGTGTCATTTCGCATCTAATTTCCCAAACCAAACTGCTTGCAGCTCTAACTCCCTTCTAACTACCACTTCTTCGGTTCAGTGAGATATGCTGGATTCTAAACGGAGAAGCTTCTCTGACGCTTTTTCACAGAGATTTTGAAACTGAAATCTCCCATGCCGTTTCCACCATAGGCAGCAATGGGCTTCCCCATAGAACTTGCCAACCTGAATTCCTACAGGCTAGATGTGAGAGGCACATTCTGCTGCTTCCTCCCTTAGAGTTAAACTTGCTTCTGAAAGCTCAACCTCCGGGGAGTTTGTTTGGCAGAGATATAGAACACACTTTTGCAAGCCTGTTGGAAGGCATTTGCAGTTTCATTTCGCGTCTAATTTCCCAAACCAAACTGCTTGCAGCTCTAACTCCCTTCTAACTACCACTTCTTCGGTTCAGTGAGATATGCTGGATTCTAAACGGAGAAGCTTCTCTGACGCTTTTTCACAGAGATTTTGAAACTGAAATTTCCAAACCCGTTTCCAACGAAGGTGACAATGTGCTTCCCCATAGAACTTGCCAACCTGAATTCCTACAGGCTAGATGTGAGAGGCACATTCTGCTGCTTCCTCCCTTAGAGTTAAACTAGCTTCTGAAAGCTCAACCTCCGGGGAGTTTGTTTGGCAGAGATATAGAAGACACTTTTCCAAGCCTGTTGGAAGGCATTTGCAGTTTCATTTCGCGTCTAATTTCCCAAACCAAACTGCTTGCAGCTCTAACTCCCTTCTAACTACCACTTCTTCGGTTCAGTGAGATATGCTGGATTCTAAACGGAGAAGCTTCTCTGACGCTTTTTCACAGAGATTTTGAAACTGAAATCTCCCATGCCGTTTCCACCATAGGCAGCAATGGGCTTCCCCATAGAACGTGCCAACCTGAATTCCTACAGGCTAGATGTGAGAGGCACATTCTGCTGCTTCCTCCCTAACAGTTAAGCTTGCTTCTGAAAGCTCAACCTCCGGGGACTCTGTTTGGCACAGATATAGAACACACTTTTCCAAGCCTGTTGGAAGGCCTTTGCAGTGTCATTTCGCATCTAATTTCCCAAACCAAACTGCTTGAAGCTCTAACTCCCTTCTAACTACCACTTCTTCGGTTCAGTGAGATATGCTGGATTCTAAACGGAGAAGCTTCTCTGACGCTTTTTCACAGAGATTTTGAAACTGAAATCTCCCATGCCGTTTCCACCATAGGCAGCAATGGGCTTCCCCATAGAACTTCCCAACCTGAATTCCTACAGGCTAGATGTGAGAGGCACATTCTGCTGCTTCCTCCCTTAGAGTTAAACTTGCTTCTGAAAGCTCAACCTCCGGGGAGTCTGTTTGGCAGAGATATAGAACACACTTTTCCAAGCCTGTTGGAAGGCATTTGCAGTTTCATTTCGCGTCTAATTTCCCAAACCAAACTGCTTGCAGCTCTAACTCCCTTCTAACTACCACTTCTTCGGTTCAGTGAGATATGCTGGATTCTAAACGGAGAAGCTTCTCTGACGCTTTTTCACAGAGATTTTGAAACTGAAATTTCCAAACCCGTTTCCAACGAAGGCGCCAATGGGCTTCCCCATAGAACTTGCCAACCTGAATTCCTACAGGCTAGATGTGAGAGGCACATTCTGCTGCTTCCTCCCTTACAGTTAAACTAGCTTCTGAAAGCTCAACCTCCGGGGAGTTTGTTTGGCAGAGATATAGAACACACTTTTCCAAGCCTGTTGGAAGGCATTTGCAGTTTCATTTCGCGTCTAATTTCCCAAACCAAACTGCTTGCAGCTCTAACTCCCTTCTAACTACCACTTCTTCGGTTCAGTGAGATATGCTGGATTCTAAACGGAGAAGCTTCTCTGACGCTTTTTCACAGAGATTTTGAAACTGAAATCTCCCATGCCGTTTCCACCATAGGCAGCAATGGGCTTCCCCATAGAACTTGCCAACCTGAATTCCTACAGGCTAGATGTGAGAGGCACATTCTGCTGCTTCCTCCCTAACAGTTAAGCTGGCTTCTGAAAGCTCAACCTCCGGGGACTCTGTTTGGCACAGATATAGAACACACTTTTCCAAGCCTGTTGGAAGGCCTTTGCAGTGTCATTTCGCATCTAATTTCCCAAACCAAACTGCTTGCAGCTCTAACTCCCTTCTAACTACCACTTCTTCGGTTCAGTGAGATATGCTGGATTCTAAACGGAGAAGCTTCTCTGACGCTTTTTCACAGAGATTTTGAAACTGAAATCTCCCATGCCGTTTCCACCATAGGCAGCAATGGGCTTCCCCATAGAACTTGCCAACCTGAATTCCTACAGGCTAGATGTGAGAGGCACATTCTGCTGCTTCCTCCCTTAGAGTTAAACTTGCTTCTGAAAGCTCAACCTCCGGGGAGTTTGTTTGGCAGAGATATAGAACACACTTTTCCAAGCCTGTTGGAAGGCATTTGCAGTTTCATTTCGCGTCTAATTTCCCAAACCAAACTGCTTGCAGCTCTAACTCCCTTCTAACTACCACTTCTTCGGTTCAGTGAGATATGCTGGATTCTAAACGGAGAAGCTTCTCTGACGCTTTTTCACAGAGATTTTGAAACTGAAATCTCCCATTCCGTTTCCACCATAGGCAGCAATGGGCTTCCCCATAGAACTTGCCAACCTGAATTCCTACAGGCTAGATGTGAGAGGCACATTCTGCTGCTTCCTCCCTTAGAGTTAAACTAGCTTCTGAAAGCTCAACCTCCGGGGAGTTTGTTTGGCAGATATATAGAACACACTTTTCCAAGCCTGTTGGAAGGCATTTGCAGTTTCATTTCGCGTCTAATTTCCCAAACCAAACTGCTTGCAGCTCTAACTCCCTTCTAACTACCACTTCTTCGGTTCAGTGAGATATGCTGGATTCTAAACGGAGAAGCTTCTCTGACGCTTTTTCACAGAGATTTTGAAACTGAAATCTCCCATGCCGTTTCCACCATAGGCAGCAATGGGCTTCCCCATAGAACTTGCCAACCTGAATTCCTACAGGCTAGATGTGAGAGGCACATTCTGCTGCTTCCTCCCTTAGAGTTAAACTTGCTTCTGAAAGCTCAACCTCCGGGGAGTTTGTTTGGCAGAGATATAGAACACACTTTTCCAAGCCTGTTGGAAGGCATTTGCAGTTTCATTTCGCGTCTAATTTCCCAAACCAAACTGCTTGCAGCTCTAACTCCCTTCTAACTACCACTTCTTCGGTTCAGTGAGATATGCTGGATTCTAAACGGAGAAGCTTCTCTGACGCTTTTTCACAGAGATTTTGAAACTGAAATTTCCAAACCCGTTTCCAACGAAGGTGACAATGTGCTTCCCCATAGAACTTGCCAACCTGAATTCCTACAGGCTAGATGTGAGAGGCACATTCTGCTGCTTCCTCCCTTAGAGTTAAACTAGCTTCTGAAAGCTCAACCTCCGGGGAGTTTGTTTGGCAGAGATATAGAAGACACTTTTCCAAGCCTGTTGGAAGGCATTTGCAGTTTCATTTCGCGTCTAATTTCCCAAACCAAACTGCTTGCAGCTCTAACTCCCTTCTAACTACCACTTCTTCGGTTCAGTGAGATATGCTGGATTCTAAACGGAGAAGCTTCTCTGACGCTTTTTCACAGAGATTTTGAAACTGAAATCTCCCATGCCGTTTCCACCATAGGCAGCAATGGGCTTCCCCATAGAACGTGCCAACCTGAATTCCTACAGGCTAGATGTGAGAGGCACATTCTGCTGCTTCCTCCCTAACAGTTAAGCTTGCTTCTGAAAGCTCAACCTCCGGGGACTCTGTTTGGCACAGATATAGAACACACTTTTCCAAGCCTGTTGGAAGGCCTTTGCAGTGTCATTTCGCATCTAATTTCCCAAACCAAACTGCTTGAAGCTCTAACTCCCTTCTAACTACCACTTCTTCGGTTCAGTGAGATATGCTGGATTCTAAACGGAGAAGCTTGTCTGACGCTTTTTCACAGAGATTTTGAAACTGAAATCTCCCATGCCGTTTCCACCATAGGCAGCAATGGGCTTCCCCATAGAACTTGCCAACCTGAATTCCTAGAGGCTAGATGTGAGAGGCACATTCTGCTGCTTCCTCCCTTAGAGTTAAACTTGCTTCTGAAAGCTCAACCTCCGGGGAGTCTGTTTGGCAGAGATATAGAACACACTTTTCCAAGCCTGTTGGAAGGCATTTGCAGTTTCATTTCGCGTCTAATTTCCCAAACCAAACTGCTTGCAGCTCTAACTGCCTTCTAAATACCACTTCTTCGGTTCAGTGAGATATGCTGGATTCTAAACGGAGAAGCTTCTCTGACGCTTTTTCACAGAGATTTTGAAACTGAAATCTCCCATGCCGTTTCCACCATAGGCAGCAATGGGCTTCCCCATAGAACTTGCCAACCTGAATTCCTACAGGCTAGATGTGAGAGGCACATTCTGCTGCTTCCTCCCTTAGAGTTAAACTAGCTTCTGAAAGCTCAACCTCCGGGGAGTGTGTTTGGCAGAGATATAGAACACACTTTTCCAAGCCTGTTGGAAGGCATTTGCAGTTTCATTTCGCGTCTAATTTCCCAAACCAAACTGCTTGCAGCTCTAACTCCCTTCTAACTACCACTTCTTCGGTTCAGTGAGATATGCTGGATTCTAAACGGAGAAGCTTCTCTGACGCTTTTTCACAGAGATTTTGAAACTGAAATCTCCCATGCCGTTTCCACCATAGGCAGCAATGGGCTTCCCCATAGAACTTGCCAACCTGAATTCCTACAGGCTAGATGTGAGAGGCACATTCTGCTGCTTCCTCCCTTAGAGTTAAACTTGCTTCTGAAAGCTCAACCTCCGGGGAGTTTGTTTGGCAGAGATATAAAACACGTTTTTCCAAGCCTGTTGGAAGGCATTTGCAGTTTCATTTCGCGTCTAATTTCCCAAACCAAACTGCTTGCAGCTCTAACTCCCTTCTAACTACCACTTCTTCGGTTCAGTGAGATATGCTGGATTCTAAACGGAGAAGCTTCTCTGACGCTTTTTCACAGAGATTTTGAAACTGAAATTTCCAAACCCGTTTCCAACGAAGGCGCCAATGGGCTTCCCCATAGAACTTGCCAACCTGAATTCCTACAGGCTAGATGTGAGAGGCACATTCTGCTGCTTCCTCCCTTAGAGTTAAACTAGCTTCTGAAAGCTCAACCTCCGGGGAGTCTGTTTGGCAGAGATATAGAACACACTTTTCCAAGCCTGTTGGAAGGCATTTGCAGTTTCATTTCGCGTCTAATTTCCCAAACCAAACTGCTTGCAGCTCTAACTGCCTTCTAACTACCACTTCTTCGGTTCAGTGAGATATGCTGGATTCTAAACGGAGAAGCTTCTCTGACGCTTTTTCACAGAGATTTTGAAACTGAAATCTCCCATGCCGTTTCCACCATAGGCAGCAATGGGCTTCCCCATAGAACTTGCCAACCTGAATTCCTACAGGCTAGATGTGAGAGGCACATTCTGCTGCTTCCTCCCTAACAGTTAAGCTTGCTTCTGAAAGCTCAACCTCCGGGGAGTCTGTTTGGCAGAGATATAGAACACACTTTTCCAAGCCTGTTGGAAGGCCTTTGCAGTGTCATTTCTCATCTAATTTCCCAAACCAAACTGCTTGCAGCTCTAACTCCCTTCTAACTACCACTTCTTCGGTTCAGTGAGATATGCTGGATTCTAAACGGAGAAGCTTCTCTGACGCTTTTTCACAGAGATTTTGAAACTGAAATCTCCCATGCCGTTTCCACCATAGGCAGCAATGGGCTTCCCCATAGAACTTGCCAACCTGAATTCCTACAGGCTAGATGTGAGAGGCACATTCTGCTGCTTCCTCCCTTAGAGTTAAACTTGCTTCTGAAAGCTCAACCTCCGGGGAGTTTGTTTGGCAGAGATATAGAACACACTTTTCCAAGCCTGTTGGAAGGCATTTGCAGTTTCATTTCGCGTCTAATTTCCCAAACCAAACTGCTTGCAGCTCTAACTCCCTTCTAACTACCACTTCTTCGGTTCAGTGAGATATGCTGGATTCTAAACGGAGAAGCTTCTCTGACGCTTTTTCATAGAGATTTTGAAACTGAAATTTCCAAACCCGTTTCCAACGAAGGCGCCAATGGGCTTCCCCATAGAACTTGCCAACCTGAATTCCTACAGGCTAGATGTGAGAGGCACATTCTGCTGCTTCCTCCCTTAGAGTTAAACTAGCTTCTGAAAGCTCAACCTCCGGGGAGTTTGTTTGGCAGAGATATAGAACACACTTTTCCAAGCCTGTTGGAAGGCATTTGCAGTTTCATTTCGCGTCTAATTTCCCAAACCAAACTGCTTGCAGCTCTAACTGCCTTCTAACTACCACTTCTTCGGTTCAGTGAGATATGCTGGATTCTAAACGGAGAAGCTTCTCTGACGCTTTTTCACAGAGATTTCAAAACTGAAATCTCCCATGCTGTTTCCACCATAGCCAGCAATGGGCTTCCCCATAGAACTTGCCAACCTGAATTCCTACAGGCTAGATGTGAGAGGCACATTCTGCTGCTTCCTCCCTTAGAGTTAAACTAGCTTCTGAAAGCTCAACCTCCAGGGAGTCTGTTTGGCAGAGATATAGAACACACTTTTCCAAGCCTGTTGGAAGGCATTTGCAGTTTCATTTCGCGTCTAATTTCCCAAACCAAACTGCTTGCAGCTCTAACTGCCTTCTAACTACCACTTCTTCGGTTCACTGAGATATGCTGGATTCTAAACGGAGAAGCTTCTCTGACGCTTTTTCACAGAGATTTTGAAACTGAAATCTCCCATGCCGTTTCCACCATAGGCAGCAATGGGCTTCCCCATAGAACTTGCCAACCTGAATTCCTACAGGCTAGATGTGAGAGGCACATTCTGCTGCTTCCTCCCTAACAGTTAAGCTTGCTTCTGAAAGCTCAACCTCCGGGGACTCTGTTTGGCACAGATATAGAACACACTTTTCCAAGCCTGTTGGAAGGCCTTTGCAGTGTCATTGCGCATCTAATTTCCCAAACCAAACTGCTTGCAGCTCTAACTCCCTTCTAACTACCACTTCTTCGGTTCAGTGAGATATGCTGGATTCTAAACGGAGAAGCTTCTCTGACGCTTTTTCACAGAGATTTTGAAACTGAAATTTCCAAACCCGTTTCCAACGAAGGCGCCAATGGGCTTCCCCATAGAACTTGCCAACCTGAATTCCTACAGGCTAGATGTGAGAGGCACATTCTGCTGCTTCCTCCCTAACAGTTAAGCTTGCTTCTGAAAGCTCAACCTCCGGGGACTCTGTTTGGCACAGATATAGAACACACTTTTCCAAGCCTGTTGGAAGGCCTTTGCAGTGTCATTTCGCATCTAATTTCCCAAACCAAACTGCTTGCAGCTCTAACTCCCTTCTAACTACCACTTCTTCGGTTCAGTGAGATATGCTGGATTCTAAACGGAGAAGCTTCTCTGACGCTTTTTCACAGAGATTTTGAAACTGAAATCTCCCATGCCGTTTCCACCATAGGCAGCAATGGGCTTCCCCATAGAACTTGCCAACCTGAATTCCTACAGGCTAGATGTGAGAGGCACATTCTGCTGCTTCCTCCCTAAGAGTTAAGCTTGCTTCTGAAAGCTCAACCTCCGGGGAGTCTGTTTGGCAGAGATATAGAACACACTTTTCCAAGCCTGTTGGAAGGCCTTTGCAGTGTCATTTCGCATCTAATTTCCCAAACCAAACTGCTTGCAGCTCTAACTCCCTTCTAACTACCACTTCTTCGGTTCAGTGAGATATGCTGGATTCTAAACGGAGAAGCTTCTCTGACGCTTTTTCACAGAGATTTTGAAACTGAAATCTCCCATGCTGTTTCCACCATAGGCAGCAATGGGCTTCCCCATAGAACTTGTTAACCTGAATTCCTACAGGCTAGATGTGAGAGGCACATTCTGCTGCTTCCTCCCTTAGAGTTAAACTAGCTTCTGAAAGCTCAACCTCCGGGGAGTCTGTTTGGCAGAGATATAGAACACACTTTTCCAAGCCTGTTGGAAGGCATTTGCAGTTTCATTTCGCGTCTAATTTCCCAAACCAAACTGCTTGCAGCTCTAACTCCCTTCTAACTACCACTTCTTCGGTTCAGTGAGATATGCTGGATTCTAAACGGAGAAGCTTCTCTGACGCTTTTTCACAGAGATTTTGAAACTGAAATCTCCCATGCCGTTTCCACCATAGGCAGCAATGGGCTTCCCCATAGAACTTGCCAACCTGAATTCCTACAGGCTAGATGTGAGAGGCACATTCTGCTGCTTCCTCCCTAACAGTTAAGCTTGCTTCTGAAAGCTCAACCTCCGGGGACTCTGTTTGGCACAGATATAGAACACACTTTTCCAAGCCTGTTGGAAGGCCTTTGCAGTGTCATTTCGCATCTAATTTCCCAAACCAAACTGCTTGCAGCTCTAACTCCCTTCTAACTACCACTTCTTCGGTTCAGTGAGATATGCTGGATTCTAAACGGAGAAGCTTCTCTGACGCTTTTTCACAGAGATTTTGAAACTGAAATCTCCCATGCCGTTTCCACCATAGGCAGCAATGGGCTTCCCCATAGAACTTGCCAACATGAATTCCTACAGGCTAGATGTGAGAGGCACATTCCGCTGCTTCCTCCCTTAGAGTTAAACTAGCTTCTGAAAGCTCAACCTCCGGGGAGTCTGTTTGGCAGAGATATAGAACACACTTTTCCAAGCCTGTTGGAAGGCATTTGCAGTTTCATTTCGCGTCTAATTTCCCAAACCAAACTGCTTGCAGCTCTAACTGCCTTCTAACTACCACTTCTTCGGTTCAGTGAGATATGCTGGATTCTAAACGGAGAAGCTTCTCTGACGCTTTTTCACAGAGATTTTGAAACTGAAATCTCCCATGCTGTTTCCACCATAGGCAGCAATGGGCTTCCCCATAGAACTTGCCAACCTGAATTCCTACAGGCTAGATGTGAGAGGCACATTCTGCTGCTTCCTCCCTTAGAGTTAAACTAGCTTCTGAAAGCTCAACCTCCAGGGAGTCTGTTTGGCAGAGATATAGAACACACTTTTCCAAGCCTGTTGGAAGGCATTTGCAGTTTCATTTCGCGTCTAATTTCCCAAACCAAACTGCTTGCAGCTCTAACTGCCTTCTAACTACCACTTCTTCGGTTCAGTGAGATATGCTGGATTCTAAACGGAGAAGCTTCTCTGACGCTTTTTCACAGAGATTTTGAAACTGAAATCTCCCATGCCGTTTCCACCATAGGCAGCAATGGGCTTCCCCATAGAACTTGCCAACCTGAATTCCTACAGGCTAGATGTGAGAGGCACATTCTGCTGCTTCCTCCCTAACAGTTAAGCTTGCTTCTGAAAGCTCAACCTCCGGGGAGTCTGTTTGGCAGAGATATAGAACACACTTTTCCAAGCCTGTTGGAAGGCCTTTGCAGTGTCATTTCTCATCTAATTTCCCAAACCAAACTGCTTGCAGCTCTAACTCCCTTCTAACTACCACTTCTTCGGTTCAGTGAGATATGCTGGATTCTAAACGGAGAAGCTTCTCTGACGCTTTTTCACAGAGATTTTGAAACTGAAATCTCCCATGCCGTTTCCACCATAGGCAGCAAAGGGCTTCCCCATAGAACTTGCCAACCTGAATTCCTACAGGCTAGATGTGAGAGGCACATTCTGCTGCTTCCTCCCTTAGAGTTAAACTTGCTTCTGAAAGCTCAACCTCCGGGGAGTTTGTTTGGCAGAGATATAGAACACACTTTTCCAAGCCTGTTGGAAGGCATTTGCAGTTTCATTTCGCGTCTAATTTCCCAAACCAAACTGCTTGCAGCTCTAACTCCCTTCTAACTACCACTTCTTCGGTTCAGTGAGATATGCTGGATTCTAAACGGAGAAGCTTCTCTGACGCTTTTTCATAGAGATTTTGAAACTGAAATTTCCAAACCCGTTTCCAACGAAGGCGCCAATGGGCTTCCCCATAGAACTTGCCAACCTGAATTCCTACAGGCTAGATGTGAGAGGCACATTCTGCTGCTTCCTCCCTTAGAGTTAAACTAGCTTCTGAAAGCTCAACCTCCGGGGAGTTTGTTTGGCAGAGATATAGAACACACTTTTCCAAGCCTGTTGGAAGGCATTTGCAGTTTCATTTCGCGTCTAATTTCCCAAACCAAACTGCTTGCAGCTCTAACTCCCTTCTAACTACCACTTCTTCGGTTCAGTGAGATATGCTGGATTCTAAACGGAGAAGCTTCTCTGACCCTTTTTCACAGAGATTTTGAAACTGAAATCTCCCATTCCGTTTCCACCATAGGCAGCAATGGGCTTCCCCATAGAACTTGCCAACCTGAATTCCTACAGGCTAGATGTGAGAGGCACATTCTGCTGCTTCCTCCCTTAGAGTTAAACTAGCTTCTGAAAGCTCAACCTCCGGGGAGTCTGTTTGGCAGAGATATAGAACACACTTTTCCAAGCCTGTTGGAAGGCATTTGCAGTTTCATTTCGCGTCTAATTTCCCAAACCAAACTGCTTGCAGCTCTAACTCCCTTCTAACTACCACTTCTTCGGTTCAGTGAGATATGCTGGATTCTAAACGGAGAAGCTTCTCTGACGCTTTTTCACAGAGATTTTGAAACTGAAATCTCCCATGCCGTTTCCACCATAGGCAGCAATGGGCTTCCCCATAGAACTTGCCAACCTGAATTCCTACAGGCTAGATGTGAGAGGCACATTCTGCTGCTTCCTCCCTAACAGTTAAGCTTGCTTCTGAAAGCTCAACCTCCGGGGACTCTGTTTGGCACAGATATAGAACACACTTTTCCAAGCCTGTTGGAAGGCCTTTGCAGTGTCATTTCGCATCTAATTTCCCAAACCAAACTGCTTGCAGCTCTAACTCCCTTCTAACTACCACTTCTTCGGTTCAGTGAGATATGCTGGATTCTAAACGGAGAAGCTTCTCTGACGCTTTTTCACAGAGATTTTGAAACTGAAATCTCCCATGCCGTTTCCACCATAGGCAGCAATGGGCTTCCCCATAGAACTTGCCAACATGAATTCCTACAGGCTAGATGTGAGAGGCACATTCCGCTGCTTCCTCCCTTAGAGTTAAACTAGCTTCTGAAAGCTCAACCTCCGGGGAGTCTGTTTGGCAGAGATATAGAACACACTTTTCCAAGCCTGTTGGAAGGCATTTGCAGTTTCATTTCGCGTCTAATTTCCCAAACCAAACTGCTTGCAGCTCTAACTGCCTTCTAACTACCACTTCTTCGGTTCAGTGAGATATGCTGGATTCTAAACGGAGAAGCTTCTCTGACGCTTTTTCACAGAGATTTTGAAACTGAAATCTCCCATGCTGTTTCCACCATAGGCAGCAATGGGCTTCCCCATAGAACTTGCCAACCTGAATTCCTACAGGCTAGATGTGAGAGGCACATTCTGCTGCTTCCTCCCTTAGAGTTAAACTAGCTTCTGAAAGCTCAACCTCCAGGGAGTCTGTTTGGCAGAGATATAGAACACACTTTTCCAAGCCTGTTGGAAGGCATTTGCAGTTTCATTTCGCGTCTAATTTCCCAAACCAAACTGCTTGCAGCTCTAACTGCCTTCTAACTACCACTTCTTCGGTTCAGTGAGATATGCTGGATTCTAAACGGAGAAGCTTCTCTGACGCTTTTTCACAGAGATTTTGAAACTGAAATCTCCCATGCCGTTTCCACCATAGGCAGCAATGGGCTTCCCCATAGAACTTGCCAACCTGAATTCCTACAGGCTAGATGTGAGAGGCACATTCTGCTGCTTCCTCCCTAACAGTTAAGCTTGCTTCTGAAAGCTCAACCTCCGGGGAGTCTGTTTGGCAGAGATATAGAACACACTTTTCCAAGCCTGTTGGAAGGCCTTTGCAGTGTCATTTCTCATCTAATTTCCCAAACCAAACTGCTTGCAGCTCTAACTCCCTTCTAACTACCACTTCTTCGGTTCAGTGAGATATGCTGGATTCTAAACGGAGAAGCTTCTCTGACGCTTTTTCACAGAGATTTTGAAACTGAAATCTCCCATGCCGTTTCCACCATAGGCAGCAAAGGGCTTCCCCATAGAACTTGCCAACCTGAATTCCTACAGGCTAGATGTGAGAGGCACATTCTGCTGCTTCCTCCCTTAGAGTTAAACTTGCTTCTGAAAGCTCAACCTCCGGGGAGTTTGTTTGGCAGAGATATAGAACACACTTTTCCAAGCCTGTTGGAAGGCATTTGCAGTTTCATTTCGCGTCTAATTTCCCAAACCAAACTGCTTGCAGCTCTAACTCCCTTCTAACTACCACTTCTTCGGTTCAGTGAGATATGCTGGATTCTAAACGGAGAAGCTTCTCTGACGCTTTTTCATAGAGATTTTGAAACTGAAATTTCCAAACCCGTTTCCAACGAAGGCGCCAATGGGCTTCCCCATAGAACTTGCCAACCTGAATTCCTACAGGCTAGATGTGAGAGGCACATTCTGCTGCTTCCTCCCTTAGAGTTAAACTAGCTTCTGAAAGCTCAACCTCCGGGGAGTTTGTTTGGCAGAGATATAGAACACACTTTTCCAAGCCTGTTGGAAGGCATTTGCAGTTTCATTTCGCGTCTAATTTCCCAAACCAAACTGCTTGCAGCTCTAACTCCCTTCTAACTACCACTTCTTCGGTTCAGTGAGATATGCTGGATTCTAAACGGAGAAGCTTCTCTGACCCTTTTTCACAGAGATTTTGAAACTGAAATCTCCCATTCCGTTTCCACCATAGGCAGCAATGGGCTTCCCCATAGAACTTGCCAACCTGAATTCCTACAGGCTAGATGTGAGAGGCACATTCTGCTGCTTCCTCCCTTAGAGTTAAACTAGCTTCTGAAAGCTCAACCTCCGGGGAGTTTGTTTGGCAGAGATATAGAACACACTTTTCCAAGCCTGTTGGAAGGCATTTGCAGTTTCATTTCGCGTCTAATTTCCCAAACCAAACTGCTTGCAGCTCTAACTCCCTTCTAACTACCACTTCTTCGGTTCAGTGAGATATGCTGGATTCTAAACGGAGAAGCTTCTCTGACGCTTTTTCACAGAGATTTTGAAACTGAAATCTCCCATGCCGTTTCCACCATAGGCAGCAATGGGCTTCCCCATAGAACTTGCCAACATGAATTCCTACAGGCTAGATGTGAGAGGCACATTCTGCTGCTTCCTCCCTAACAGTTAAGCTTGCTTCTGAAAGCTCAACCTCCGGGGACTCTGTTTGGCACAGATATAGAACACACTTTTCCAAGCCTGTTGGAAGGCCTTTGCAGTGTCATTTCGCATCTAATTTCCCAAACCAAACTGCTTGCAGCTCTAACTCCCTTCTAACTACCACTTCTTCGGTTCAGTGAGATATGCTGGATTCTAAACGGAGAAGCTTCTCTGACGCTTTTTCACAGAGATTTTGAAACTGAAATCTCCCATGCCGTTTCCACCATAGGCAGCAATGGGCTTCCCCATAGAACTTGCCAACCTGAATTCCTACAGGCTAGATGTGAGAGGCACATTCTGCTGCTTCCTCCCTTAGAGTTAAACTTGCTTCTGAAAGCTCAACCTCCGGGGAGTCTGTTTGGCAGAGATATAGAACACACTTTTCCAAGCCTGTTGGAAGGCATTTGCAGTTTCATTTCGCGTCTAATTTCCCAAACCAAACTGCTTGCAGCTCTAACTCCCTTCTAACTACCACTTCTTCGGTTCAGTGAGATATGCTGGATTCTAAAAGGAGAAGCTTCTCTGACGCTTTTTCACAGAGATTTTGAAACTGAAATTTCCAAACCCGTTTCCAACGAAGGCGCCAATGGGCTTCCCCATAGAAATTGCCAACCTGAATTCCTACAGGCTAGATGTGAGAGGCACATTCTGCTGCTTCCTCCCTTAGAGTTAAACTAGCTTCTGAAAGCTCAACCTCCAGGGAGTTTGTTTGGCAGAGATATAGAACACAATTTTCCAAGCCTGTTGGAGGGCATTTGCAGTTTCATTTCGCGTCTAATTTCCCAAACCAAACTGCTTGCAGCTCTAACTCCCTTCTAACTACCACTTCTTCGGTTCAGTGAGATATGCTGGATTCTAAACGGAGAAGCTTCTCTGACGCTTTTTCACAGAGATTTTGAAACTGAAATCTCCCATGCCGTTTCCACCATAGGCAGCAATGGGCTTCCCCATAGAACTTGCCAACCTGAATTCCTACAGGCTAGATGTGAGAGGCACATTCTGCTGCTTCCTCCCTTAGAGTTAAACTTGCTTCTGAAAGCTCAACCTCCGGGGATTTTGTTTGGCAGAGATATAGAACACACTTTTCCAAGCCTGTTGGAAGGCATTTGCAGTTTCATTTCGCGTCTAATTTCCCAAACCAAACTGCTTGCAGCTCTAACTCCCTTCTAACTACCACTTCTTCGGTTCAGTGAGATATGCTGGATTCTAAACGGAGAAGCTTCTCTGACGCTTTTTCACAGAGATTTTGAAACTGAAATTTCCAAACCCGTTTCCAACGAAGGCGCCAATGTGCTGCCCCATAGAACTTGCCAACCTGAATTCCTACAGGCTAGATGTGAGAGGCACATTCTGCTGCTTCCTCCCTTAGAGTTAAACTAGCTTCTGAAAGCTCAACCTCCGGGGAGTTTGTTTGGCAGAGATATAGAACACACTTTTCCAAGCCTGTTGGAAGGCATTTGCAGTTTCATTTCGCGTCTAATTTCCCAAACCAAACTGCTTGCAGCTCTAACTGCCTTCTAACTACCACTTCTTCGGTTCAGTGAGATATGCTGGATTCTAAACGGAGAAGCTTCTCTGACGCTTTTTCACAGAGATTTTGAAACTGAAATCTCCCATGCCGTTTCCACCATAGGCAGCAATGGGCTTCCCCATAGAACTTGCCAACCTGAATTCCTACAGGCTAGATGTGAGAGGCACATTCTGCTGCTTCCTCCCTAAGAGTTAAGCTTGCTTCTGAAAGCTCAACCTCCGGGGAGTCTGTTTGGCAGAGATATAGAACACACTTTTCCAAGCCTGTTGGAAGGCCTTTGCAGTGTCATTTCGCATCTAATTTCCCAAACCAAACTGCTTGCAGCTCTAACTCCCTTCTAACTACCACTTCTTCGGTTCAGTGAGATATGCTGGATTCTAAACGGAGAAGCTTCTCTGACGCTTTTTCACAGAGATTTTGAAACTGAAATTTCCAAACCCGTTTCCAACGAAGGCGCCAATGGGCTTCCCCATAGAACTTGCCAACCTGAATTCCTACAGGCTAGATATCAGAGGCACATTCTGCTGCTTCCTCCCTTAGAGTTAAACTAGCTTCTGAAAGCTCAACCTCCGGGGAGTTTGTTTGGCAGAGATATAGAACACACTTTTCCAAGCCTGTTGGAAGGCATTTGCAGTTTCATTTCGCGTCTAATTTCCCAAACCAAACTGCTTGCAGCTCTAACTCCCTTCTAACTACCACTTCTTCGGTTCAGTGAGATATGCTGGATTCTAAACGGAGAAGCTTCTCTGACGCTTTTTCACAGAGATTTTGAAACTGAAATCTCCCATGCCGTTTCCACCATAGGCAGCAATGGGCTTCCCCATAGAACTTGCCAACCTGAATTCCTACAGGCTAGATGTGAGAGGCACATTCTGCTGCTTCCTCCCTAACAGTTAAGCTTGCTTCTGAAAGCTCAACCTCCGGGGACTCTGTTTGGCACAGATATAGAACACACTTTTCCCAGCCTGTTGGAAGGCCTTTCAGTGTCATTTCACATCTAATTTCCCAAACCAAACTGCTTGCAGCTCTAACTCCCTTCTAACTACCACTTCTTCGGTTCAGTGAGATATGCTGGATTCTAAACGGAGAAGCTTCTCTGACGCTTTTTCACAGAGATTTTGAAACTGAAATCTCCCATGCCGTTTCCACCATAGGCAGCAATGGGCTTCCCCATAGAACTTGCCAACCTGAATTCCTACAGGCTAGATGTGAGAGGCACATTCTGCTGCTTCCTCCCTTAGAGTTAAACTTGCTTCTGAAAGCTCAACCTCCGGGGAGTTTGTTTGGCAGAGATATAGAACACACTTTTCCAAGCCTGTTGGAAGGCATTTGCAGTTTCATTTCGCGTCTAATTTCCCAAACCAAACTGCTTGCAGCTCTAACTCCCTTCTAACTACCACTTCTTCGGTTCAGTGAGATATGCTGGATTCTAAACGGAGAAGCTTCTCTGACGCTTTTTCATAGAGATTTTGAAACTGAAATTTCCAAACCCGTTTCCAACGAAGGCGCCAATGGGCTTCCCCATAGAACTTGCCAACCTGAATTCCTACAGGCTAGATGTGAGAGGCACATTCTGCTGCTTCCTCCCTTAGAGTTAAACTAGCTTCTGAAAGCTCAACCTCCGGGGAGTTTGTTTGGCAGAGATATAGAACACACTTTTCCAAGCCTGTTGGAAGGCATTTGCAGTTTCATTTCGCGTCTAATTTCCCAAACCAAACTGCTTGCAGCTCTAACTGCCTTCTAACTACCACTTCTTCGGTTCAGTGAGATATGCTGGATTCTAAACGGAGAAGCTTCTCTGACGCTTTTTCACAGAGATTTCAAAACTGAAATCTCCCATGCTGTTTCCACCATAGCCAGCAATGGGCTTCCCCATAGAACTTGCCAACCTGAATTCCTACAGGCTAGATGTGAGAGGCACATTCTGCTGCTTCCTCCCTTAGAGTTAAACTAGCTTCTGAAAGCTCAACCTCCAGGGAGTCTGTTTGGCAGAGATATAGAACACACTTTTCCAAGCCTGTTGGAAGGCATTTGCAGTTTCATTTCGCGTCTAATTTCCCAAACCAAACTGCTTGCAGCTCTAACTGCCTTCTAACTACCACTTCTTCGGTTCAGTGAGATATGCTGGATTCTAAACGGAGAAGCTTCTCTGACGCTTTTTCACAGAGATTTTGAAACTGAAATCTCCCATGCCGTTTCCACCATAGGCAGCAATGGGCTTCCCCATAGAACTTGCCAACCTGAATTCCTACAGGCTAGATGTGAGAGGCACATTCTGCTGCTTCCTCCCTAACAGTTAAGCTTGCTTCTGAAAGCTCAACCTCCGGGGACTCTGTTTGGCACAGATATAGAACACACTTTTCCAAGCCTGTTGGAAGGCCTTTGCAGTGTCATTTCGCATCTAATTTCCCAAACCAAACTGCTTGCAGCTCTAACTCCCTTCTAACTACCACTTCTTCGGTTCAGTGAGATATGCTGGATTCTAAACGGAGAAGCTTCTCTGACGCTTTTTCACAGAGATTTTGAAACTGAAATTTCCAAACCCGTTTCCAACGAAGGCGCCAATGGGCTTCCCCATAGAACTTGCCAACCTGAATTCCTACAGGCTAGATGTGAGAGGCACATTCTGCTGCTTCCTCCCTAACAGTTAAGCTTGCTTCTGAAAGCTCAACCTCCGGGGACTCTGTTTGGCACAGATATAGAACACACTTTTCCAAACCTGTTGGAAGGCCTTTGCAGTGTCATTTCGCATCTAATTTCCCAAACCAAACTGCTTGCAGCTCTAACTCCCTTCTAACTACCACTTCTTCGGTTCAGTGAGATATGCTGGATTCTAAACGGAGAAGCTTCTCTGACGCTTTTTCACAGAGATTTTGAAACTGAAATCTCCCATGCCGTTTCCACCATAGGCAGCAATGGGCTTCCCCATAGAACTTGCCAACCTGAATTCCTACAGGCTAGATGTGAGAGGCACATTCTGCTGCTTCCTCCCTAAGAGTTAAGCTTGCTTCTGAAAGCTCAACCTCCGGGGAGTCTGTTTGGCAGAGATATAGAACACACTTTTCCAAGCCTGTTGGAAGGCCTTTGCAGTGTCATTTCGTATCTAATTTCCCAAACCAAACTGCTTGCAGCTCTAACTCCCTTCTAACTACCACTTCTTCGG
Source organism: Cynocephalus volans (assembly GCF_027409185.1). NCBI lineage: Eukaryota > Metazoa > Chordata > Mammalia > Dermoptera > Cynocephalidae > Cynocephalus > Cynocephalus volans. Next base: position 16,605 of record NW_026902436.1, on the reverse strand, counting down.
TTCAGTGAGATATGCTGGATTCTAAACGGAGAAGCTTCTCTGACGCTTTTTCACAGAGATTTTGAAACTGAAATCTCCCATGCTGTTTCCACCATAGGCAGCAATGGGCTTCCCCATAGAACTTGTTAACCTGAATTCCTACAGGCTAGATGTGAGAGGCACATTCTGCTGCTTCCTCCCTTAGAGTTAAACTAGCTTCTGAAAGCTCAACCTCCGGGGAGTCTGTTTGGCAGAGATATAGAACACACTTTTCCAAGCCTGTTGGAAGGCATTTGCAGTTTCATTTCGCGTCTAATTTCCCAAACCAAACTGCTTGCAGCTCTAACTCCCTTCTAACTACCACTTCTTCGGTTCAGTGAGATATGCTGGATTCTAAACGGAGAAGCTTCTCTGACGCTTTTTCACAGAGATTTTGAAACTGAAATCTCCCATGCCGTTTCCACCATAGGCAGCAATGGGCTTCCCCATAGAACTTGCCAACCTGAATTCCTACAGGCTAGATGTGAGAGGCACATTCTGCTGCTTCCTCCCTAACAGTTAAGCTTGCTTCTGAAAGCTCCACCTCCGGGGACTCTGTTTGCCACAGATATAGAACACACTTTTCCAAGCCTGTTGGAAGGCCTTTGCAGTGTCATTTCGCATCTAATTTCCCAAACCAAACTGCTTGCAGCTCTAACTCCCTTCTAACTACCACTTCTTCGGTTCAGTGAGATATGCTGGATTCTAAACGGAGAAGCTTCTCTGACGCTTTTTCACAGAGATTTTGAAACTGAAATCTCCCATGCCGTTTCCACCATAGGCAGCAATGGGCTTCCCCATAGAACTTGCCAACATGAATTCCTACAGGCTAGATGTGAGAGGCACATTCCGCTGCTTCCTCCCTTAGAGTTAAACTAGCTTCTGAAAGCTCAACCTCCGGGGAGTCTGTTTGGCAGAGATATAGAACACACTTTTCCAAGCCTGTTGGAAGGCATTTGCAGTTTCATTTCGCGTCTAATTTCCCAAACCAAACTGCTTGCAGCTCTAACTGCCTTCTAACTACCACTTCTTCGGTTCAGTGAGATATGCTGGATTCTAAACGGAGAAGCTTCTCTGACGCTTTTTCACAGAGATTTTGAAACTGAAATCTCCCATGCTGTTTCCACCATAGGCAGCAATGGGCTTCCCCATAGAACTTGCCAACCTGAATTCCTACAGGCTAGATGTGAGAGGCACATTCTGCTGCTTCCTCCCTTAGAGTTAAACTAGCTTCTGAAAGCTCAACCTCCAGGGAGTCTGTTTGGCAGAGATATAGAACACACTTTTCCAAGCCTGTTGGAAGGCATTTGCAGTTTCATTTCGCGTCTAATTTCCCAAACCAAACTGCTTGCAGCTCTAACTGCCTTCTAACTACCACTTCTTCGGTTCAGTGAGATATGCTGGATTCTAAACGGAGAAGCTTCTCTGACGCTTTTTCACAGAGATTTTGAAACTGAAATCTCCCATGCCGTTTCCACCATAGGCAGCAATGGGCTTCCCCATAGAACTTGCCAACCTGAATTCCTACAGGCTAGATGTGAGAGGCACATTCTGCTGCTTCCTCCCTAACAGTTAAGCTTGCTTCTGAAAGCTCAACCTCCGGGGACTCTGTTTGGCACAGATATAGAACACACTTTTCCAAGCCTGTTGGAAGGCCTTTGCAGTGTCATTTCTCATCTAATTTCCCAAACCAAACTGCTTGCAGCTCTAACTCCCTTCTAACTACCACTTCTTCGGTTCAGTGAGATATGCTGGATTCTAAACGGAGAAGCTTCTCTGACGCTTTTTCACAGAGATTTTGAAACTGAAATCTCCCATGCCGTTTCCACCATAGGCAGCAAAGGGCTTCCCCATAGAACTTGCCAACCTGAATTCCTACAGGCTAGATGTGAGAGGCACATTCTGCTGCTTCCTCCCTTAGAGTTAAACTTGCTTCTGAAAGCTCAACCTCCGGGGAGTTTGTTTGGCAGAGATATAGAACACACTTTTCCAAGCCTGTTGGAAGGCATTTGCAGTTTCATTTCGCGTCTAATTTCCCAAACCAAACTGCTTGCAGCTCTAACTCCCTTCTAACTACCACTTCTTCGGTTCAGTGAGATATGCTGGATTCTAAACGGAGAAGCTTCTCTGACGCTTTTTCATAGAGATTTTGAAACTGAAATTTCCAAACCCGTTTCCAACGAAGGCGCCAATGGGCTTCCCCATAGAACTTGCCAACCTGAATTCCTACAGGCTAGATGTGAGAGGCACATTCTGCTGCTTCCTCCCTTAGAGTTAAACTAGCTTCTGAAAGCTCAACCTCCGGGGAGTTTGTTTGGCAGAGATATAGAACACACTTTTCCAAGCCTGTTGGAAGGCATTTGCAGTTTCATTTCGCGTCTAATTTCCCAAACCAAACTGCTTGCAGCTCTAACTCCCTTCTAACTACCACTTCTTCGGTTCAGTGAGATATGCTGGATTCTAAACGGAGAAGCTTCTCTGACGCTTTTTCACAGAGATTTTGAAACTGAAATCTCCCATTCCGTTTCCACCATAGGCAGCAATGGGCTTCCCCATAGAACTTGCCAACCTGAATTCCTACAGGCTAGATGTGAGAGGCACATTCTGCTGCTTCCTCCCTTAGAGTTAAACTAGCTTCTGAAAGCTCAACCTCCGGGGAGTTTGTTTGGCAGAGATATAGAACACACTTTTCCAAGCCTGTTGGAAGGCATTTGCAGTTTCATTTCGCGTCTAATTTCCCAAACCAAACTGCTTGCAGCTCTAACTCCCTTCTAACTACCACTTCTTCGGTTCAGTGAGATATGCTGGATTCTAAACGGAGAAGCTTCTCTGACGCTTTTTCACAGAGATTTTGAAACTGAAATCTCCCATGCCGTTTCCACCATAGGCAGCAATGGGCTTCCCCATAGAACTTGCCAACATGAATTCCTACAGGCTAGATGTGAGAGGCACATTCTGCTGCTTCCTCCCTAACAGTTAAGCTTGCTTCTGAAAGCTCAACCTCCGGGGACTCTGTTTGGCACAGATATAGAACACACTTTTCCAAGCCTGTTGGAAGGCCTTTGCAGTGTCATTTCGCATCTAATTTCCCAAACCAAACTGCTTGCAGCTCTAACTCCCTTCTAACTACCACTTCTTCGGTTCAGTGAGATATGCTGGATTCTAAACGGAGAAGCTTCTCTGACGCTTTTTCACAGAGATTTTGAAACTGAAATCTCCCATGCCGTTTCCACCATAGGCAGCAATGGGCTTCCCCATAGAACTTGCCAACCTGAATTCCTACAGGCTAGATGTGAGAGGCACATTCTGCTGCTTCCTCCCTTAGAGTTAAACTTGCTTCTGAAAGCTCAACCTCCGGGGAGTCTGTTTGGCAGAGATATAGAACACACTTTTCCAAGCCTGTTGGAAGGCATTTGCAGTTTCATTTCGCGTCTAATTTCCCAAACCAAACTGCTTGCAGCTCTAACTCCCTTCTAACTACCACTTCTTCGGTTCAGTGAGATATGCTGGATTCTAAAAGGAGAAGCTTCTCTGACGCTTTTTCACAGAGATTTTGAAACTGAAATTTCCAAACCCGTTTCCAACGAAGGCGCCAATGGGCTTCCCCATAGAAATTGCCAACCTGAATTCCTACAGGCTAGATGTGAGAGGCACATTCTGCTGCTTCCTCCCTTAGAGTTAAACTAGCTTCTGAAAGCTCAACCTCCAGGGAGTTTGTTTGGCAGAGATATAGAACACACTTTTCCAAGCCTGTTGGAGGGCATTTGCAGTTTCATTTCGCGTCTAATTTCCCAAACCAAACTGCTTGCAGCTCTAACTCCCTTCTAACTACCACTTCTTCGGTTCAGTGAGATATGCTGGATTCTAAACGGAGAAGCTTCTCTGACGCTTTTTCACAGAGATTTTGAAACTGAAATCTCCCATGCCGTTTCCACCATAGGCAGCAATGGGCTTCCCCATAGAACTTGCCAACCTGAATTCCTACAGGCTAGATGTGAGAGGCACATTCTGCTGCTTCCTCCCTTAGAGTTAAACTTGCTTCTGAAAGCTCAACCTCCGGGGATTTTGTTTGGCAGAGATATAGAACACACTTTTCCAAGCCTGTTGGAAGGCATTTGCAGTTTCATTTCGCGTCTAATTTCCCAAACCAAACTGCTTGCAGCTCTAACTCCCTTCTAACTACCACTTCTTCGGTTCAGTGAGATATGCTGGATTCTAAACGGAGAAGCTTCTCTGACGCTTTTTCACAGAGATTTTGAAACTGAAATTTCCAAACCCGTTTCCAACGAAGGCGCCAATGTGCTGCCCCATAGAACTTGCCAACCTGAATTCCTACAGGCTAGATGTGAGAGGCACATTCTGCTGCTTCCTCCCTTAGAGTTAAACTAGCTTCTGAAAGCTCAACCTCCGGGGAGTTTGTTTGGCAGAGATATAGAACACACTTTTCCAAGCCTGTTGGAAGGCATTTGCAGTTTCATTTCGCGTCTAATTTCCCAAACCAAACTGCTTGCAGCTCTAACTGCCTTCTAACTACCACTTCTTCGGTTCAGTGAGATATGCTGGATTCTAAACGGAGAAGCTTCTCTGACGCTTTTTCACAGAGATTTTGAAACTGAAATCTCCCATGCCGTTTCCACCATAGGCAGCAATGGGCTTCCCCATAGAACTTGCCAACCTGAATTCCTACAGGCTAGATGTGAGAGGCACATTCTGCTGCTTCCTCCCTAAGAGTTAAGCTTGCTTCTGAAAGCTCAACCTCCGGGGAGTCTGTTTGGCAGAGATATAGAACACACTTTTCCAAGCCTGTTGGAAGGCCTTTGCAGTGTCATTTCGCATCTAATTTCCCAAACCAAACTGCTTGCAGCTCTAATTCCCTTCTAACTACCACTTCTTCGGTTCAGTGAGATATGCTGGATTCTAAACGGAGAAGCTTCTCTGACGCTTTTTCACAGAGATTTTGAAACTGAAATTTCCAAACCCGTTTCCAACGAAGGCGCCAATGGGCTTCCCCATAGAACTTGCCAACCTGAATTCCTACAGGCTAGATATCAGAGGCACATTCTGCTGCTTCCTCCCTTAGAGTTAAACTAGCTTCTGAAAGCTCAACCTCCGGGGAGTTTGTTTGGCAGAGATATAGAACACACTTTTCCAAGCCTGTTGGAAGGCATTTGCAGTTTCATTTCGCGTCTAATTTCCCAAACCAAACTGCTTGCAGCTCTAACTCCCTTCTAACTACCACTTCTTCGGTTCAGTGAGATATGCTGGATTCTAAACGGAGAAGCTTCTCTGACGCTTTTTCACAGAGATTTTGAAACTGAAATCTCCCATGCCGTTTCCACCATAGGCAGCAATGGGCTTCCCCATAGAACTTGCCAACCTGAATTCCTACAGGCTAGATGTGAGAGGCACATTCTGCTGCTTCCTCCCTAACAGTTAAGCTTGCTTCTGAAAGCTCAACCTCCGGGGACTCTGTTTGGCACAGATATAGAACACACTTTTCCCAGCCTGTTGGAAGGCCTTTCAGTGTCATTTCACATCTAATTTCCCAAACCAAACTGCTTGCAGCTCTAACTCCCTTCTAACTACCACTTCTTCGGTTCAGTGAGATATGCTGGATTCTAAACGGAGAAGCTTCTCTGACGCTTTTTCACAGAGATTTTGAAACTGAAATCTCCCATGCCGTTTCCACCATAGGCAGCAATGGGCTTCCCCATAGAACTTGCCAACCTGAATTCCTACAGGCTAGATGTGAGAGGCACATTCTGCTGCTTCCTCCCTTAGAGTTAAACTTGCTTCTGAAAGCTCAACCTCCGGGGAGTTTGTTTGGCAGAGATATAGAACACACTTTTCCAAGCCTGTTGGAGGGCATTTGCAGTTTCATTTGGCGTCTAATTTCCCAAACCAAACTGCTTGCAGCTCTAACTCCCTTCTAACTACCACTTCTTCGGTTCAGTGAGATATGCTGGATTCTAAACGGAGAAGCTTCTCTGACGCTTTTTCACAGAGATTTTGAAAGTGAAATCTCCCATGCCGTTTCCACCATAGGCAGCAATGGGCTTCCCCATAGAACTTGCCAACCTGAATTCCTACAGGCTAGATGTGAGAGGCACATTCTGCTGCTTCCTCCCTTAGAGGTAAACTTGCTTCTGAAAGCTCAACCTCCGGGGAGTTTGTTTGGCAGAGATATAGAACACACTTTTCCAAGCCTGTTGGAAGGCATTTGCATTTTCATTTCGCGTCTAATTTCCCAAACCAAACTGCTTGCAGCTCTAACTCCCTTCTAACTACCACTTCTTCGGTTCAGTGAGATATGCTGGATTCTAAACGGAGAAGCTTCTCTGACGCTTTTTCACAGAGATTTTGAAACTGAAATTTCCAAACCCGTTTCCAACGAAGGCGCCAATGGGCTTCCCCATAGAACTTGCCAACCTGAATTCCTACAGGCTAGATGTGAGAGGCACATTCTGCTGCTTCCTCCCTTAGAGTTAAACTAGCTTCTGAAAGCTCAACCTCCGGGGAGTTTGTTTGGCAGAGATATAGAACACACTTTTCCAAGCCTGTTGGAAGGCATTTGCAGTTTCATTTCGCGTCTAATTTCCCAAACCAAACTGCTTGCAGCTCTAACTGCCTTCTAACTACCACTTCTTCGGTTCAGTGAGATATGCTGGATTCTAAACGGAGAAGCTTCTCTGACGCTTTTTCACAGAGATTTTGAAACTGAAATCTCCCGTGCCGTTTCCACCATAGGCAGCAATGGGCTTCCCCATAGAACTTGCCAACCTGAATTCCTACAGGCTAGATGTGAGAGGCACATTCTGCTGCTTCCTCCCTTAGAGTTAAACTTGCTTCTGAAAGCTCAACCTCCGGGGAGTTTGTTTGGCAGAGATATAGAACACACTTTTCCAAGCCTGTTGGAAGGCATTTGCAGTTTCATTTCGCGTCTAATTTCCCAAACCAAACTGCTTGCAGCTCTAACTCCCTTCTAACTACCACTTCTTCGGTTCAGTGAGATATGCTGGATTCTAAACGGAGAAGCTTCTCTGACGCTTTTTCACAGAGATTTTGAAACTGAAATTTCCAAACCCGTTTCCAACGAAGGTGACAATGTGCTTCCCCATAGAACTTGCCAACCTGAATTCCTACAGGCTAGATGTGAGAGGCACATTCTGCTGCTTCCTCCCTTAGAGTTAAACTAGCTTCTGAAAGCTCTACCTCCGGGGAGTTTGTTTGGCAGAGATATAGAACACACTTTTCCAAGCCTGTTGGAAGGCATTTGCAGTTTCATTTCGCGTCTAATTTCCCAAACCAAACTGCTTGCAGCTCTAACTCCCTTCTAACTACCACTTCTTCGGTTCAGTGAGATATGCTGGATTCTAAACGGAGAAGCTTCTATGACGCTTTTTCACAGAGATTTTGAAACTGAAATCTCCCATGCCGTTTCCACCATAGGCAGCAATGGGCTTCCCCATAGAACTTGCCAACCTGAATTCCTACAGGCTAGATGTGAGAGGCACATTCTGCTGCTTCCTCCCTAACAGTTAAGCTTGCTTCTGAAAGCTCAACCTCCGGGGACTCTGTTTGGCACAGATATAGAACACACTTTTCCAAGCCTGTTGGAAGGCCTTTGCAGTGTCATTTCGCATCTAATTTCCCAAACCAAACTGCTTGCAGCTCTAACTCCCTTCTAACTACCACTTCTTCGGTTCAGTGAGATATGCTGGATTCTAAACGGAGAAGCTTCTCTGACGCTTTTTCACAGAGATTTTGAAACTGAAATCTCCCATGCCGTTTCCACCATAGGCAGCAATGGGCTTCCCCATAGAACTTGCCAACCTGAATTCCTACAGGCTAGATGTGAGAGCACATTCTGCTGCTTCCTCCCTTAGAGTTAAACTTGCTTCTGAAAGCTCAACCTCCGGGGAGTCTGTTTGGCAGAGATATAGAACACACTTTTCCAAGCCTGTTGGAAGGCATTTGCAGTTTCATTTCGCGTATAATTTCCCAAACCAAACTGCTTGCAGCTCTAACTGCCTTCTAAATACCACTTCTTCGGTTCAGTGAGATATGCTGGATTCTAAACGGAGAAGCTTCTCTGACGCTTTTTCACAGAGATTTTGAAACTGAAATCTCCCATGCCGTTTCCACCATAGGCAGCAATGGGCTTCCCCATAGAACTTGCCAACCTGAATTCCTACAGGCTAGATGTGAGAGGCACATTCTGCTGCTTCCTCCCTTAGAGTTAAACTTGCTTCTGAAAGCTCAACCTCCGGGGAGTCTGTTTGGCAGAGATATAGAACACACTTTTCCAAGCCTGTTGGAAGGCATTTGCAGTTTCATTTCGCGTCTAATTTCCCAAACCAAACTGCTTGCAGTTCTAACTCCCTTCTAACTACCACTTCTTCGGTTCAGTGAGATATGCTGGATTCTAAACGGAGAAGCTTCTCTGACGCTTTTTCACAGAGATTTTGAAACTGAAATTTCCAAACCCGTTTCCAACGAAGGCGCCAATGGGCTTCCCCATAGAACTTGCCAACCTGAATTCCTACAGGCTAGATGTGAGAGGCACATTCTGCTGCTTCCTCCCTTAGAGTTAAACTAGCTTCTGAAAGCTCAACCTCCTGGGAGTTTGTTTGGCAGAGATATAGAACACACTTTTCCAAGCCTGTTGGAAGGCATTTGCAGTTTCATTTCGCGTCTAATTTCCCAAACCAAACTGCTTGCAGCTCTAACTGCCTTCTAACTACCACTTCTTCGGTTCAGTGAGATATGCTGGATTCTAAACGGAGAAGCTTCTCTGACGCTTTTTCACAGAGATTTTGAAACTGAAATCTCCCATGCCGTTTCCACCATAGGCAGCAATGGGCTTCCCCATAGAACTTGCCAACCTGAATTCCTACAGGCTAGATGTGAGAGGCACATTCTGCTGCTTCCTCCCTAAGAGTTAAGCTTGCTTCTGAAAGCTCAACCTCCGGGGACTCTGTTTGGCACAGATATAGAACACACTTTTCCAAGCCTGTTGGAAGGCCTTTGCAGTGTCATTTCGCATCTAATTTCCCAAACCAAACTGCTTGCAGCTCTAACTCCCTTCTATCTACCACTTCTTCGATTCAGTGAGATATGCTGGATTCTAAACGGAGAAGCTTCTCTGACGCTTTTTCACAGAGATTTTGAAACTGAAATCTCCCATGCCGTTTCCACCATAGGCAGCAATGGGCTTCCCCATAGAACTTGCCAACCTGAATTCCTACAGGCTAGATGTGAGAGGCACATTCTGCTGCTTCCTCCCTTAGAGTTAAACTTGCTTCTGAAAGCTCAACCTCCGGGGAGTTTGTTTGGCAGAGATATAGAACACACTTTTCCAAGCCTGTTGGAAGGCATTTGCAGTTTCATTTCGCGTCTAATTTCCCAAACCAAACTGCTTGCAGCTCTAACTCCCTTCTAACTACCACTTCTTCGGTTCAGTGAGATATGCTGGATTCTAAATGGAGAAGCCTCTCTGACGCTTTTTCACAGAGATTTTGAAACTGAAATTTCCAAACCCGTTTCCAACGAAGGCGACAATGTGCTTCCCCATAGAACTTGCCAACCTGAATTCCTACAGGCTAGATGTGAGAGGCACATTCTGCTGCTTCCTCCCTTAGAGTTAAACTAGCTTCTGAAAGCTCAACCTCCGGGGAGTTTGTTTGGCAGAGATATAGAACACACTTTTCCAAGCCTGTTGGAAGGCATTTGCAGTTTCATTTCGCGTCTAATTTCCCAAACCAAACTGCTTGCAGCTCTAACTCCCTTCTAACTACCACTTCTTCGGTTCAGTGAGATATGCTGGATTCTAAACGGAGAAGCTTCTCTGACGCTTTTTCACAGAGATTTTGAAACTGAAATCTCCCATGCCGTTTCCACCATAGGCAGCAATGGGCTTCCCCATAGAACTTGCCAACCTGAATTCCTACAGGCTAGATGTGAGAGGCACATTCTGCTGCTTCCTCCCTTAGAGTTAAACTTGCTTCTGAAAGCTCAACCTCCGGGGAGTTTGTTTGGCAGAGATATAAAACACATTTTTCCAAGCCTGTTGGAAGGCATTTGCAGTTTCATTTCGCGTCTAATTTCCCAAACCAAACTGCTTGCAGCTCTAACTCCCTTCTAACTACCACTTCTTCGGTTCAGTGAGATATGCTGGATTCTAAACGGAGAAGCTTCTCTGACGCTTTTTCACAGAGATTTTGAAACTGAAATCTCCCATGCCGTTTCCACCATAGGCAGCAATGGGCTTCCCCATAGAACTTGCCAACCTGAATTCCTACAGGCTAGATGTGAGAGGCACATTCTGCTGCTTCCTCCCTAAGAGTTAAGCTTGCTTCTGAAAGCTCAACCTCCGGGGAGTCTGTTTGGCAGAGATATAGAACACACTTTTCCAAGCCTGTTGGAAGGCCTTTGCAGTGTCATTTCGCATCTAATTTCCCAAACCAAACTGCTTGCAGCTCTAACTCCCTTCTAACTACCACTTCTTCGGTTCAGTGAGATATGCTGGATTCTAAACGGAGAAGCTTCTCTGACGCTTTTTCACAGAGATTTTGAAACTGAAATTTCCAAACCCGTTTCCAACGAAGGCGCCAATGGGCTTCCCCATAGAACTTGCCAACCTGAATTCCTACAGGCTAGATATCAGAGGCACATTCTGCTGCTTCCTCCCTTAGAGTTAAACTAGCTTCTGAAAGCTCAACCTCCGGGGAGTTTGTTTGGCAGAGATATAGAACACACTTTTCCAAGCCTGTTGGAAGGCATTTGCAGTTTCATTTCGCGTCTAATTTCCCAAACCAAACTGCTTGCAGCTCTAACTCCCTTCTAACTACCACTTCTTCGGTTCAGTGAGATATGCTGGATTCTAAACGGAGAAGCTTCTCTGACGCTTTTTCACAGAGATTTTGAAACTGAAATCTCCCATGCCGTTTCCACCATAGGCAGCAATGGGCTTCCCCATAGAACTTGCCAACCTGAATTCCTACAGGCTAGATGTGAGAGGCACATTCTGCTGCTTCCTCCCTAACAGTTAAGCTTGCTTCTGAAAGCTCAACCTCCGGGGACTCTGTTTGGCACAGATATAGAACACACTTTTCCCAGCCTGTTGGAAGGCCTTTCAGTGTCATTTCACATCTAATTTCCCAAACCAAACTGCTTGCAGCTCTAACTCCCTTCTAACTACCACTTCTTCGGTTCAGTGAGATATGCTGGATTCTAAACGGAGAAGCTTCTCTGACGCTTTTTCACAGAGATTTTGAAACTGAAATCTCCCATGCCGTTTCCACCATAGGCAGCAATGGGCTTCCCCATAGAACTTGCCAACCTGAATTCCTACAGGCTAGATGTGAGAGGCACATTCTGCTGCTTCCTCCCTTAGAGTTAAACTTGCTTCTGAAAGCTCAACCTCCGGGGAGTTTGTTTGGCAGAGATATAGAACACACTTTTCCAAGCCTGTTGGAAGGCATTTGCAGTTTCATTTCGCGTCTAATTTCCCAAACCAAACTGCTTGCAGCTCTAACTCCCTTCTAACTACCACTTCTTCGGTTCAGTGAGATATGCTGGATTCTAAACGGAGAAGCTTCTCTGACGCTTTTTCATAGAGATTTTGAAACTGAAATTTCCAAACCCGTTTCCAACGAAGGCGCCAATGGGCTTCCCCATAGAACTTGCCAACCTGAATTCCTACAGGCTAGATGTGAGAGGCACATTCTGCTGCTTCCTCCCTTAGAGTTAAACTAGCTTCTGAAAGCTCAACCTCCGGGGAGTTTGTTTGGCAGAGATATAGAACACACTTTCCCAAGCCTGTTGGAAGGCATTTGCAGTTTCATTTCGCGTCTAATTTCCCAAACCAAACTGCTTGCAGCTCTAACTGCCTTCTAACTACCACTTCTTCGGTTCAGTGAGATATGCTGGATTCTAAACGGAGAAGCTTCTCTGACGCTTTTTCACAGAGATTTCAAAACTGAAATCTCCCATGCTGTTTCCACCATAGCCAGCAATGGGCTTCCCCATAGAACTTGCCAACCTGAATTCCTACAGGCTAGATGTGAGAGGCACATTCTGCTGCTTCCTCCCTTAGAGTTAAACTAGCTTCTGAAAGCTCAACCTCCAGGGAGTCTGTTTGGCAGAGATATAGAACACACTTTTCCAAGCCTGTTGGAAGGCATTTGCAGTTTCATTTCGCGTCTAATTTCCCAAACCAAACTGCTTGCAGCTCTAACTGCCTTCTAACTACCACTTCTTCGGTTCAGTGAGATATGCTGGATTCTAAACGGAGAAGCTTCTCTGACGCTTTTTCACAGAGATTTTGAAACTGAAATCTCCCATGCCGTTTCCACCATAGGCAGCAATGGGCTTCCCCATAGAACTTGCCAACCTGAATTCCTACAGGCTAGATGTGAGAGGCACATTCTGCTGCTTCCTCCCTAACAGTTAAGCTTGCTTCTGAAAGCTCAACCTCCGGGGACTCTGTTTGGCACAGATATAGAACACACTTTTCCAAGCCTGTTGGAAGGCCTTTGCAGTGTCATTTCGCATCTAATTTCCCAAACCAAACTGCTTGCAGCTCTAACTCCCTTCTAACTACCACTTCTTCGGTTCAGTGAGATATGCTGGATTCTAAACGGAGAAGCTTCTCTGACGCTTTTTCACAGAGATTTTGAAACTGAAATTTCCAAACCCGTTTCCAACGAAGGCGCCAATGGGCTTCCCCATAGAACTTGCCAACCTGAATTCCTACAGGCTAGATGTGAGAGGCACATTCTGCTGCTTCCTCCCTAACAGTTAAGCTTGCTTCTGAAAGCTCAACCTCCGGGGACTCTGTTTGGCACAGATATAGAACACACTTTTCCAAACCTGTTGGAAGGCCTTTGCAGTGTCATTTCGCATCTAATTTCCCAAACCAAACTGCTTGCAGCTCTAACTCCCTTCTAACTACCACTTCTTCGGTTCAGTGAGATATGCTGGATTCTAAACGGAGAAGCTTCTCTGACGCTTTTTCACAGAGATTTTGAAACTGAAATCTCCCATGCCGTTTCCACCATAGGCAGCAATGGGCTTCCCCATAGAACTTGCCAACCTGAATTCCTACAGGCTAGATGTGAGAGGCACATTCTGCTGCTTCCTCCCTAAGAGTTAAGCTTGCTTCTGAAAGCTCAACCTCCGGGGAGTCTGTTTGGCAGAGATATAGAACACACTTTTCCAAGCCTGTTGGAAGGCCTTTGCAGTGTCATTTCGCATCTAATTTCCCAAACCAAACTGCTTGCAGCTCTAACTCCCTTCTAACTACCACTTCTTCGGTTCAGTGAGATATGCTGGATTCTAAACGGAGAAGCTTCTCTGACGCTTTTTCACAGAGATTTTGAAACTGAAATCTCCCATGCTGTTTCCACCATAGGCAGCAATGGGCTTCCCCATAGAACTTGTTAACCTGAATTCCTACAGGCTAGATGTGAGAGGCACATTCTGCTGCTTCCTCCCTTAGAGTTAAACTAGCTTCTGAAAGCTCAACCTCCGGGGAGTCTGTTTGGCAGAGATATAGAACACACTTTTCCAAGCCTGTTGGAAGGCATTTGCAGTTTCATTTCGCGTCTAATTTCCCAAACCAAACTGCTTGCAGCTCTAACTCCCTTCTAACTACCACTTCTTCGGTTCAGTGAGATATGCTGGATTCTAAACGGAGAAGCTTCTCTGACGCTTTTTCACAGAGATTTTGAAACTGAAATCTCCCATGCCGTTTCCACCATAGGCAGCAATGGGCTTCCCCATAGAACTTGCCAACCTGAATTCCTACAGGCTAGATGTGAGAGGCACATTCTGCTGCTTCCTCCCTAACAGTTAAGCTTGCTTCTGAAAGCTCAACCTCCGGGGACTCTGTTTGGCACAGATATAGAACACACTTTTTCCAAGCCTGTTGGAAGGCCTTTGCAGTGTCATTTCGCATCTAATTTCCCAAACCAAACTGCTTGCAGCTCTAACTCCCTTCTAACTACCACTTCTTCGGTTCAGTGAGATATGCTGGATTCTAAACGGAGAAGCTTCTCTGACGCTTTTTCACAGAGATTTTGAAACTGAAATCTCCCATGCCGTTTCCACCAATAGGCAGCAATGGGCTTTCCCCATAGAACTTGCCAACATGAATTTCCTACAGGCTAGATGTGAGAGGCACATTCCGCTGCTTCCTCCCTTAGAGTTAAACTAGCTTCTGAAAGCTCAACCTCCGGGGAGTCTGTTTGGCAGAGATATAGAAACACACTTTTCCAAGCCTGTTGGAAGGCATTTGCAGTTTCATTTCGCGTCTAATTTCCCAAACCAAACTGCTTGCAGCTCTAACTGCCTTCTAACTACCACTTCTTCGGTTCAGTGAGATATGCTGGATTCTTAACGGAGAAGCTTCTCTGACGCTTTTTCACAGAGATTTTGAAACTGAAATCTCCCATGCTGTTTCCACCATAGGCAGCAATGGGCTTCCCCATAGAACTTGCCAACCTGAATTCCTACAGGCTAGATGTGAGAGGCACATTCTGCTGCTTCCTCCCTTAGAGTTAAACTAGCTTCTGAAAGCTCAACCTCCAGGGAGTCTGTTTGGCAGAGATATAGAACACACTTTTCAAGCCTGTTGGAAGCATTTGCAGTTTCATTTCGCGTCTAATTTCCCAAACCAAACTGCTTGCAGCTCTAACTGCCTTCTAACTACCACTTCTTCGGTCAGTGAGATATGCTGGATTCTAAACGGAGAAGCTTCTCTGACGCTTTTTCACAGAGATTTTGAAACTGAAATCTCCCATGCCGTTTCACCATAGGCAGCAATGGGCTTCCCCATAGAACTTGCCAACCTGAATTCCTACAGGCTAGATGTGAGAGGCACATTCTGCTGCTTCCTCCCTAACAGTTAAGCTTGCTTCTGAAAGCTCAACCTCCGGGGACTCTGTTTGGCACAGATATAGAACACACTTTTCCAAGCCTGTTGGAAGGCCTTTGCAGTGTCATTTCTCATCTAATTTCCAAACCAAACTGCTTTGCAGCTCTAACTCCCTTCTAACTACCACTTCTTCGGTTCAGTGAGATATGCTGGATTCTAAACGGAGAAGCTTCTCTGACGCTTTTTCACAGAGATTTTGAAACTGAAATCTCCCATGCCGTTTCCACCATAGGCAGCAAAGGGCTTCCCCATAGAACTTGCCAAACCTGAATTCCTACAGGCTAGATGTGAGAGGCACATTCTGCTGCTTCCTCCCTTAGAGTTAAACTTGCTTCTGAAAGCTCAACCTCCGGGGAGTTTGTTTGGCAGAGATATAGAACACACTTTTCCAAGGCCTGTTGGAAGGCATTTGCAGTTTCATTTCGCGTCTAATTTCCCAAACCAAACTGCTTGCAGCTCTAACTCCCTTCTAACTACCACTTCTTCGGTTCAGTGAGATATGCTGGATTCTAAACGGAGAAGCTTCTCTGACGCTTTTTCATAGAGATTTTGAAACTGAAATTTCCAAACCCGTTTCCAACGAAGGCGCCAATGGGCTTCCCCATAGAACTTGCCAACCTGAATTCCTACAGGCTAGATGTGAGAGGCACATTCTGCTGCTTCCTCCCTTAGAGTTAAACTAGCTTCTGAAAGCTCAACCTCCGGGGAGTTTGTTTGGCAGAGATATAGAACACACTTTTCCAAGCCTGTTGGAAGGCATTTGCAGTTTCATTTCGCGTCTAATTTCCCAAACCAAACTGCTTGCAGCTCTAACTCCCTTCTAACTACCACTCTTCGGTTCAGTGAGATATGCTGGATTCTAAACGGAGAAGCTTCTCTGACGCTTTTTCACAGAGATTTTGAAACTGAAATCTCCCATTCCGTTTCCACCATAGGCAGCAATGGGCTTCCCCATAGAACTTGCCAACCTGAATTCCTACAGGCTAGATGTGAGAGGCACATTCTGCTGCTTCCTCCCTTAGAGTTAAACTAGCTTCTGAAAGCTCAACCTCCGGGGAGTTTGTTTGGCAGAGATATAGAACACACTTTTTCCAAGCCTGTTGGAAGGCATTTGCAGTTTCATTTCGCGTCTAATTTCCCAAACCAAACTGCTTGCAGCTCTAACTCCCTTCTAACTACCACTTCTTCGGTTCAGTGAGATATGCTGGATTCTAAACGGAGAAGCTTCTCTGACGCTTTTTCACAGAGATTTTGAAACTGAAATCTCCCATGCCGTTTCCACCATAGGCAGCAATGGGCTTCCCCATAGAACTTGCCAACATGAATTCCTACAGGCTAGATGTGAGAGGCACATTCTGCTGCTTCCTCCCTAACAGTTAAGCTTGCTTCTGAAAGCTCAACCTCCGGGGACTCTGTTTGGCACAGATATAGAACACACTTTTCCAAGCCTGTTGGAAGGCCTTTGCAGTGTCATTTCGCATCTAATTTCCCAAACCAAACTGCTTGCAGCTCTAACTCCCTTCTAACTACCACTTCTTCGGTTCAGTGAGATATGCTGGATTCTAAACGGAGAAGCTTCTCTGACGCTTTTTCACAGAGATTTTGAAACTGAAATCTCCCATGCCGTTTCCACCATAGGCAGCAATGGG